>NC_058087.1:67342397-67693399 GCF_014858855.1 Bufo gargarizans
CAAACAGTTTACCCACAACAGATTTTAAACTTACCAGTGACCAGTCTCTGTTTTTGGACCTTTTTTGAATATTGGCACCACATTTTCTATGCGCCAATCCTGTGGAACACTCCCTATCAGTATAGAGTCCTTAAATATCAGAAATAAGTGTTTGGCTATGACATTACTTAATTCTCTTAGGATACGGGGGTGGATGCCATCTGGTCCTGGCGATTTGTCTATTTTAACCTTTTTAAGACGACCCTGTACTTCTTCCTGGGTTAGACAGGGCACTTTTAATGGGGAATTTACTTTTACATTCTGCATTTCATCTGACAGTTTATTTTACTCAGTGAATACAGTGGACAAAAAAATATTTAATAGCTTTGCTTTCTACTCATCGCTCTCTGCAACTCCCCCCTCATTACTCTGTAGAGGGCCGACACCTTCAGATTTATACTTTTTACTATTTATATAATTGAAGAAAATTTTAAGGTTAGTTTTGCTCTCTTTGGCAATTAATCTCTCAGTCTCTAGTTTGGCTGCTTTTATTTGTTTTTTACATATTGTAATTTTTTCCTTGCTTGTATAGTTTTTCAGTGCTTCCTCCCTGTTTTAGTGATTTAAACGCTTTCTTTTTGTCATTTATTATTTTCTGTACAGTTCTATTTATCCACATTGATTTTTTCTTGTTTCTTAACCTTTTATTCCCATAAGGTATGTACCTCTCACAATTAGATTTTAGGATGCTTTTAAAAATATCCCATTTTGTGGCTGTATTTTTATTTTGGAGGACTTTGTCCCAGTTAGTTAGGCCTACTGCCTCTCTTAGTTGGCTAAATTTAGCTTTTTGAAGTTAGTTTTTTTTGTTTCTCCCTGTAGAAACACTCTTTTGAATGACAATTGGAAGGTTATTACTTTATGGTCACTATTTCCCAGGTGTCCCCCAACCTGCACATCTGTTGCTCTGTCAGGTTTATTGGTTAATACGAAGTCCAGTATGGCCATCCCATCAGTCGGGTTCTGAACCAGTTAGAAAAGGTAATTGTCTTTGGTTATTGCCAAGAACCTGTTTCCTTTGTGAGATATACAGGTTTCAGTTTCCCAGTCTATATCTGGGTAGCTGAAGTCCCCCATAATAATGACCTCATTATGATCTGCTGCCTCGTCTATCTCGTTTAGTGGCAGATTTTCTATGGGCTCTGGTATTTTAGGTGGTTTATAATAAACTCCTATTAGTATTTTATTATTGTTTTTGCCTCCATGTATTTCTACCCACGGTGACTCCACATGTTCATGTCCCTCACTTATATCCTGTACAGCATAGTGTATGGATTATAATGTATATTTTACTGTATGGTGTATGGTTTATAATGTATATTATACGTCATGGTGCAGGGGTTATAATGTATATTATATTGCATGGTGCAGGGGTTATAATGTATATTATACATCATGGTGCAGGGATTATAATGTATACTGTACAGTGGTGCAGGGATTATAATGTACATTATGCGGCATGGTGCAGGGATTATACTGTATATTGTACCGCATGGTGCAGGTATTATCATGTATATTACACAGCATGGTGCAGGGATTATATAGTATTCTGTACAGCATGTTGTAGGGATTATACTGTATATTGAACAGCATGGTGTATGGATTATAATGCATATTACACAGCATGCTGCAGGGATTATAATGTATATTACAGAGCATGGTGTAGGGGTTTGTCACGAGTAGAGATGGCTTTGCGGTTCGCCCGGCTGTCGTTTCGCGGCAAACTTTGCGTGTTCGCGATTCGCTGAACATGCAAACATATGGAGATATTCACGCCCGCCATATTCTTTTACATTGTGAAGAACTTTGATCCATGACACATCCATCAGGTGGTACAGGACAGCCAATTGAGACGTTTCAGCACATGGACATACTCCCTACCTTATAAATAAACCTGATCTGGCCGCCATTTTACATTCAGTGTTTTGCCAGTGTAGGATGAGGTTGCTGTGTGGAGCAGGGACAGACTGTTAGGGACACCAAACGCTAGCTAATAGGGCCACAAAAGTCCTTTTAAGGACTGGTATAGGTGTGCTATCAGGGTGGGTGGTCTGTGGTTAGGCTATCAGGGCCAGAATAGCACCCCCCTGTAGGGCAATATCAGGGACAGTTCTTTGCCCACCCTGTCCTTCAATACCACATCATCATCTAGCCCAGGGATAGATGTTTTTTGCTTTCCCTCCGGGATTCATGGATGTGCACTTGAACCCCCGGGATTGTGGTAGGACATATGGTTTCTGATTTGGTGCCGCCGAGCACCTGATTTGGTGCCGCCGAGCACTTGTTATTGCCTACACCACATCTATGCTTTTTGCTTAACTTTAATAATTTAATTTATTTTCATTTTGAGGGATATCTTTTCCATTCACACGTCCGCAAAATGGGTCCGCATCCGTTCCGCAATTTTGCGGAATGGGTGCAGCCCCATTCATTTTCAATGGGGCCGGAATGTGCTGTCCGCAACCGCATTTGCGGATCCGCACTTTCGCATCCGTGCTTCCGTTTGCAGACAAGATTAGGCATTTTCTATTATAGTGCCGGTGATGTGCGGTCCGCAAATTGCGCAATGCACATTGCCGGTGTCTGTGTTTTGCGGATCCACAAAACACTTACGGACGTGTGAATGGACCCTCATAGTAACATTATTAAAAGTTTTATCTTTATATATATTCTAATGGATTGCCTTCCTTGTACAATGTTATAATATACTTTCTATGTTAGACAGTATATTATAGTGCATTTGTATTGTGCGGCAGTTGCGGTTCTGCTGCGATACTGCAGATATATAGAAGGACAAGCATTATTGGAACAAATAATTTCTACTGGTGTAATATACCAGTCGTCCCCCAAAATAACTGATTTAACCGGGGTGTTATATACCAATATACTTTCTTTATAGTGCATTTGGGTACTGTATAGTGCATTTGCGCATGCGCATACGCGACAATTAAATTGCCGATATTTCGCATTGAAAAAAATTATGAATGGAGATTGCAAATTCTAATAATACATCTGGTATTTCAATGTCCATGTTGTGGGACTATTTGTGCACTTCTAATAATTATTTCTTGGCTGCAAATATGAGCTGTAGGTTTTTCAGGTTTGTCTGCCATTAAAATTAATGGGACCTGCCACGAACTTGCGGTTCGCGAATATTTGATTGCGTTCGCGCTCACGAACCGTCCCGGCAGATGTTCGTCCATCACTAGTCACGAGTAATGGGGAGGGGATAACACTAAATGACACACAGATGGAATAGACCAGAGTCTAGGCCTCAAAGCTAAGGGAGAGGGATGGTGACCTCCTATAAATCCCTAGACCTCTCCCTGACTCCTGCCAGTATGAGTAGACCCTGAAGGTGGAAATACTCATGCACTGGAACCTAGGTCCTGAAGACCCTTGAAGGCCCTAGGAATGGTGGCAGGGAATGAGACTACTGGTTCCCAGATGAAGGAACCAGTATCTCCCTGAGGCACACACAAGGGAACAACAAAATGCAAGACAAAATGCATATAGCTTAAAGGGATTCTGTCACCTCTTTTTACCCTATAGATCCCCGCTAGCATGTCCGCAATATACCTGTCCCATATCTCGGAGTGGTTTTATTGAATGTAAAAAATGATTTAATATATATGTAAATCAGCCTGGTAAGGAGCCCAAGGGGCTGCAATAACCGTTCCGGAGCCCAGCCACGCCCCCCTGTGAAGGAGTCCAGCACCGTTATTGTTAATCACTTCAAAAATTTGTTTCGGCATCCTTGATGCAAGCATTTCCATGAGGTGAGCGGGAACATTTCTCCAAATGGTGAAGACGGCCACACGAAGACCATTTACTGTCTGGAACTGTTGTCCATTTTTGTAAACTTCCCTTGCCATCCATCCCCAAAGGTTCTCAATTGGATTTAGATCAGGGGAACACGCAGGATGGGCCAAAAGAGTGATGTTATTTTCCTGGAAGAAGTCCCTTGTCCTGCTGGCAATGTGTACTGTAGCGTTGTCCTGTTGAAAAACCCAGTCGTTACCACACAGACGAGGGCCCTCAGTCATGAGGAATCTGGACATAGCCAGCAGCCGTTTAACGCCCCTGCACTTCCTGAAGCTCCATTGTTCCACTGAAGGGAAAAGCACCCCAGACCATTATGGTGCCCCCTCCACTGTGGCACGTAGAAAACATCTCAAGTGGGATCTGCATGTCATGCCAGTAACGTTGTAAACCATCAGGACCATCAAGGTTAAATTTTTTCTCATCAGAGAACAAAACTTTCTTCCACCTTTGAATGTCCCATGTTTGGTGCTCTCTTGCAAAGTCCAAACGAGCAGTTCTGTGGCGTTCAAGGAGACGAGGTCTTTGAAGACGTTTTTTGTTTTTTAAGCCCTTCAGTCTCAGATGCTGTCTGATGGTTATGGGGCTGCAGTCAGCACTAGTAAGGGCTTTAATTTGGGTCGAGGATCGTCCAGTGTCTTAACGAACAGCCAATTGGATCCTCCGGCTCAGTGCTGATGAATTTCTTTTGGGTCTTCCACTTGACTTTTTTGTTCCATAACCCTCAGGAACATTTAAGAAATTCCAAATGACTGTCTTACTGCGTTCCACCTCAGCAGCGATGGCGCGCTGTGAGAGACCCTGCTTATGCAGTTCAACAACCCGACCACGTGTGACTACCTGACAGAAAATGACAATGAATCCACATCTTTGCACAGATTTTGCCTTTTAAAAGGCATGTGGGCCTAAAATTTGGATCAGCTGAAAAACAGCCTGTTTCAGTTTAATCATTATTTTCAATTAATTGAATGCTCAAAAAATGTTTTGTCTCACTCTCATTTCTTCTTGTTGCATGTTGAAGCTCTACTTGGAACCTTGTTAAGATCCAACAATATAATGTAATGTGATTTTTTGCCATTTTTGATCAGGACTGTATAACCAATAAATGTATGGACCATTACTCTCACACAACCCACTGCTCTTGCATTTGATAAAATATCTGATCTGAAACCTGTTTGGCGTGTGGTTGTGCTCATGAAGTTGTTGCTCGTCAAAATTGAGTCACATGCCACACAATTGCCGCAACGAATTGTGCCTGTAAAGTTAGATCTAGATCAAGTTGTGGCTGGGGGTAATTGATAAAGGCTGTGAACGAGTCTATTCTTCAAATTATCTCTGCGACGGTACGTAGTGGCTGACTGTCGATCAAATGTCCAACATCCAAATCCTATCATAGGATACCCTAATATCGCACCAGAAGCTCCCTCACTTCACGATGCGCATCATCATATGTGGCAACTATCTGAATGGATCCGTTATCCTGCATACAGACCGTAGGATCTAACACTGTTTGACAGTTTATGGCTAGGGAGTGTTGATATGCCCTAGCCAGCATGTATTGTGGGTACCCCATGTTGTGAAATCTCTTTTAGAGATCCCTAGCTGCCATCCTATAATCTGACACCTTGGAGCAATTTCGGGATTTCCCCTTGGAGATGCCCTTTTAAAGGGCACGGCCACTGCTGATGGATTACAGGGTGGTTCGTATCTATGGAAATGAGCAGTGTATAATGTGATGGAAAAATTTACCAAGTCAGCAAAGGAGGCAATATGGACAATCACAATACATTAGTAAGTGCCTTGTAATAACTTTGTCTACATGATAAATGCCATTTGCTGAAGTGAGACAACCCCTTTAATAAAAACACTGAAACAGAAAGAATTGTCAGCGTTATATTGTTGTATTAGGACAGTTTCCTAAAAAAGGAAAATATAAAAAAGTGTAATTTCAAATAAAACATTAAATAATAGATTGAAAGGAAATGTAAATGCACACACTAATAATAGCATCCTTCTGTAGAAATGATTGTGACAATTTAGATTATTTTGCTGTTTATTAATCTGCAGAAAGCAATCCATTTCATTAAAGCGCTTCATTTGTTCACAGACATAAAGACACAACTAATTAACTCTGGATGAAATCAGAAAAATTACTTGGAGACATTGTATGGATAATACCCAGATAACTAGATTTAGATATCTAGATGGGTAGCTTCTTGTTGTCTATATATGAATGTAGCAGGGCTGAGTTTGTCATTTGAGCTCTTTAAAAGCAATGTATACTTTTGAGGGTCATTTTGTTTTTAGGATTGCATTTTACTTATTTTGCGCTAAAAATATATTTTTTCTATTGGTCTTTATTAAAAATATTCAGCTGTTCTGTCACAAAGGTTTAACTAGCTGTTTGTCCAGCTATGTGAATCCTGTAATCACTTTCACTTTGTTCCAGTCATCTAATAACCTTTATCTCTAAATTACTAAAAGGTCATAAATGCTTATTTAAGCATTTAGGAAGTCAGAAATAAGGAGCCGTCAGCTGAGCTGCCTGATGGAACAGAGTGAAAACAGACAGGAGGCTACTAGAGAATGTCAAAGCTGTACAGAGAAAAGGGCTTCAAATTTTTTATAAAGACCAACTGAAAAAAAATTTGGCTCAAAATGAGTACAATGAAATAATAATAAAAAAAAATTACTTAATTGCAGGTATACAAGTATGCGTCTGTATTCAGTACCTTGGCCGAGGACATATAAAGCAAGCAATAAATAAATGCTTCAAATAAATACATCAAATAAAAATAAAAGAAAACACACTGTGCATTAACGTTCACATAGATTGTAACTCTGTATAATAACCAATACAGCTTAAAGGTGTTCGCCATCTTTTTTATAATTTTGGCTCTCCTCCACTGGACCTGTGTAGGGAAGCATATTTACCTGCTCTGCGCCACGTGGTTCTGGCGCCTTTGGTCCACCACTGGATGCTTTCCTTAGCAGATTTTGCGGAAAAGAATGAGCCATTGTAATTCATAGGTATCTTTTAACCATCCTATTTTATTCTATTGGTCTACTCAAGATAAATTAAACTATATTGCACATCTGTATTTTAAGAGCGAATCAAATTGAAAAAAAATCGTATGAATAAGGGTATGCTGACAAGCAGCAGATTTGCTGAATTTTTTTTCAAAATCCAGGGAGAAAAGAGTGAAGGGAACAAACCAGTGCTGCATCACCCTCATTCTTGGGATGGCAGGGGTCCCAGAGGTTGACCCCCATGATCTTAAAGTGATGGCATACACAAACAACCCGATAACATACAGAAGAACAATAATCGATACAGCGCCAACTATTGTCCCTCCTCCCAACATAACCTGCACCGGTTGCTGTATATATATATTGGCTGATAACCACCAACATTTACTGACTGAGGTATAAGAAAAGGTTTAGTTCTTCGGGTCCATCTTCAGCAGTGAGGAGACACTGCGCTCACCTGAGTGCCTCTAAATCCTTGTTTGGGCGGAGGTCACGATGACATATCAAAGGTTTTGTTAAAGTATAGTTACACTTTTAACACACATGCCGTGTGCCTAGTAGCTGAAATATAAATTTGGCTCTGCTATATCTGCGTGACTGATGGGACTGGTTATGTCTGCCTTTAGATATACAGAAGTAGTGTGCTGATCTAGAAAACTAGCACGGCTCAGCTATGCTGCAGTCAAGGACAAGGGTCTTCTGCCTCTTTAATCTAGTGACGTTATTGAACAAAAAAGATGAGGAAGCAAGAAGTTTTAAGCAATATATCTGGTAAAACTTGCAAAAGCGACTCTTGGCACATCTGTCTGATTTATGAGAAGGAAAAATGTGTGATCATCAGAACAAAATCTACCGAGGAGCTGCGATATGCTGGCACAATATGGAGGATGTTTCGGTCTTACACGTACAGGTTATGCTTTGTTCACATATTTGCTAAAATTGTTCCATCATGGATGAGAAATTTAAAAAAATTAAAAAAAAATTAAAAAGTAAAAAACGGCCTGTTTCTTCAGTGGAGAAAAGTATTCTGCTGTAGGCGCAGATGAATGGCAGAAATTACTTGTAGGTTGTAATTTTTATCTGTCACCTTATTAACTTCACAGTTAGGGCTCATGCAAGCAAACTTTCCGTGCCTGTATCTCCGCATGTCCGTTCCGCAAAAAAAAATTGAATGTCCTTTTCTTGTCCGTTTTGTGGATAAGGACAGGCATTGTTACCATTGATCCCCCCAAAAACATGATGTCATTATTTTATTTTTTTGCGGATCTGTGTTTTGCAGACCACAAAATACATACAGTCGTGTGCATGAGCCCTTAGCCCGATGGTTGCTTCTACAATGGATGTCACTTGTTGCCATTAGGGATGAGCAAATTGATTCTAATAAATTGATTCATCTCATTGGCATCTCACCTGTAAGAGGCTGTCCCCACTGGTGAAGAGGCACCCACCTCCTAACATGTGGGGACAGCCCCTCGCAGGTGAAAAGCTCTTGCTAATGAGACAAATTGATTTGTTAGAGTTGATTTGCTTATCCCTAGTGGCAATGTAAAGATTATCTGACCTTCATAAATGACTTCTGTCACCAAGATATGCTGTCCCATTGGGATAAATAGAGGGTTGGCCACGCATGCGGAGCTTGCAGTCCATTTCCTGCTATAGGACCTCCAAATATAGCCAAGTGCGCTTGCGCTGCTATATTTGGGAGTCCAATAGCAGTGACTGGAGAGGATGCCACACGTGTGCAGTGTGCTTTCTGTTCACGGCCCTTCCTGAAGATAGGAGCAGGTCCCAGATAAGAATGTCGAAATAGGAATTTCCCTTTAAGGAATTCTCTACAAACAGACTGCATCATGTTATGAGAATACTAAGCCTCTTATGAGACACATTTTGCATTGCACAAAGATACCAGATGGGATATATTTCCTGTGCTAGGAAACAGAATTCCATGCAGAACTTTGCTATAGCAACCCTTTACAAGTTAGAGCTTCGCGTTTAAAGACCATCTGAGTCTTAGGCCTCCTGCACACGACCATATGTGTCCCGCTGCCGTATTGTCGACCGCATTTACGGATCCGCATTACACGGGCACCGTTCTGTGTGCCTTCCGCATCACGGATGCGGACCCATTCACTTTAATGGGTCCGCAAATCCTTAGATGCGGAATGGTGCGGAACAGAACCCTACGGAAGCACTACAGAGTGCTTCCGTGGGGTTTTGTCCCGTACTTCCGTTCCGCAAAAATATAGAACATGTCCTATCTTTTTGCAGAACGGCCGGATCGCTGACCCATTAAAGTGAATGGGTCCACCATCCGCTGCGGCTGCCCCATGGTTGGTGTTCGTGCATTGTGGCCCGCATTTTGGGGGCCACAGCATGGCCTCGGGGCACACACTTTTGTATGCAGGAGGCCTTAGGCATCATGCACACGACCGTTTTTTTTGCGGTCCGCAATAACGGGTTCTGTAGTTCCGTGTCCATTTTTCCTTCCGTGGGTCTTCCTTGATTTTTGGAGGATCCACGGACATGAAGGAAAAAGTCGTTTTGGTGTCCGCCTGGCCGTGGGGAGCCAAACGGATCCGTCCTGACTTACAATGCAAGTCAATGGGGACGGATCCGTTTGACGTTGACACAATATGGTGCAATTGCAAACGGATCCGTCCCCCATTGACTTTCAATGTAAAGTCAGGAGTCCCTATCAGAGTTTTCTCCAATCCGATGGTATATTTTAACTTGAAGCGTCCCCATCACCATGGGAACGCCTCTATGTTAGAATATACCATCGGATTTGAGTTACATCGTGAAAACTCATATCCGACAGTATATTCTAACACAGAGGCGTTCCCATGGTGATGGGGACGCTTCAAGTTAGAATATACTACAAACTGTGTACATGACTGCCCCCTGCTGCCTGGCAGCACCCGATCTCTTACAGGGGGCTGTGATCCGCACAATTAACCCCTCAGGTGCCGCACCTGAGGGGTTAATTGTGCGTATCATAGCCCCCTGTAAGGGATCAAGGGCTGCCAGGCAGCAGGGGGCAGACCCCCCCCCCTCCCCAGTTTGAATATTATTGGTGGCCAGTGTGCGCCCCCCCCGGCCCCCCCCCCTCCCTCTATTGTATTATCATTGGTGGCCAGTGTGCGGACCCCCCCAGCCCCCCTCCCTCCCTCTATTGTATTAATATCATTGGTGGCCAGTGTGCGGCCCCCCCGGCCCCCCCTCCCTCCCTTTATTGTATTATCATTGGTGGCCAGTGTGCGGCCCCCCCTCCCTCCCTCTATTGTATTATCATTGGTGGCCAGTGTGCGGCCCCCCCTCCCTCCCTCTATTGTATTAATATCATTGGTGGCCAGTGTGCGCCCCCCCCCCCCCCCCCGATCATTGGTGGCAGCGGAGAGTTTCGATCGGAGTTCCAGTTTAATCGCTGGGGCTCCGATCGGTAACCATGGCAACCAGGGCGCTACTGCAATATTTTTTTATTTTTTTTTTAAATCTCTTTATTGGATTGAGAAATCAGTTGTACAGCATTGGGTATCGAAACAATACAATACAGGAAATTCGTATCAAAGCATAGTTGTGCAAGCAGTTTGGAAAATAAGATTTCTCAATACACATTTTTTCATAATATTCCCCAACTCCTCTCCCCCCCTCAACCCCCAGCCCTCCCCCCCCCCCCCACCCCTGAACACCAATCAAAGCTTTTTGGACTTGAAGTGGTTTACCCGCAGTACCCCATCCTCCACCCTGGAGGATTCCCCCGCCTACCAGTTGAATTAATGGGCCAATCTCCCCAGCCTATCTGCCAGCTGAGCCTCTAGATACCACCCTGTGAGTTTAAATGGGGCCATAAGTTCCTGAATTTCAATAACCGAAAGTTGTTTCTCTATGAACCTCCTCCATTTTTTAATAAACTTCTCGACCAAACGTTCTTTATCTTGTTCTACCTCCAGCCTTTCTAAATAAAGAACATTCTTCATCACCCCTATGACCTCCTCCCACACTGGAACTTCCTTTTCTAGCCAGTGTCGTAGGAGAGACTTTTTAACCGACATCAACAGAAGATGTATACCTGACTTCGCAACCAGCGATCCCATTTCCTCCTCCTGATTTTTAGGTATGTAATGGAATACGCACTGCTGTGGTGTGGTACCCACCGTATCTCCCCAAATGTCATCAATAGCTTCTATGGCCTGTTTCCACAACGGTTGCACTTTCGGGCACTCCCAAATGGCATGTAATAGACCCGCCTTCTGGAGGCTACACTTCGGACACTCACGAAGATAATGGGCAGGGGCATCACGATAGGACAAATTGAAAGCATACGTCGCTCGATGCATGAGTCTTAATTGTGTCTCTCTCCACTGCTCATTATATGTCGCCCGTCTGACCAATTCCATGCCTTCCCTCATCTTTTTTGTTATGTTCGGGTCAGATAGCTCTCTCTCCCAGGGCTTGTAGGCCCCTTTTACCAGGCCAATCGTCTGGATACTATGAAGCCTGCGTTGTAATTCAGAGAGGGGCATGTGAGAGCCATCATTGCCTAGCAAGGCCGCAAACCATGCTAACCGATCAGCATCCCCAACAGAAGATGCCTGGGCATTACAATAGCTTTTAATTTGCTGGTAGGGAAGATAGTGGGCATCTTGAAAGTCAAATTGTACCTTAACCTGATCCCAATCTAACCAGTGGAGACAAGAAGTATGAAGCAGGTCTTTGAGTCTCAGTATATTACCTCCATGTCTGAAACATACTATTCTCCCTACCTTGGGGGAACGCCGGTAGCGACCATAATGGTAATCTGGGTGACAGGTAACAAGGTAGGCCATAGATTTTCCTGATCGCCTTCCACGCCATTATGGTGTCCTTCAAAAGAATGCACTGCCTTATTGACACCGGTATGTCTTTTATCCTAGTATGTAATAGGGCCTCCAAGTTTTCTCCATCAGCTAACTCCCTTTCGAATGTAATCGCCGAATAATACCCCGTGCCCCACACCCAGTCCCGCACATGCCTGAAGAGCGCCGCCAAGTTATAGTGGCGAATATTCGGCAATTGCAACCCCCCTTCATATTTCAGCATCGTTAATTTAGCATAAGCGATGCGAGGTCTCTTAGTTTTCCAGAGGAAACGGTTAAACGCCCTTTGTATCCTAACCACATCCACGTGTTTTATCAACAATGGAATTGTCTGGAGCGGGTAGAGAAGCTTTGGGAAGCTCACCATTTTGATTAAGTGAGCCCTCCCACACACTGACAAGGGCAAGTCCTGCCATTTCTCTAATTCATTCTCTATTTTAAGGAAGAGAGGGGGGTAATTCAGAGTGTATAATGACGCTGGAGTGCGGCCTATCTTAATGCCCAAATAGGTCAGGTAATCCCTCCGAACCTCCACTCTATTCTGTAGATGTTTAGCAGCCGGAGACCGATGATCAAGAAACAGTAACTGGCTTTTTTCCACGTTGACCCTATACCCTGTGGCCCTGCCATAGATATTCAAAGCCTCCAGAGTCCTCTCCAAGTGGAGCTCCGGGGACCCAAAATATAGTAGCATGTCGTCTGCGAAGCAACTAACCTTCAGCACTTTGCCCCCTATCCTAACCCCTTCAAACGTTTCCGACTTAACTAGCCATCTCGCCAAGGGCTCCATTGCTAAGTTGAAAAGCAACGGAGACAAGGGACAACCCTGTCTCGTGCCCTTCTCCAGCGTAATGGGTTTGGATAGAAAGCCCGGTACATTCACCCGTGCCTGGGGGTTGTTATATAGTGCGGTCAAGAAATTCCGGAAGCGTCCCGTAATGTTAACCCTATCCAGTACCATACCCAACCATTGACAATTGACATTATCGAATGCCTTCTCGGCATCCACTGCCAACAACGCCGGAGAAGGCTTACCTTTGGGGTCTCTATATCTGCTAAGAACGGTTAGAACCTTGCGCACATTAGTAACTGCTGACCTACCCGTCATGAACCCTACCTGATGTGAACCAATGAGATTCGGTATGCAAATGGCTAACCTATTGGCTAAAAGCTTTGCCAGAATTTTAATATCTTGATTGATCAGGGAGATCGGTCTATACGCGCTGGGTTGAGTCAAATCTCTGCCCATTTTCGGGAGAATTTTAATGTATGCCATCTTTCCCGAGTCCGGTAAACTACCCCCGGCCATTATGTTGTTGAACAGACTAGTCAGCGTCGGGGAGAGTTCTGGGATCATGGCCTTGTAAAACTCCGCCGGGAATCCGTCGGGTCCCGGGGCTTTACAATTTGATAGCGACTTAATTGTTGTCCCTAACTCTTCATCACTAACGTCTTGACATAACGTTTCCACCGCCTCAGTAGAAAGGCGCGGTAAATCCACCCTGTCTAAAAGGTCCCTTGCCTCCTGGGGGCGGGGGGGGATCCCCTGAATATAATGTTTGGAAATATTCTCTTAATATCTCCACTATGTCCTTCGGCTGAGAGCACAGTTTTCCCGACCTATCCTTCAGGGGATGCAAGGCCGTTTGTTTCACAAATGGGCGCGTTAGATTAGCTAAAAGCCGGCCCGCCTTATTGCCTACACGAAAAAGCTTAGCCTTTTGGTAGTCTCCAAACCACTTTTCCTTTCCTTCCTGACAGTAGTCAAAACTATGCATGGCCGTGACCCATAGAACCTTATTGGGAACTGAGGGGTTTTGCAAGAATTGAGTGTACATCTCCCGCACCTTTTGGGTAGCTTCCTCAAACTTTTTACTCGCTTCCCTCTTCTTCCCTATCAAATATGATATTATTCGACCCCGCAGGACCGCCTTGGCCGCGTCCCAAAATAAATTCTGGTTCGATGCCTGTTCCACATTATCCTGGGAGTATTCCCACCACCACCCTTTTAGCTTATCCAGAAATTCCTTATCTTTGAGTAAGTGCTGCGGCATTCTCCACGTAACATCCGACCCCCTGGGGACTGAGTCCATCATTTCCATAACCACTGGGGCATGGTCCGAGATTAACAAGTCCAATATTTCTACTAGCTTGACTTTTGACAACATCCTCTGAGATGTCAGGAGGTAGTCAATCCGGGACCATGACCCCCGGGCATGAGAAAAATGAGTATATTCGCGGTCCACTGGATGGTGGTATCTCCAGGAATCACAAAGACCTGTATTGCGTATCAAAGGGAGCAGCGTCTGGGTCTGTCTTTGCGGGGTAACGTTTTCCAAAGCCCCTCTCTTCCTATCTTCCTGCTTGTTATGTACCCTATTAAAATCACCCGCCACCAGCAGCATCTGTGAGTCTTCTCCCAAAATGTCTTTCTCCAACGACTTGTAAAAGTCAGTCTGAGAGGTGTTTGGGGCATAGACGTTTTGTAGAACTATCTGACCGACCGGAGAATCCAAGCTTATTCGCATCCACCTCCCCTGGGTGTCAATGGACATGGAGCGAATCTCGTACTGTAAGCGTTTGTGAAACAAGACCATAACACCCGCCTTTTTAGTAGGGGATCGTAGGCCCTTGACGTTCCACGTGATTACACGCATAGTAATTTCTCTATGTGTTCGCCCTCTGCAGGAGAAGCCACCAAGAACTGGTCAACACAGAACATCACAGATTGGTACCAAGGTATCTGCATCCTAACCAAATACAATTTAGTGTTCACTCCCCTCCCTCCCCCCCACCCATAACCCCCCAACCCATAACCCCCCAACCCGCCCCACAACTTAGATAAAACAATTGTCGACTTCACTTTTTTCGCGCATCTAACAGTGTAGTAGTTGTCACTACCTTCTTCAAGCATCATTAGCTATCCCTAAACATAAACCGTTCCCCGGCCCATAGTACTCGGCATAATCAATGCGGTTTAACATGTTAACATAAATGAACACAAAGTCCAATGCTATCTCACGTGACTCTCCAGGACGGCCTAATCATATTCCAACGATACCCGGTGCTGTCCATATTCAACCTGGAGTCGCCCCCAGGTGTTCTGGCTCTGCAGATCTGGACCCCACTCTCCCCGACTTCCGGGTAGCTCCTCTCCCTCTGACCGAGGAAGTTGATCGCTGGGAGGATGCAGGCATCAAATCAGAAAATAGGGGATCCGAGTCCAGCGAACCCAAAGCTTCTCCCGGCGAAAGGAACGTGTCAACTGTCCCGTCTGGACGAAAAATCCGCAGGGTTGCAGGGTAAAGTAAGGCGAACTTGACCTTGTTGCGAGCAAGAGTCGAGCACACTTGCGAAAATTCCCTCCTGCCCTTAGCCACTTCTGCTGAGTAATCGCTGAATAGGAGGATCTTGTTGCCCCTAATCGTCAGCGGCCTCACATTGCGCAGAAATTTTGCTAGTATTGCTTCTTTGGCGGCATAGTTCAAATATTTGGCTATGGCTGCTCTAGGCCTCATGTTGTTGGAGCGTGAACTTGCTGGCAACGACGGCCCCAAGCGGTGCGCCCTCTCCACTGTACAAGTGCCACGCAGCCCCAGTGCTTGTGGGATCTCTACCTCACAGATATCCACCAATTGGGTCGGCGAAATCGACTCCGGAAGACCGATGATCCGCAGATTGCTTCTCCTGGATCGGTTCTCCAGGTCGTCTAACTTCTCCTTCAGGTACTGGTTATCTCGCAGGAGGTCACTGATGCTCTTCTGGGCACTCCCCAGATCTTCTTCCACCACTACCACCCTTTGTTCCACCTCAGCTATCTGGGAGGTATGTTGCGCCACATCAGACTGCAGTTGTTGCAGGGCCGAGGAGACCGTGGCTTCCAGGGAGGCTTTTATGTCTGGTGCCAGCAGTTTAGCCACTTCTATGGCCATAGATTTACAAGAGGCTGTTAATTCATCAGCCGATGTTAGACAGCTCTCTCCCTCTTCCTCCTCTGACCCCGATGCCTCCGCACTCCTCTGGGTTGATTGCGAGGATGAACGGGTAAGCCTGTGCCGCTTCTCAACCGCCGGCGCCATTTTGCCCCTGGCCTTCAGGTCTTCACCTGCCGAGAGTGGTGTCCGCGGTTCTTTCTGAGAGCCGCCTCTGACCACGAACTTTTCCATGAGCGCTCCCTACAGTACACGGGAGGTCTGAGGGTACCTTTCGGTCCCGGGATGCGGCGGCTCTCTAGGTTATCGGGCCGATCGAACGGAGAGCCTCTCACTCACGCCTCTCCATGCGCGCGCCGGAACTGGAAGTCGCTACTGCAATATTATAAGCATCATACTTACCTGCTGCGCTGTCTGTGACCGGCCGGGAGCTCCTCCTACTGGTAAGTGACGACAGGTCTGTGCGGCGCATTGCTTAATGATCTGTCGCTTACCAGTAGGAGGAGCTCTCGGCCGGTCACAGACAGCGCAGCAGGTAAGTATGATGCTTCTAATATTGCTAAGTAACCATGGCAACCAGGACTGCAGTAGCGTCCTTGTTGCCATGGTTACCGATCGGAGCCCTAGCGATTAAACTAGGACTCCGATCGGAACTCTCCGCTGCCACCAATGATCGGGAGGGGGGGGGGGGAGGCCGCACACTGGCCACCAATGATATTAATACAATAGAGGGAGGGAGGGGGGGCCGCACACTGGCCACCAATGATAATACAATAGAGGGAGGGAGGGGGGCCTGGGGGGGCCGCACACTGGCCACCAATGATAATACAATAAAGGGAGGGAGGGGGGGCCGGGGGGGCCGCACACTGGCCACCAATAATAATACAATGAAGGGAGGGAGGGGGCCGCACTGGCCACCAATGAAATTAAAACTGGGGAGGGAGGGGGGTCTGCTCCCTGATGCCTGGCAGCCCCTGATCTCTTACAGGGGGCTATGATACGCACAATTAACCCCTTCAGTTGCGGCACCCGAGGGGTTAATTGTGCTGATCACAGCCCCCTGTAAGAGATCGGGTGCTGCCAGGCAGCAGGGGGCAGTCATGTACACAGTTCATAGTATATTCTAACTAGAAGCGTCCCCATCACTATGCCTGGACATAGGTGAGTTTTTAGCTTTAGTTTTTATTTATTTTATTTTATGTGCCAACTTTGGGGGACACACATAGGAGGACATGTGAAGAGACAGTACATCGGGGGGAAATTGCAGTATAGGGCCAAATTACTATGAGGGGGAAAAAAATATTATAGTGGGATACTCTGTTGGGGCAAATTATTATGGGAGGGATTACTATGTGGGGGCAAATTATTATGGGAGGGATTAATATGTGGGGGCAAATTACTATATGGGGCAATGTGGGCGAAACTACTGTGTGGGTGCAGTGTGGGGGACATTACTGTGTGTGGCAAATTACTGTGTGGGGGCATTGTTAGGTGAACTACTGTATGGGGGCCGTGTGGGGGAAACTACTGTATGGGGCAGTGTGGGGTAAACTACAGTGTGGGGGCAGTGTGGGGGAAACTACTCTATGGGGGCAATGTGGGATAAACTACTGTATGGGGGCAATGTGGGGTAAACTACTGTATGGGGGCAATGTGGGGCAAACTACTGTATGGGGGCAGCGTGGGGGAAACTACTGTATGGGGCAGCATGGGGGAAACTACTGTATGGGGGCAGCGTGGTTGAAACTACTGTGTGGGGCAGTGTGGGGGAAACTACTGTAATGGGAAATTACTGTATGGGGCAGTGTAGGGAAAACTACTGTATGGAGGCAGTGTAGGGGAAATTACTGTATGGGAGCAGTGTGGGGGAAACTACTGTGTGGGGCAAATTATTATATGGGGCAGTGTTGGGGAAATTAATGTGTGGGGGACAATACTGTGGAGGCCAGTGTGAGGGAAACTACTGTATGGAGGCAGTAGGGGGAAAACTACTTTGTGGGGGAAACTACTGTATGGGGCAGTGTGGGGGAAACTACAGTGTGGGGTAAACTACTGTATGGTGCAGTGTGGGGGAAACTACTGTATGGGGGCAATGTGGGGTAAACTACTGTATGGGGGCAGTGTGGGGGAAATTACTGTATGGGGGCAGCATGGGGGAAACTACTGTATGGGGGCAGCGTGGGGGAAACTACTGTGTGGGGCAGTGTGGGGGAAACTACTGTGTTGGGAAATTACTGTATGGGCAGTGTGGGGAAATAACTGTGTGGGGGAAATTACTGTGTGGGGGAAATTACTGTGGAGGGCAGTGTGGGGGAAACTACTGTATGGGGCAGTGGGGGGAAACTACTGTATGGGGCGGTGTGGGGGAAACTACTGTATGGGGCAGTGTGGGGGAAACTACTGTATGAGAGCAGTGTGGGGAAAACTACTGTATGGGGGGCAGTGTGGGGGAAATTACTGTGGGGGGCAGTGTGGGGGAAACTACTGTATGGGGCAGTGCGGGGTAAATTACTGTATGGGGGCAGTGTGGGGAAAACTACTGTATGGGGGGCAGTGTGGGGGAAATTACTGTGGGGGGCAGTGTGGGGGAAACTACTGTATGGGGCAGTGCGGGGAAACTACTGTATGAGAGCAGTGTGGGGAAAACTACTGTATGGGGGGCAGTGTGGGGGAAATTACTGTGGAGGGCAGTGTGGGGGAAATTACTGTGGGGGGCAGTGTGGGGGAAATTACTGTGGGGGGCAGTGTGGGGGAAACTACTGTATGGGGCAGTGCGGGGTAAATTACTGTATGGGGCAGTGTGGGGGAAATTATTGCATGGGGCAGTGTGGAGGAAATTACTGTGTGGGGCAGTGTGAGGGAAACTACTGTGTGGAGGCAGTGTGGAGGCAGTGTGGGGAAAATTACTGTGTGGGGCAAATTACTATATGGGACAGTGTGGGGGGGCAAATTACTATGGGGGGTTACTATGGGGGCAGTGTAGGGGAAATTACTATATGGGGGTAGCGTGGGGGGCGTTGCTATTGGGGAGGCACTGTAGGGGCAATTCTATTATTTCTGTGGACACTATACAGGGATTATTACCTGGAGCACAATATAGGGTGTTATTATTACTGGGGGCACTCTAGGGGACATTATAACTGCTGTGGACACTATAGGGACATTTGGGGTAATTTATCAAAGTGGTGTAAAGCAGAACTGACTTAGTTGCCCATAGCAGCCAATCAGATTCAACCTTTTATTTTTGACAGCTCTTTTGGAAATCCAGTTCTACTTTACACCAGTTTGATAAATGACCCCCTTTATGTCTACTGGGGTTACTATTTTTTCAGCAGTATAGTACCTGGGGCATTGGGGGGCACAACGGGCACAGTGTTGGGAGTGGCAGCAGGATGACATTGTCGGGACACCAGGATGGGGAGGTTTATGGAAAAACTGAGAAATCTAACGTGTCTGTGTTACAAACTCTGTAGAGACGAGATGCGGCTGAGATTTTTTTGTCATGTCGGTCTAACGGAGCAGAAGGTCTACATGACAGAAGATGTCCCTGGATGTAAGAGGTATGTGGTCAAGTATTGGGGGTGCCAGAGAAAATACCCGCCCCAGGTGCCAGACACCCTAGGCACGCCACTGCTGCCACACTACATCTTTTTTGGGTATTCTATTGGCTTCTAAAAATGATATCACATTCTACATTTTCAGACATCATATAGTATATAACAGTCTCTTTCTAACAAATCTAGAACCAGCCCTGTACTTCGCATGGATCCAGATATCTCCCCATTCACTGTTCTGCTCAATGTATATCAAGCTGGCATCTCGGAAGGGGTGGTGTGTCTTTTCTGCTGCAGCTCAGGGGGCGTGCCTTTTCTGCTGGAGCTGCTCAGGAGGCAGTTGAACGATGAAACTGGGCATGTGCGGCCATCTCGGTGAGCAGGTCAAAGAAATAAGAAAAAGAACAAACAGCAGGTGGCACTATGCGAATATATTTTATTGAATAAATCAGTGGCTATACAACATTTTTAATTACAATTGGATCCAAAAATATTAAAATGTAACAGTGCTAAATCTGATAAGAGATCTAAAACATGGATGTGTTCCAGCTCCCAAAAAAAGGCTTTTAAAAAAAATAATACTGGACAGCAGATGGATAGCATCCATGTGCTCTCTTTTTCTTACAGACCCATTTACTTGAATCATTAAGTATAGTGACAAAATCAGTCCAAAACAGAGAAAGCAGCAACTTCCTCTCCATGGATCGGTGGTTGCCTACATTGGTTATAACGGTTAATCAGTATAATGGTCATTGACTGTTAGGCCTGAGCTACACTCAGACTTTTTGTATCGTTACTGATCAGTTATAGCTATTGACAGCTACAATCCCAAATGTATTGCATGCAACCTAATCTATATTCCCTTAGACTGCAGCTGTAGAGTAGAGCTAAAAAAAAAGTCACAGTGTAGCCCTAGCCTTATGGTTCAGTTTTCTGTTTATGTGCTGCCAGTTTTACACATTGCTTGTCTGAATAAGCCCTAATAGTTCATTAGTGCTAGCTGCAGAATAAAGAAAATATTGTAACATCCTTAAAGGGAATCTGTCACCAGTGACCTCTCTATCCATCGATTAAAACATTGCTTTTCTTTTGATCCGAGTGTCACGTAGTGATGTGGGAGGGAACACCACACCAACAACAGGAGGGAAGGGAAAAGAAACTAGCCCTCAAAGCTAGGGAAAGGGAAACGGACACCACCTATGGAAACCCTAATCCTAGCCCTGACTCCTATCCGTATGAACGGACCTTGAGGGTAGGAATGTTCATACACTAGAACCTAAGACCCTTGAAACCCTGAATTGCCCTGGAGTAGTGTCTTGGCTTGAGACGGCCTGTTCCTTCCAATATGAAAGAACCAGCGTCTCCCTGAGGCCTAGTAACAAAAGACAGAGCGGAAACAACATTTAAATTCTGAAGTAAATGGATGAGCAGGAACTGAGAAGAGGACCACACACCAGCACTTCCAATCCCAAACTGAAGCTATCAACCGCATAGCATGATGGGTTAAGCCAGACTAAATAGAGGAGTTGGAATGACCACTAAGCTACACCTGAGACAAGAGGTGTGGTCATTACCAGCAACAACACTAAAAACAAGTGAAACCAAAGAGGCTGTCAGATCACATCACGTGCAGCCAGTCTCTTAGATCTTCTGACACCTGTCACATTAGAGACCGTGACACCTTAACTCTGTTCCTGAGTTATACTTTCTCTTAATATGCAGATTAGGCCTTTGGTGCAATGAGGGCGTCACCGTTGCTCTTATTGCACCCAAGCTCCACTCCTTTCTGTGGCCAGCATCTCTCTTGCTGCTTTGATTTGACAGGGCCAGGCAATGGCAAAGCAGTGAATGCGGGGCTGGCCACTGAATGGAGTGGATCTTGATTGCAACAAGAGCAATGGTGACACCCTGGTTGTACCAAAGGCCAATTTAAAAAAGTATCATAACTTTGGAATGGAGCATTGGATCAAAAGAAACACAGCCTTTTAATCAGGTGAATCGCAGCTATGTGGTCATGCAAACAGTGTGATACCAAGGTCACTGTTTGGCTTTAGTTGCCCTTTAAGATTTTTGCCAGTACTCTAAATAAAACAGGGTTGGTTTGTACGTAGAAACATACTTGTAAATATGGATCCTTGCATTGAAGCTTTCGTAAAAAGTTCAACATATTTAGACACCAGAACTCTAATTTATCTTGCTGCCTCGGGCTAAATAAAAAAAATACCAAGGTCGAAATCAGTTTTCTCTGTATACTAAAGTGTTTTCAGAAAACTGTGCAGCAGGAGCTACATAGAGAAAACCTGCACTCATTTAATGAGGGGGAACATTCGTTTTAATTTAAAATACTTCAGTCCCAAACCATTTCAGACAGAATGAAATGCTGTATAAAAACTAGAACATAAATCTATCTATGGCTTCAAGGGAATGACAAATTGGATAGAGATGCAGTCATTCCATATAAATTCATACATAATTCACAAAAATACTCCAGAAATTTCATAAATAACAATTTGATACAGCAGATAATAATATAAAAAAAACTCCTGCTGCATCGCCCCTTAGAGAAATGTGTGCTCCAATATGGTGAAATGAATTCTTCCCTTCAAAGGTAATAATTTTTTACTATGAATTTAAATATAAAACCTGTAAAAGATACAATATGACTATAAGGGATAGGTGGAATGAAGCATACAGTATTCAGAGTTTGAACACTTGGAGACCATAAGTAAGTTACATATTGCAGTGAGTCCCAGAGGAGCTGGTGCAAAGGATGGGAGTGGTAGTAGTCCAGATGAAGTGTTGTCATGGTGTACTCATTCAGGCTGTTGCTCCCTGGGGATCAGTGCAGTGGCAATGCAGTATTGAAAAACGAGGCCATAATTAAATGTGTAAAAGTCTCTTTTACTAAGTGCAATGTAGAACTTAAAATACATCCAATGGTAGCTAATTTTAAGTGCAATCTTCTGGCACCAGTAAGGATGATAGAGGCAAGTTGGCTGGCTTCAGTTAGCACCAGTATTGAACTGGACTAGTAGTAGTCTGCGTGATGGGTGTCTTAGCCATAGGCCCTCACCTTACATCAGTGTCTTTGATGCTGTCTTCTCAAGGATTTGAGACATGAACAATGTCGACCTCTATGAAGAATCTTTTTTAAGAGCAGGAACTCTGCCGTGTGCTTTCTTTCTCCTCTTTCTCTGGACAGAAACTTCCAATCTTGGCAGGAAGCAGGACCAGCCCACTACTACCAAGATTGGAGGAACAGAGTGGTTAGCCACGTTCTTTACCAACCTTCTGCCAGCCCTTCCTTACTGGAATAAACGGCCAAGTTACACATACAAAAATATATAACATAACAATATAAAACAATAACTATATGCAACTTTGTAGTACCCCCCAGGTCTGAGGTACTACAATATGATGTGAGCATGCCCTTATGATTTCACTTTGGCTCTGATTCTTAGTTTTTGGCCTGACGTTAGGTTTGTGTTCACGTTTCATATGTAGATATAAAGAACAAAAACACTATTTTGAGTAGATAAAAAGTTAATATCTATTATAGTATTTAGTTGTTATGTGAACCTTGATTTACTCTGCACCCTAAGCATTTCTTTCTAAAGAAAAGTGTGGACACATGTTTTTATTCCATGGTTTTTCTACATGAAAAGAATGAACTAACACACATGGAATTAAGTGATAAAGAGACCAGAATATGTTTTGTATTTTATATTCTTCAAAGAATTTGCATTGGCATTCTTTCAATGTGTTTCATGAGGTAGTCAACTGGAATGGTTTTCCAACCGTCATGAAGGAGTTCCCAGAGGTTATGAACACTTGGCTGCTTTTCCTTCACCTTGCGGTCCAACTCATCCCACACCATCTCGGTTGGGATAAAGAGTTATTTTTCAAAACTTGTATATTGATGCCCGATCCCATGCATAAGTTATCAGTATCTGATTGAAGGAGGTCCAACACCAGGGATTCCCGATGATTATTTTTTCTCTCTAAAGTCATTTTACAGACCCTTTTAAAATATACTTTTTATTATTTATACTTAAAATAAATGCCCCTTAGTGGTGGCTTGATGTCATACATAAAGTACAGGCCTCTAGCAGGCTACTCTTATTGTATGATAGCATCAGCCACAGTTATGACATACAGACAATACAGACTTATACAGTGTATAATGTGAATTGGAAGGTAGATGGTTAGTGTAGGAAATCTTTCCCTAATATACACTCTATCTTAACCTTTTCCCAGGGGTCGCCCCTGATGGTGGGGTTCCCTGTACGCGTACCTTCCCTCCTTTCCCTATAACACCCTACCAGTGATAGTGTAGTGTAAACAAATAACATATATACGATACTGCCACATTATATCACGATCGGCGTAACTGTCACATACGTGACACGGAGGGAGGAAAAGAGGGAGGCCCTGCCCTAGTGAGAGGGAAGGTGGTGACCCCTGACTCACTTTGCGGCTGGCGCCTGGCTGCCCTGTCGTCCCTAGACGGGTTCCTCACCCGTACGCCGATCACGTGCCTAAAACCCTGGCTTTCCCTAGGATGAGCCCTAGATAGTGAACAGGGCGGTGGGAACACTAGTCCGCACCACTAGCTCTAAAGGAAAACACCAAGGGGAGGACAGACAATACAAACTAAACATATAATCCCAGGTGGGCAACAACAGGAGACAACAAAAGCCCAACAGGGATCCGGAGGGTAGCACTCTGGAACAACAACCAGATTCTCAGCTCCAGTGGGTCAGCATAGATGTCCAGGCAGGAAGCTCTATAACTGGCAACAAGAGAAGTGTGAGAGGAGAATATAAGGAGTTTGGGAGTGGCAGACAAGAAACAGCTGAGGAGGAGAAGCTACGGATCCCTGAGTGAGACAAAAAGGATAGCAAGGCAAACACAGAAAACAAACACTAAGAAACACCGTGATCTTTAGACATAGAGCGCGCAGCCACCCGCTGCGACTTCCTGACCCCGGGTATAACGGAGTCAGACGTGGCTCTTGACACCCTCGTGACACATTATAGATAATTGTTGTACAAAGCAATGTCCCAACGTGTTTCGCCCATTCAAGGGCTCCTCATGGGGTCTCAATTCCACTGATTCCACTCCCAAGATATATACAATAACACTTTTTGCAGTGTCTAGGTAGATGGTACAATCACCATATATACAGTTGCAAGAAAAAGTATGTGAACCTTTTGGAATGTTATGGATTTCTGCACAAATTGGTCATAAAATGTGATCTGATCTTCATCTAAGTCACAACAATAGACAATCACAGTCTGCTTAAAATAATAACACACAAATAATTAAATGTTAGCATGTTTTTATTGAACACACCATGTAAACATTCACAGTGCAGGTGGAAAAAAGTATGTGAACCCCTAGACTAATGACATCTCCAAGAGCTAATTGGAATGAGGTGTCAGCCAACTGGAGTCCAATCACTGAGATGAGATTGGAGGTGTTGGTTACAGCTGCCCTGCCCTATAAAAAAAAACACACAGCAGTTCTGGGTTTGCTTTTCACAAGAAGCATTGCCTGATGTGAATGATGCCTCGCACAAAAGAGCTCTCAGAAGACCTACGATTAAGAATTGTTGACTTGCATAAAGCTGGAAAGGGTTATAAAAGTATCTAAAAAAAGCCTTGCTGTTCATCAGTCCACGGTAAGACAAATTGTCTATAAATGGAGAAAGTTCAGCACTGCTGCTACTCTCCCTAGGAGTGGAAGTCCTGTAAAGATGACTGCAAGAGCACAGCGCAGACTGCTCAATGAGGTGAAGAAGAATCCTAGAGTGTCAGCTAAAGACTTACAAAAGTCTCTGGCATATGCTAACATCCCTGTTAGCGAATCTACGATACGTAAAACACTAAACAAGAATAGATTTCATGGGAGGAAACCACAGAGGAAGCCACTGCTGTCCAAAAAAAACATTGCTGCACGTTTACAGTTTACACAAGAGCACCTGGATGTTCCACAGCAGTACTGGCAAAATATTCTGTGGACAGATGAAACCAAAGTTGAGTTGTTTCGAAGAAACACACAACGCTATGTGTGGAGAAAAAGAGGCTCAGCACACCAACATCAAAACCTCATCCTAACTGTGAAGTATGGTGGTGGGGGCATCATGGTTTGGGGCTGCTTTGCTGCGTCAGGGCCTGGACGGATTGCTATCATCGAAAGAAAAATGAATTCCCAAGTTTATCAAGACATTTTGCAGGAGAACTTAAAGAGGACCTTTCACTACTCTACAAACTAAAAACTAACTAGATCAGTGGGAAGAGCGGCGCCCAGGGGTCCCCCTGCACTTACTAGTATGCCTGGGCGCCGCTCCGTTCGCCCGTTATAGGCTCCGGTGTCTGCTCTCCCTCTCACTGATTTCTTGTAGGAGGCGTGTCCCTTGCTGCACTGCTGGCCAATCGCAGCGCACAGCTCATAGCCTGGCTACAAGAAATCAGTCAGAGGGAGCGCAGACACCGGAGCCTATACCGGGCGAACGGAGCGGCGCCCAGGCATACTAGTAAGTGCAGGGGGACCCCTGGGCGCCGCTCTGCCCACTGATCTAGTTAGTTTTTAGTTTGTAGAGTAGTGAAAGGTCCTCTTTAAGGCCATCTGTCCACCAGCTGAAGCTCAACAGAAGATGAGTGTTGCAACAGGACAACGACCCAAAGCATAGAAGTAAATCAACAACAGAATGGCTTAAACAGAAGAAAATACGCCTTCTGGAGTGGCCCAGTCAGAGTCCTGACCTCAACTCGATTGAGATGCTGTGGCATGACCTCAAGAAAGCGATTCACACCAGACATCTCAAGAATATTGCTGAACTGAAACAGTTCTGTAAAGAGGAATGGTCAAGAATTACTCCTGACCGTTGTGCACGTCTGATCTGCAACTACAGGAAACGTTTGTTTGAAGTTATTGCTGCCAAAGGAGGTTCAACCAGTTATTAAATCCAAGGGTTCACATACTTTTTCCACCTGTACTGTGAATGTTTACATGGTGTGTTCAATAAAAACATGGTAACATCTAATTATTTGTGTGTTATTAGTTTAAGCAGACTGTGATTGTCTATTGTTGTGACTTAGATGAAGATCCAATCACATTTTATGACCAATTTGTGCAGAAATCCATATCATTCCAAAGGGTTCACATAATTTTTCTTGCAACTGTACATTATCCTATTCGTCGTCTCATATAGGTATTGCAGACGTCATAATCAAAAATAGTACAACAGACCTCATCAGATGAGGGCTGGGTATCGCGCTAGCTCCTATTTTGATGATAGGTGCTGCTACCTGTAATCCAACATAAAAAACAAGTTCTAGATGTAGATAGAGATGTATGCAGAGAGACCCTTAGTCGAGGTCTTACTCTTTACTTCAACATCCAGAGACATTCAAGTACACTTACAGTTTAGCTCCCAGCTCCTGATGTGACTGCTTCCTCCCAGGGTCGATATGGCAGTGGCATACATGGGAAATTCTGTTCTTTTAAAATCATCGCTCCTCAGGCACTTCCGGCGCGTGGAATGCACGCCACGGCCTTACTTCCGGTCTGGTGGAATGCAAACGTCACTTCTGGTTCTGCGATTCACCAGAACACTGACCTCTAGCGATTATTAGAGGTAGGGAGACACAATAGCACTCCTTTCAAGCCAAGCAGTGAACAGTTTAACCCTTGATACGCCTCCTACATAGGGGGAGTGGTCCCCCAGTGACTTATGATGCTATAATTCTATTTATTCATCCAATGGTTTAGGACATAGGGGAATCTCGGATCCTTGGATACAGATACAGATTCATAACAGATCACAATCATGACTCTGGTGACGTCATCTTGTATTCATTTGAGTACTTCCCGCACTCATGACCAATTTTGCCATATCGACCCTGGAAATAGGCAGTCACGTCAGGAGCTGGGAGCTAAACTGTAAGTGTACTGGAATGTCTCTGGATGTTGAAGTAAAGAGTAAGACCTCAACTAAGGGTCTTTCTGCATACATCTCTATCTACATCTAGTACTTGTTTTTTACTATATATGTTGGATTACAGGTGGCCACACCTATCATCAAAATAGGAGCTAGCGCGGAACCCAGCCCTCATCTGATAAGGTCTGTTGTACTATTTTTGATTATGACGTCTGCAATTCCTATTTGAGACGACGAATGGGATAATGTATATTTGGTGATTGTACCATCTACCTAGACACTGCAAAAAGTGTTATTGTATATATCTTGGGATAAACACTTTAACTGGTGTCATCATATTATCTGTATCACTGGAACTGAGACCCCCTGAGGAGCCCTTGAATGGGCGAAACGCGTTGGGGCATTGCTTTGTGCAACAATTATCCATGTTGTGGCAGTATCGTATATATGTTATATGTTTACACTACACTATCACTGGTAGGGTGTTATAGGGAAAGGAGGGCAGGTACGCGGACAGGGAACCCCACCATCAGGGGCGACCCCTGGGCAAAGGTTAGAAAGAGTGTATATTAGGGAAAGATTTCCTACACTAACCATCTACCTTCCAATTCACATTATACACTGTATAAGTCTGTATTGTCTGTATGTCATAACTGACATCAAGCCACCACTAAGGGGCATTTATTTTAAGTATAAATAATAAAAAGTATATTTTAAAAGGGTCTGTAAACTGACTTTAGAGAGAAAAATTTTTGATGAGAGGACCCACAATATCTCAAAACATAAGAAAAAAACGTGTTGACGATTCCCGCCAATTAGCTGTTTGAGAAGGCACCGGTCAATCATGAGACAATGCATGAATCCAACGCCTTAAAAGAGCAGGTTCGGAACATTAAAGCATGTGGAAAATAAGACATTTTAATGGGAATTTATGAAGCCCTGTGTGCCAGTTTTCTGGCATTAGAAGTCAACTTTTTCTAGCAAACGTGCACGTTTTTGTCTGACCCTCGCCATTTTGGAAAAGTCGGCATAGTTAGCTAGGAGAGTGGGTATATTCTAAATCTGAGGTGCACAACCAGTACCGTTCTATGTGGCCTCCAACATACACTGACTTGCTTGTCTATGTCTGGTGGCTGCTCACATATCAGAGATATGAGGAGTAGCATACAGCATGGCAGCAGGGATGTGCAAGTATTAAAAGGTTTTTTCAAGACTTTTTTACTGATGACCTATCCTGTGGACACCTGGGATCCCTGCTGACCAGCTGTTAGAGAAGGCACTAGTGTTTGCAGTAGTGCCGCAGCCTTCACACAGCTTAGTATAGGCCATGTGACATAACTTTCATCGGTCACAAGGCCCAGGCGCATTTCAAGCCTATTGAAGTGAATGGGGTTGAGCTGTGATACCAAGCACAGCTGCTATACAATGTACAGCACTGTGTTTGGTGAGGTGAAAAAAGGCCATGGCAATACTGCAAGCATCGTTGCCTTAACAAACAGCTCATCAGTATAAAAAAGTCTCAGAAAACCCCTATAAAGGGGTTTTGTCACTTCAGAAAGTACCATTTATCATGTAGAGAAAGTTATTACCCATATTGCTTCCTTTGCTAGCTGGATTAATTTTTCCATCAAATTATACACTGTTGGTTTCCATGATTACGACCACCCTACAATCCATCAGTGGTGGACATGCTTGCACACCATAGGAAAAAATGTCGGCCTCTCTGTTGACCAAGACCATGAGCGCACACATAAGTTGGTGCTTTTTCCATAGTGTGCAAGCATGGCCACAGCTGATGGATTGCAGGGTGGTCGTAACCATGGAAACGAGCAGTGTAAAATGTTATAGGAAAATTAATCCAGCCAGCATAGGAAGCAATATGGATATTAACAATACATTAGTACGTGGCTTCTATTAACTTTCTCTACATGATAAATGCTATTTGCTGAAGTGACAAAATCCCTTTAAGGTTAGGTGATTGTGGAGGTCATGTCATCTGATGCAGCACTCCATCCCTCTCCTTCTTGGTCATATACACATCAAAGAATATGGGTAAGACAGCACTACTCACTGAATCCTTTCAGCTATTCCATTTTGTGGTGGTGCCCACAGTGTTGAGTCCTGGCCTCCGGAACTCCTCAGAAAATTACAATGTTGTAGAAAACTGTGGCACTCCAATGTCATAGAAAAACTTCACCTTTTATTCACACCGAATTATGCAACGTTTCGACCTTTTGGGTCTTTATCAAGCTTGATTATATACATTAGTTTGCTATATGAATGTAAAATTAAGCAATTTTTAAGATAGTAGTCATTAAACATTTCCTACCATTTTGCGGCTGTTGAGTCTGTGTAACTCCTGTACATAGGTGACTGTGCTGGTGCTTATAATAGTGTAGGTGAGAAAGCACAGCAGGCCATGTCATTAGAGGAGGAGAGCACAGAGTCTGCAGGGAGAGAGATCACGCCGGCTTTGTATTGAGAGTGGGGATCCCATGGCAGAATCTGCACAGAAAGGGGAGACAGGAGAGAGGACACGATCATATACACACACATCAGTTTACAGAGAAAAGAGAACCATGGCAGAATCTGCAGGTGGAGGGAGGTGAGGTCGCATCGCAAAGAGATCACGTAAAATGTCATGTAACCATGTCTGTACATGGGAGAAGAGATCCCTAAGGGCCGCTTCACATTGAGTTTTTTGGCTTTGATTTCGGAGCATTTCTCCCTCAAAATCTGCTCCAAAAATGTCTCAAAACAGCCTCCCATTCATTTCTTTTGAATCAGATAATTTTTTATTCATTTTCCAGAGCGACAAAAATATAAATACCATTACACGTACATAATACTAGGGATCGACCGATATTGATTTTTTAGGGCCGATACCGATACCGATAATTTGTGAACTTTCAGGCAGATAGCCGATAATTTATACCGATATTCTGGGAATTTTCATTTTTGAAAAAAAAATAAAAAAATTCCCACAAATCTGCTGAAAATTAATGTTTAGATAGAGATCTATCAGGGTGAATAGGAGCTCACACTGTCCCTGCTGCTGTGTGCTTTGTGCACACAGCAGCATGGAGCTTATCATGGCAGCCAGGGCTTCAATAGCGTCCTGGCTGCCATGGTAACCGATTGGAGCCCCAGCATTACACTGCTGGGGCTACGATCGGAGGAGCAAGCGAGAGGGGATCCTGTGGGGGGCGCACTGCGACCTGGGGTGGGGGGGGCCCTATGCGCCACCACCTGGGGGGGGGCTTGGGGGGGGCATCGCACTGCGCCACCAATGTCTGATACTGGGGGGCTTGGGGGGGGCGCACTGCGCCACCAATCTGATACTGGGGGGCGCACTGCGCCACCAATGAAGCTTAATCTCACATTTATTCATATACAGGAGGCGGGAGCTGGCTGCAGGATCACATAGCCGGCTCCCGACCTCTATGAGCAGTAGCTGCGATCCGCGGCACCTGAGGAGTTAACTACCGCAGATCGCAGCTACAGCTCATAGAGGTCGGGAGCCGGCTATGTGATCCTGCAGCTCCCGCCTCCTGTTGTATATGAATGAATGATAGATTAATCTTCATTGGTGGAGCAGTGGCCATAGCTCCTCCCCTCCTCCTGTCCCCTGTCCTTACATTGGCGGAAGCGGCAGGAGCAGCACAGGGGGAGGAGACGCTGCTCCTTCTCCCCTGTGCTGCTAAGGGGAACACGGAGAGCGCTGTCAGCAGCGCGATCTGTGTTCCCCATACACTATTGGAATATCGGCAAAATAGATGCCGATACCGATAGTGTTCAAAATCCTGAATATCGGCCGATAATATCGGTAAATCCGATAATCGGTCGATCCCTACATAATACAGTAAGAGATATACACAATCTCTGTTGATTGATACACAATATCAAAGCAGTACCAAACATTGTGCATATTACCCAGCAACACTGCAAGATATTAAGAGGAATCTCTATCAGTGGAGAATGATAACTATCATAGCAAACCAACACTTAAACCCTCAACCCCCATCAACCCCTCCCCAGGCGATGAAGCGGGCACGGCATCAGCTATACAGTAGAAATCCACAGGGTAACCACCATTTCCTTGAGCACCATATCAAACCACCAGACAGATCATCCCATCCATGAGTACATGTACACAGAACACTATACTGCCTTCCTCCCATTCATTTCAATGGGAAGCAGCACTTGCTTTTTTTTACACGTGGAAAAAAGAAGCAGCATGCCCTATCTTGGGACAGAATCACTGCTGAATCTCCCATTGAAATGAATGGGAAGCAGGAAAAAAACAGCTCCATGTACTGTAAGTCCATTTTTTTGCGCGTTTTCCGTGCGTTTTTGGCGCAGATCTGCTTCAAAAACCTCAAGCTGAAAATTCAGCTATGTATTGAACCCATTGGTTATAAAAAAGATAATAAACAATGTAAAGAAAGTTCCAGCACTTGTAAATGATTTTGTTGCTTTGTCTTTATTTGAGGTGGTGTCCACATGCTGTAATTTGTTACCGAAAATGAAGACGAAGCAACAAAACAATTTACAAGTGCTGGAACTTTCTTTACATTGTTTATGTCTGGAGAGTTTGCCTGATTCGTTCCGTGCACGGAGGATGATGGATGCATAGTGAGCTGGATTTTTGTTTGTGGATTTTATGTTAAAAAAAGATGCATAAAAAAACACATTAAAAATGCATCAAAAATCACACAAAAAAACTGTAGGAAAAGGTCAGATTCCGCGCTGATTTTTTTAAGCGTGTTTTTCAAAGTAAGTCGTGTGAACTGGCCCTACGAGGCTGAAAAAATAGACATCAGTGCAGAAGTGAAGCTGTGCTGATCCATGAGAGCTAGTAAAGATAGCTGCACCCTGGGCACACAACTCGCATTCAGCATGTATTGCAGAGAGGGACACGTCCGATCCACATGCAAAAGGCCTGAATGTAGCATATTAGGGGGTCTGGAAATGAATGACGACTGTAGATTGAAATTCTTAAGATTTACATAAGTCTTAAGAGTTGTGAAGTTCTGGAGTTCTGAAATCTGAGATCCCAAAGATCGGCCTATTCGCTTTATGCCACAGTGGTAAATAAGCATAAAACAAAAATCCTGTTCACCAACATACAGTTTCTTGTCAAAGTGGTAAAACCCCCCCAGTAATATCTGTGATAATATAGCCGGAAGTTAATAGAATGTACTTGGAAATAATATTTAATCCGAACATTTGGTAGAGTTATTGCATACCATGTAATAGGCATCCGACTGACTGTCTGGACTCTGCACCAGTCTACAGCGACACGCGGCACACCGCAGCTGTGCATTTTGTTCTTGGATTTAATGTGATAATAGCTGATACTGCTGCACTGCTTCAGTTGTGGAGAGCACTGTAGGCAGTGAGATCAAATCTTGTCATTCTCCAGCCCCCATTATGATGTTGCTTTACTTTTTCTAATCTTAAAACCATAAAACCTTATGATCTGATGTGGATTCAGGAAAAGGCACAAGTCTGATTCCATTGGCTTTTAGTAGTTACATTTAAATTTCTTCCTGTCCCCATTTACCCTGTATAAATATCAATGCTAGCATTAGAGGGGTTGTCTAATGAAGACAATCCCTGTTCATATGTAGTATCAGGGCATAGCAACATTTTGGATGGTGGTCCCTCTCTTGGTGGTTCCCCCCCCCCCCCCCGCTCTATGAACCAGATCAAAAACCTGCTCTATGAGAGTGGGTCCCATTGTGGCAGAATGGCCGCCTTGTAATGCTATGCTGTAATACAATGTCTGGCTTCTGTATTTTAAGGGTATTTTTAAGTACTGATTGGTTCTGTCCCCTTGAATTTTGTCCTATGTTATAGACAAATGGCTATTTGCCGCATTTGTGTGAGGGGAGGTGGGGCTATACTGCTTATAAGCCACAGCCTCCTCCTCACCTTACCGGCGGCTCGTTTTTGCATCACTTCCGGGTCCCTGTACGCACGTGAGTATACGGTCTCTGCCTCTCATCGGCATCGATGTCTACATCCCAGCATTCACGTCTTCCAGCGGTAAGATCGGGCCTTGCGGCTTCATTGGGGGGAGGGATCGGCACCGACACGCCGCATGTTGTTACCTGCACATCTCGGCGGGCGGCAGAGCCGGGTTCTATGTGTTCAGAGCCGCGCTCTACTGCCTTAGGTTGTTCCAGCATGCCATCTGCTGGTCGGCGGTGTTATTACAGCCTACATTTGCCTGTCATGTCTTGATACATTCTGGGTATGGTTGTGTAGTATTACAGTGGTTAAAAAAAAAAGGGGGAAAAAGGTGTGTTACAGGAAAAAAGAAAATAATAATAAATTAAAGGGGTTAAAAATGATGAGGAGTGTGTTATATGTATATCCGGTATTGTTACATCATAGGACAGGGCAGTACATAGGCTATATTCAGGGACCTTGGTTGCATTGCTTTTCATGATTCATAAATGTAAGTTACTTACTGCGGTCTTTCGTCCTCTCAGTCTGGCCGGCGGTGTATCGGCTCCTTTAGGTAAGGGAGCACCATCGTTTCTGCCTGGCAGCATCGGCTCCCCACGCGGCAGACTCTCAGGAGTCAGCGCGACTCTGCTCTCGACACATTGTAATGTATAGTGTATATGTATAGTGAGGCAGGGGTGCATGCAAGGCTGTTTTGCTTCTGGTAGGCCCGTGATTCGTCTGGTCTGCTGCAGCCTTCAGGCAGCAGATGATAGTGGTTAAAAAAAAAAAAAAAGTGGGAGTTTGGGTTGAAAGGAAAAAATAAAAGGGGGCAGTTTGAGGACATTTAAAAAAAAAAAAAAATATACAAATACAAGGGGTCTCTTTAAGGTTCCGCAGCATGTGTCGCAAGTTGATTGCCCATTATCTTCTCTAGTGGGGTCATCTCAAGCAGTGTGTTACTTATCAATTATTGGGTCAATTGTCTACAGGTTTTTCTTTCATATATGCGTCCATAGGTTCGTGGCTCCTTCTATCCACCCGATGCACGGCTTCCTACCAGTGATGCAGCTATTCTTAGTAGACAGATTTAGCATCAGGGTCAAAGTAAGCTATTGTGCATCACGGGAGTAGATTTAAGACTAGGGGGTTGGTACAGTTGCTAATACTCCGTTTTTAACATGTTCAGCCACAGGATACGGTCCTACACTGTATGCCTCATCCACTCTCATGTCTCAGTCTACACTTGTTTGGGGCTTGCAAGTCTACTTAGGTCACATTATATTCTGCTATGTACACATCTTCCCATATTCAGTCACTTCAGTGAAGGGGTGCTCCGCATGCTGGACGGCATGTCGTGTGCTGGTACGGCGGTTCTTGGCACATCGGTGGTCCGTGATACTGGTGAATGGCACAAACTGGTGTTGGGTATTCATCTTCTGCATTAATCATGTTGTGTTTTAGTAGGATATCTCAAGAATCATTGATGGGCGATACATCATCATCCTGTGGGAGCATGGTGTCACATTCCGCAAGAGACTCCACACCATCATTAAGGTCGTGGACTGTGCCCAAGTTGATGGCAGAGTTATCCAAAAGAGTTCCGGAGGTCCAAAATCTGCAGGTGGTGTCCATGGACACTATTCAGACCTCGCTTACGCAACTGTACACGGCCATCAACTCCATGGAGTCATCAATGTTGAACTTTCAGGCCAGGCTAGAGTCGGTCTAGGCAGGTGATACAGCTGCCCGTTTGTTGTGCCAAATTCCAGCAGGTTCTTCTAGCCTCTAGGCTAGTGTTGCTGGTGGGTCAGGTTCTGTACCCCCTATCGCAGTGTTCCACTTTGTTCCAGCCAACATTCGACAGGAAATAATTGACACAAGGATGTGAACTTAACGTCCTTGCTCATAACAGCTCATGAGGCACCAGACAACAAGACCATAGTCTGTGGGGAGGTCTCGGTGGTCCTCAAATCTAAGGACGTGAGGTTGAATAGAAACTCAGCATACAAGAGTTTGTCTTAGCCTTTAGTCTGGGGATGTCTGGGGATAGTACAGGGATGTTGTCTTATCCTGTTAGAGTCCCATCCACATGCAGACTGGGTACAGTATGTTATCAATAATCTTTCCGCAGGTTTCCATATAGGGCTATTGGCTCTTCTCTTTTTGCAGGTCTCTCCACAAGCAGACCGCGTACCATCACCAGTGCCCAGGCTTGACCAGCTAGTGATGGACTAACGGTTCATCTCGCCACCGCCAGGTCCCTTATGACTAAAGCCCTGTCCTGGAACACCCTGAGGATATATAAGAAGGCATGGACCTCGCTCTGTAATTTTAAGAGAATCCATTCTTCGGCAGGAGTGGGCAACATCTCTTACCTACTGGCCTTTGCTGCATTTTTTGCCACTCTCACCACAAGCTGTCATTTAGCACTATTAAGTTATACCCGGCTGGGACTCAACATCATTTGTATCTACGGCATCCTAATCTACCCTCCTTGTTTTCAGCCCATCCAATTAGAATGCTACTGAAGGGTATCCAGAAGGGGTCCGCTGTGGCCCGCCCCAAAACGACAGCCATTTACAGGGTCAATGTTCAGATTGCTTTCAGATAGACTACGCAAAACCCCTTCAGTAAGCACACTAGTTTATTTATCAAGACAACCATGTACCTAGCCTTCTACGGCTTCCTCAGACCAGGCGAGTTCACCTGCACCACAACATGCAAGAGCTATCTGAGGAAGGATCAGCTGTCATGGGATGGGTCATGCTAAGTTCTTACTTTAACGTCCACAAAGACGGCCTGAGCGTGTCAGTTCCCCACTGGGAATAAGTGGTGCCCAGTTATGGCAGTGCAGGATTGGACGCGCTTTTCCGAAGCAACCCCAGGGGATGCTCTTCTGCTAAGGCTGAGTTCTGCGCCTTTGAGTTGTCAGAACTTTCTCAAATTTATCCGAATATTGTTGAGGAATGTCGGGGTCAGTCCCAGTTTTATCACAGGGCATTCCTTCGCCGCCTCCAAGCACAACGTCTTAGTGCATGTTATTAAGAAGTTGGGCAGATGGCAGTCGGCTTGTTATGCACGATATATACCAAATCCGCAGTGTGAAATGTTTAATGCTTTCAGGAATCTGGTATTGTAATTTTGTTAATAACACTATTGCCCTGAGCTATGTTTGTTATTTTTGGCCCCTTTAGCCTACCCTCCGTACAGCAGTCTCGGCATACCCCTACTGCTTAGCATAGTAGGTAAGTAGATAGGTAGGCGTACTTATCTTGAGCCAATCCGAATATGTTATAGGCAAATGGCTATTTGCCGCAGTTGTGTGAGGGGAGGTGGGGCTATACTGCTTATAAGCCGCAGCCTCCTCCTCACCTTACCGGCGGCTCGTTTCTGCCCCACCCTCCCAAGTCCCCTTTTATTCTAACTACTCAATCGGATGGGCCCCTTTAGCCTACCCTCCGTACAGCAGTCTCGGCATACCCCTACTGCTTACTTAGTAGGTAGGTAGGTAGGTGTACTTATCTTGAGCCGACCTGAATACAAATTATGTTTAACACTCTGTGTAATAAATTACAAGTTTTCCTTGTAATATAGTGGGCTAGACATAGTACCCATCCCCAATTGTGCTGATAAGAACATATTCCTGAGTGGTCTCCTAGATATATGTGATACACACTGGAGGAGGGGCTGATGGGAATAACTGTGGTCTGCACTAACAATTCATTGGGATTCCACCAGGAATTGATTTGCCCCATCTGGGGTGTCGGTCATGTGTTATAACTTGGTAGACAGCCATGTGTTATAGCATGATCGACTGGATCCCTACTCCATATTTAGGCTAGTGATGTTTATTTACTTTTTATTATTCTGTATGTGATTTGTTTGTATTATCGTATATTTAATCACACTTAGTAAATATATTTATTCACTAAGCCTGCGTAAGCTTATTCAGTCTCAAATCTTTTGACTTAACATTACATTACAGCTTCCCACAGGAGAATCAGCTGTTTGCAACCTGCAAAGATCAGATGGTTGAGCCAACAGCCATATTTCAAAAGACAATCCCTTTAATAGCAAGTTTCATGTTTCTATAAGAAATACTGCTATAAAATAGTTTGAAGTGAAGCCAGTTTGACTCTTTCACCTATAGTTTCCATTATAGACCTGGCAGATAACTGGTTAAATAGACATCATTAGACAAAGTAAATGTAGAAGAAATAGTAATATAAAAGAGAATAGGTTTGTCACCAATAACCTTTTCAATCAAAAAAGAACTGAGGTGTAAAAATTCCATTAGAAATGATAATTATTGCAAGAACTGGCGAGGCTGGAAATCCCAGCATAACCTATTCCGAGTTGGGCAGTGCAGCATGAAGAGCCTAGGAGGGAAGCAGAATCTATTAGCTGACGCCATGTGTATAGGAAAGACGCCGTTATAGTGGGAATTAAAAAATGTGTTCTGTTCTCCCTGAGCGAAATAGCTGAAAGCGACTGAACTCTAGAAAGGAACTCTTCATTTAAGTGGATCATTTGCAGTGGGTTCCTATGAAGTGAAATGTTACATTTACCTGGAATTGCTGTAAATTTTCCAGAAAAGCAGGAGTCATATTAAAGAGGTTTTGCAGTTTTAAGATATTGATGAAATCTGTTCGGTTAGGTCATGAATTTCAGATCGGAGGGGGTCCGAGTCCAAGCACCACCACCTGCTTCAGGGGGCTGGCGCTCGTGCAAGTGTTGATTCCACTTCAGAATTACCTGCATGTCGTCTTTATAGAAGTGGCTGAGGGTAATTACAACTGCTCCATCCTATCAAGTGAGTGAGGCGAGCAGTTAGAATTGCACTGCACCATCACTGCAAAGGAAACGGAACACAGGTAATTTTTAAACGGAATCAGCTCTCACACAAGGGGCGCTTCCCCTTCAAACAGATGATCAGTGGGGAAGTCAGACCCCTGCCAATCTGATACTGTCGACCAATCCTGAGGATAAATCCTCAATATCTTAACACTGCATTAATCCTTTAATTGTCTTGTTTAGTCTAGGGTTTATAGTATGTAAACTGATAATATGCTGCTACTCTCAGGATTTCAGATTAGTAATCTATACATTCTAATGCCATATATATACCACTCTGTTCATCATCTTGGTATTTTCAAATTAAAATCTTGACTTGTGGTATCAAATTTTATTTTTCTTTGTCACCTCTTGCACACAATGGCAGTTCTGTGAAAAGAACATTTTGTGAGATGTAACTTTCCATTGCCACTGATTTTGTACTGCAACATTTTCTCATTGAATTATGAGTGTCTCGGGGGTCAACACTCTTGCCTTGCATCACTGGGGACCTGATCCAACCAATGGCAGCACCTGCACAGAGTTTGCATGGGTTTTTCTTCCCATATTCCCAAAACAAATGCTGGTTAATGTGGAATGTAGATTGTGAGCGAATGGACACAGCTACTGATATGAATGACAAATTCTATACAACGCTGCAGAATATGTTAGCATGAGTAAAAAACAATGTCACATACTGAATTTTAGGAGGTTTAGACATCACTGTTTAGTGCCATTGGGTACCATGTTGCTCCCACTAATTTTCAGGCCTCATGAATATGGCCTTATTCTATGGGTCCATATGGTACCTCTGTGAGAATGCAAGAAAAATTCCCATATTATGGGAATATTCAGAGTGACGCCACATCCAAGCACCAGAACCCAGACCCAGGAAGGAAGAAGTGTAAGAGGACAGGAGTGGTGGTAATCTCATGGTGGGGATCCTCACACACCCTGGGCCAAGCAGTGATGAAAGGGGCAAACCTTTTCTTCTACTCATGGTACACCCTAGACTTGGTTGACTTCTTCCTAGTGGTGGTTGGGGTGCCCTTGATGATGGATAGATTTATAGTGGGGTGCGAGAAAGAACTACGGATGTAAGACAGATGATGGGGGCAATGACCAGGCTGATGTTGTTGTAGCTAAAAGCATATTTTATTTTTTTACTAAAGGTGATATGTGTCAGAACACAAATATAAGTAGTAGGCACAGTTTCTGGTACAGTATATCGCAAGCCAGACTTTTCCCAAAGGCTATGTATAGGGGGTAGAAAATATGAGTCCCTCTTTGGCTACACAATGCAGTCTTCCCAGTTGACCAAAGGGGTCCAATTTCTTTTTATTAAAATGTCTGCACTACCCAACTGTGGGGTGCAGTCCTAAAATGGATGGCCAGTCTGTCTTAGTAGTGTGGCAGGCACCTAAAGTAATGTAAACCAAACGACTTGCAGTGAAGTCTACAGCCAAAATTTGTGCACTACCTTCACTGGCTTTCCTGTCCAGCACTTCTTCTTTAAATAGTACTCAACCTTCTATAGAAGTCTTTTCTTCTCTCCATCAGATGTTGGCCATTAGCATAGTTGCTTTTCTGGCAGCTTTTCACTCACAGGAATGGTATTACCCTGCATAAGGATTCTCTTTTACCTGCTTTGGCCACAGCCTCTCTGGCTTACACACCAGCAACTACTACACACGTCCTTTCTTGACCTACTTGCCAGCAAGTCACTATCCAGGAAAGTGGGGCCAGCCCACCACCCAGCAACTGTCTCTAGGTGCTGTCGGTCATCTACTCACTTCCCATATACAAAGTTCACAATAGAATTACATTGGCTACTTGTTATTAATGACCAGAGCAAACACAGCATATATTAATCATTGTCTCATAATAAGCTTTTCAACTTTATCAGTAAACCCCCGGGTCACTGCACCTCTTAAGTTACACACACTAAGGTTATAAATATAGTTAAAATTTATAACTAAAATTTTGTTTAATATATTTTCTAAGACTATAAGAAACTAATTATAAATGTTCCAATTGGCCAACTATTCTAAGACCTCAATTATGTAGGAGCCCTCAACTAATCCTCAAATGCAGCAGAAACGCTGTATTAAAAATGGTAACCTCATTTGGGGGCACTAAAACCACGAGAGATGGAGGAATGCAAAAGGTCTGAACCCTATATCCCATTATTGTACCCTGCATGGTGGTATTGTGTAGCACAGTATGTCAGTGTTTTGAGGTACTGTACAGTAGCATTATTTGGGCACTGCTTGACGTAATTAGGATACAGTTGAGAGGTCAATATATCTTCAGCTGCTCTTCTGCAAATAGGAAAAAATTCTCCACCACCCCCAGCAATGTTTTGAAAAAAGTATAGTTTCTTTTTATACATGCTGTCCCCTTTATTTGTGGGTGTTAGATGAGTCGCACTTCGTCCATCTCTGTCCATCATTATATACAGAGCTCTACACCCTTGTTATATACAATGCTATTACAGCCCTAGACTCCCATGTGTCTCACTTCAAAGCAGCAAAAATAATAGGCAAATGATTTTACAAAACGGCATTGGTGCTGTAGGCCCGGACATTATTGCTTTCATAAATGATCATTTCTGTTCTGAAGTGACTTTGGAGTGGCAGTAATTACCAACCATTTGGCAAGTAAATAGTCTTCTGCTATATTCTAGTTTGGTTTGTCCCCATGTGTAATGACTGGAAGAGATTTAATCACAGGCAGCCCACAATCTATGAGTATGAAACAAACAGTTTGTGGCTTCTGTCCGGTGCTTTACTCATTCCGTTACTGTAACCGGATCTAAGTTGCTCTTCTAGCGGCAGATGAAGAGAAGAAATGGGCCACATTAAAGTGTAGGTTCAATATATCTATGATTTGAATTACGTCCTTTATAAGAGCAGTGCAAGTTCCAAACGGCTCGCCTACTGAAAGCAATCAGAAATATGCTATTCTGGCTATAACAGGCTGCTATTCATGAAAACTCTATTCTGCTGGGTTGGAAATTAGGGAGGACACGTGGCAAATGGCCTGGGGGCTCAACAACCCTGGGTACCTAAGGGGCTTCTACCACCTTCCCTCCCAAATGGCAGTTTTGGTGATCCTTTCCAGCCCTGAAGTAGTGGAGGCGAAGGAGACCACGCATTCGTTTTTTGGGTTGTGACCTCTAAGGCTCTTCTGTCTTTTGGGTTGTGACCTCTAAGCCACACACAAGGCCACCTTTTTTATGTGTGGGGGTCAAGTGGGTTCCAGGTTTGTGTGGTCGGATGGAAGCCACCGTGAAATTTTGAACCCAAATGCTTTCATCAAATCTAATCTGGCCCTGATGACAGATACTTGGACCTACATGCCAACTGTTCTGTGAATCAGAATGACAATTTTTACATTGAAAGGGACATTTCTGAAATTCCCAGGTAGGAAAATAGCAGACACGTTAATATTTTCATGTTAGAAGGTCTCTAAACAATTACAAAGAGCCCTCAGATAGTGAAGTAGGAACTATGGGCTGTCTAAAAGAAAAAGTTTGTGGCTATTAGCAACCAAATTCAGCCCATCTTTTATTTCATATTCTGCTCTGAAGTTTTTATTTTATTTTAAACAGTTTCCTAAATCTGCCTAATATATTCCCCAGTATGACGTGTTCAGATTAAAAAAGTTTTCTGAGACTTTACATTGGATAGGCCATCAGTATCTGATAAACAGGGTCTGACACCTGGGACCCCCAACTTTCAGCTATTTGTGAAGGCACCAGTAGTGCCACAGTCTTCTCTCTGCTCAACAAGCACAGCGCTGTCCCTTCCATAGTGGCTGTGCTTGGTATCGCAGCTCAGCCCCATTCACTTCAATGGGACTGAGATGCACCTAGGCCCTGTGACCGATGAACGTGACATCACATGGCCTACGCCAGGGATGCCCAATCTGCGGCCCTCCAGCTGTTGCAAAACTACAACTTTCAGCATGCCCGGACAGCCTACAGATACAAGGGCAAGTTGGGAGTTGTAGTTTTGCAACAGCTGGAGGGACACAAGTTTGGCATCCCTGGCCTACGCTAAGCAGTGAGAAGGCTCCGGTGCTACTGCGAGTGCAGTGTCTTCTCAAAAAGCTGATATCGGCAGGGGTTGGTCCCCCACCGATCAAATACTGAGGTCCTATCCAGAGGAAAGGTCATCAGTGGAAAAGTCTTGGAAAACCCCTTTTAACTTCTGACTCATTATAATCGGGTGGTTCATGACTTTTGGCTCCCTCTATATATGCGTTTATGAAATATATTTTTTAGGAAAAGCCTGTTTGAAAAACTGAAGTCATAAGCATTTGACATTAAAATTTTTGTTGCTCCCTGCATGTCTCAAAATGAAGAGATTGAATGAAGAACGACTCAAATACAAGTCAATAATAATATAGGAAATATTACATGCAGTAATATATTCTGGGTAAACATTACACAAGGCGCTAATGACTTGCTCATGAATTGAATTCACCGATCCAGGCTAGCATGTTTGTTTTGCCGAAAAGAGGGGGAAAAACTTGGAATGATTTATGTTGTTACCAAGTTGACAGTTTTTATTTTTTTTGCTGGGAAAACACAGAGGGCAGCGCAGGCCTGGGGGAGAACGACTTCAAGAAATCCAAAGACCTCCTCAACAACATTAAGAGACAAGAAGGTCACCTCTAGAACTGCTAAAAATACAGCGGCAGAGCACACACTAACACCCAGTGCTGGAGACGGCGTTACAGCAGAGGGTGTCAAGTGCTTATTTCTTGTATATCCTGGGGACACATAGGAAATTTGTGAATTTATCAATGTCACTGCTCACATTTTGCATTAAAGTTTCTAGTAGGGCTGCTGACACCGCTATCCTGCAGTAATATGCTTGGAAAACAAGTGCGCTTTAACTCTATTGCTGCTGAGTAACACTGTCATCACTATTACATCTTCTACCATTAAATGTTACCAGTAGAAAGTCTAGTAAAAGGGGTACTCTGCTTTTAGCATATATTCCATATTCTCTATTAAAGGGCATCTGGCTGACCAGTTGTATGTGAGCTTGAAAGCTGAAGACATCTGTGTTGGTCCCATATTCATATGTGTCTGTATTGCTGAGAAAAAGGATGTTTTACTGTAGGCAAATGAGCCTCTAGGAGCAATGGAGGCGTTACCGTTACCCCTAGAGGCCCTGCTCTCTCTGCAACTGCCGCGCCCTCTGCACTTGGACAGGGCCAGGAGTGATGATGTTTTCACAGTCTCGCTCTGTTAAAGTGCAGAGGATGCAGGAAGAGCAGAGCCTCTAGGTCAGTGTTTCCCAACCAGTGTGCCTCCAGCTGTTGCACAACTACAACTCCCAGCATGCCCGGACAGCATTTGGCTGTGCGGGCATGCTGGGAGTTGTAGTTTTGTAACAGCTGGAGGCACACTGGTTGGGAAACACTGCTCTAGGTGTAACGGCAACGCCCCTGTTGCTCCTACAAGCTCATTTGCATATAGTAAAATATAACTTTTCTCAGCAATATGGGCACATATGAACATGGGACCAACACAGATGTCTTCAGCTGCCAAGAGCACGTGTAACAGGTCAGCCAGTGTCATAGGCACAAAACTGCTGACAGATGCTCTTTAACTAAAAAGTTATGCTTTTTTAAAAAAAAATTATGTGCACATATCCTCACAATTTTCAAGATCTTTGTAGCCATTGGATGAAAAACTTCATTGTTTATTTCCAGAGGATAAAAATCTGTCCTGGTCATCATAGGATGGTCACTCAGGCACACGGCCCATTACAATTTATAGTACAGGTTTGGGGTTGTAGCTCAGGGGCAGAGCTATAGGGGAAGCGGCTGCTTTGGAGGCCAAACGCAGAAGGGGCCCACCTAGGAGGAGGGAAAAAATATTTTATTGTCAGGGCCCCCTCAACCGTATTATACAAGTAATATATAGTAATTTTTAAAGGCTGACTAAATTATTGAAAATACAAGCATTGGTAAAATGTTACACATAAGTTGAACATAAAAACACAACTAAATGAAATAAGTATCTCTCTAATATACAAATACTATGAGGCTTTGGTCACATTTGCTCAATGGAGTTTCGATCAGTATTTCGGGCATTTTTGGCACACTTAGAGGAGGGTCCAGCTGTCTTGAAAGCCTCCTGCTAGTCCGAGTGAAGGAAATATAAGCCCAGTCCTGCTTACCTGGACTGCGTTGTATCCATCTCCATAACTGAGGATACAAATGAAGATGTTTGCAGCAATGCAGGGTGCATGAGGGCTGTGGACCACCGCATGGTGCCTATCTTGCAGGTGGTACAATGACATTCTCCTCATTTTTCCAAGCTTTTGCTCTGTAGTTGCAGATGAGTACGGGAAAAAGGGACCTTTACAGGTAAGCACTTTTTATTAAGGAGGCACATTGAGGGCAATGTTTTTTATTCAGGGGGCATAGTGTGAGTGGGGCAATTTTTATGTGTGTCCACACTGTGAGGCATATTTTACTCAGCAGGCACTTTGTGATGGATGCTTATTCAGGGTATGTGGTTGTGGGGCATATATTTGTTGAGGGGCATATTCAGGGGTACAGTGAGAAGCAATTTATTTTGTTAAAGTGGCCCCGTCTGGGACAATTATATTCAGGGAGTATATTGTAGGGCATATTTTTATTCAGGTGCACATCTTGGAGCTTTTTTTATTGCAGGAGTCACGTGGTGGTGCATATGTTGAGTATATGGGACAGTTTTTATTCAGGGGCACATTGTGTGGCATATTTTTATTTAGGGCCACAGTGTAGGGATGTACTACAAAGCAAGAAGCAAAAGACCTCAAGCAAGGGTGGACTGGGAACTTAAAGTAACCCTGGGAAAAAATGTAAAAGTGGCCCAATGTTGTAGGTGGGTCCAAACTCACAGAAGGTGGGGCAACACAAGTAGGCAGGACCAACAGAAGTAGGTTGGGCCAGCAATACTGTAGTGCAGAACAAAATACCGCCCCAGCAGAACCAAATTCCACAGTGCAGCACAAAAAACACAGTCTTAGGAATCAAATACCACAGGGCAGCACAAAATACTGTCCTAGCAGAGCCAAATGCCATAGTGCAGCACAAAATATTGCTGCCTGTGCCACAGTATAAAACTGTATCATCGTACTGAGGAAGGCAATACAGTTGAATTCAGGAGGGCCTTGCGGCTGCTGGCCAGGTGCAGAAGTACCTGATGCTCCTACATTAATTAATGAGCGCATCAGATCTTTATGTACCTGGCTAGTGGCCTTGGGTGGCCAGCTGGGCATCGGCCCACCAGGAAATTTTCCTGTAGGGTCTATGGCCAGTCCACCCCTGATCTCAAAGCAGCAAACGTTGGTCTGAACCAGATGGAGAAGAGAACAAATCCAGTTAGAGAATATTTCACCTGAATGCCAATATTTATTGTGCCTTTGTGTGTGAGCAGTACTGTAGTCACTGTATGGTCTGCAGTGTACAGGTGGTGGCATTTTTGTTGGTGAAATAAATACTTTCAGCATATCATTATCATTGTTAAAGGCTATGAACACCTTTGCGGGAATTTGTTTTATGATTGCATTTTACTCACTTTGGGCTACAAATCGTTTTAAATTGATCTTGATAAAAAAAAATATCTGCGGTTTTTGTGATACATGTGGTTAAAAATCAGTCTATTTGAAGACTGTCCCTCCTGGATTCACTCAGCTGCCAGCTTATACAAAGCCTTATCTCTGATTTCCTCATAAACACTCATTTAGGTCATATTATGAGTTTCATAAGAGTTGAGCTATGAGTGTGTATTGAGTCAGGAGATCAGAGATAAGACCAATTGTAAAAAATGACTTTTAGCCCAAAATGAGTAAAATGTAGTAAAAAAATAAAAACTGTCCCAAAGGTGTCCATATCCTTTAAATAGGTTTTCTGGGACTTTACATTCACTCCCATAGGAGCCCATTCTAGTTTATAAGACTCCCCTGATCCAACTCAGTTTCCATCTATTCCACAGTCCACAGGTGGTCACAGCCCTGGACCAAGGTGATGATTTTCTGTCTTTGCGATCATAGTCTAGTATTGCAGGCAGTCTCAAGAACTCAAACCTTTCAAAATACATTAAAAATGTGCGTTTGTCTCAATCAGTTTCATGCTGCTTCAAACCTTGAGCAAAATTGAAATTTGCAGGAAAAGTTTTCCTCCTAGGAGATCAGGGGAGTTGGAGAGACCTTCACATCTCAGGGCTATCTGGAAGTCATTGGTGTATTGCTGTGTGAATGATTTATTGCCTGAAGTGAGATGATTTTGTTTAACATTGACTTATATCTCCCTAAAGTCACAGGTAAAAATTTTCTTTCATGTTATTGATTGGCGACAAACGTGTTAGCAGCTATGCTACGGACTATAGTCATGTTCAAGTGATAAGTCACCATAGTCATTTCCACTTTCAACATATTAATAAATAGAGCATTATAAAATGTTTGCTAAACTGCAATAACCTGGCACAATCTCTACACTTTGAATGGAGGTTTTCATCCATTCGCATTTAAAGTGTTACTTCCAATGCCGTAGGCCACAAGAAGAGATGATTGGAGGGGGTGCCAGCAGTCGGACTCCACCAATCTGAAATTGATGACCTATCCTGTGGATAGGTTATCAATATCATTAACCTTTAATAACCTCTGTAACTGCTACTCCCTCTCCTTTTGCATAAGTCTCACACAGGCTGAGGCGGAGAGAATGCAGTATCATCTCCCCCCTCCCTCACTTATTCATAACAGAGTTATGAACTTTTATCAGCAGCCTCCAGGTAGATGAACTCGAACTATAAACTATTAGAAGTTGAGGAAAACGCAACGTTGCGCCAGGAAGAGGCTGTTCACATTTCATTTTTTTCTGTACAGAAATGTATGGGGTTATTTTACATTGCAGTGAATGGGAGATGGATGGAAAAATAAGAAAATAGGTTTCCATCTGTTAACCCTGCGAACCCTGTGTTTTTTTTTTTTTGCATTTTCGTTTTTAACTTTCTGCCTTTCCGGGGTCATAACAGTTTTTAGTGCACGCTTCCAGGTTTCTGCGCCTCCAAATGTCTGAGGGGTTAAAAGTTTGCGATTGGCATTACTGCCGGTCGCAGACATTAGGCCTGGGTTTCTGCTGTGTGAAAAAGCTGGCACCTGGTTGTTATGGCGCTCACTCCGCTCCGAAGCGGGCTTTATCTTTAAAGATCCAACGTGATTATGTCACATGTCGGGTAGGGGTTAAACATATCTGTTATTATCCAGGTATTTCCTACTTCCTTTAATATATTTCAAATTTTTATTTAAAAAAAAGAAAGTTTTCCAAAAATGGACACGTTTTTTGTAAAAAAAAAAGTATGCAAATGTATTAAAATGTATGCACATCTGTCAAATGTATACATTAAAAAAGATAAACAACAAAATTGCATACGTTTGCATGTTTTTTTTTGTTTGTTTTTTACTGTATGTCTAAATGTATCTGCTTGACGTACAGCAAAAAGTAGATGTGAACAGCCTCTAAGAAATATTACAATGTGTAACTTGTAAATTCACATTTTATTTATAAAAAATTATCAGGCAGACATTAAATTACATTCCATAAACCTTTCTGTGTCAGTGCAAGATTTACCTTTACTAAATGTAATCAGTGTTGTACAACTGTGGCTGAATGAAGTTATTAAATTAGTTTTCTGAAATGTAATTAATACCTAATTAATCTGTGTCATTGCATATATCCTCCGGCTGTAGTAGAACATTTATCAGCTGTCTGGTCAGAAGCTGGCGGAATGCTACTTTCCGCCAACGTATCTGAGGATGACACCACTATTAAAATATAAAAACAAAGGTATCCCCTTAGGACAGTTCCCCATCCCTCTAATGACTTATGTCATATTTTGTTTAACATTGACTTATATCTCCCTAAAGTCACAGGTAAAAATTATCTTTCATGTTATTGATCGGCGATTGATTTGATCCACTAACACTTATATGGATCCATTCCAGTCCAACTATATCCGTATTTCAAGGCTTGTTTATTTTTCTTTAAAAATAGGTCTTGGAAGTGATTTTCTGGTCTTCACATGACTAAAACTGATGCAATGAGCTATAGTGGAGGTGGAGAGGATGGGAGTAGTTGTACTCACAGTGGCAATCCTTGCTATGTTGCTACCTTGGCAGTGCAGTGATAAGAAGGACGCACCTTTCTTCCCTTCCGGGCACTTCCTGTCTTTGGGTAGTTCGGGGTGCTATCGGTGGGGTGCTTTTTGAAGTGCAAGGCAGGGTTCCCCGACATGTGAGTCAATGATGAGTCTGGGTTTAGTGCAACAAGTCCACTGTACTTTACTGAAGCAGTTCAATACCAAGTTCACGCAGGCATTGTACACATGAAATGCAGTCTTTACAGTTGGCATATGTACGGTAGTTCCCAAAGTTGTGTGTGGGAGGCTGCTCTTTCTCTCTTTTCAATCAGGCTGTACAATCTCTATTCACCACCCTATGGCCTCTTTCACACAGGCATCCCGGATTTTCTCCGGATGCGTAGCGTGTGCATTGCGGGAAAACCGCGCGAGTAGCCACACAATTGCAGTCAGTTTTGACTGCTATCGCGTTCCGATGTTCATTTTTTTTTTCGCGCGAGTGCAATGCGTTTTGCATGCGCGTGAGAAAGAACTGAATGTGGTACCCAGACCCGAACCCGGACTTCTTCACTGAAGTTCGGGTTAGGTGTTCTGTAGATTTTATTATTTTCCCTTATAACATGGTTTTAAAGGAAAATAATAGCATTCTTTTTTTTTTTTTTTACATTTTTCAACACCTTTATTGATATACCAAACCAATACACAGAAAAAAAAAAGCTTCAAGTTAAATATAATTATTTAATAACACTTTACCCTTAGCCCCCATTTCCCACCCTCCCCACCCCCTGTGATGTGGTTCCCCCCCCTCCCCCCCTGTAAGGGCAGAGAAAGAAGGGGAGAAGAAAGAGAAGAGGAAAAAAAAACTAAACAGTTAACTCATAACTTCCAGTCAGCCCATATCTTAATCCATTTCTCTAGTGCGTCTCTCTGCTTATAAAGAATCAGTTCATAATTTTTTACCTTATTAACCAAATTTATCCAATTATTTACCTCTGGAGTATAATGTGTGAACCAACTCCGACTAATCAAAACCCTGACCAGTAATAATATTCTACCTAACAAAATCTTTTTATATTTATAATTATAGTTACCTAGTGAAGAAAAATCATTCAATAGGAACAATTAGGGCTCAAAAGGAATCCGTATTTTCAGTTTATGTAGAAGGACATTATTAATACTATTCCAGTAGGCTCCAAGTTCTGGGCAAGCCCAGATCATGTGCAGATAGTCCGCACCTAGAGTATCACAGCGGGGACATTTAGAAGTATCTCTTAGTCCGCACTTATTTAACCAAATGGGAGTAACATATAATCTATGGTAAAAATTGAACTGTATTAAAACATGATTAAAGTTATGGGATAGTAAATAGGAACTACTAAAAATACTTCCCCACCCTACCAATTGTATATTTGGACAGTCCATCCTCCAGGCCCTTTGTCCCGGCGATTGTGTCTCTCCAAAGTGTGACTTAAGTAATAATTTATATATATTTGAAATCTTCATTCTTTGTGATACATTCCCTATCCACCCATTTAACAGAGAAGTATTATCTATTTCTTTAAGTGATTTGTCGTTCAAACTGAAAAGTGCCGACCGAAGCTGGAAATACCTAAGCCATGAAAGATTCCCTATATTATGTGATAATTCCGCAAACGACTTAATCTCTCTATTCTTAACAACCTGTGTAATATAAAAAATCCCATTCTTTTGCCAAAATTTATCTCTTGCTATACCTTCTAAGGACAGTAAGTGAATATTATGCCAAAGAGGCGTGAATGTAAGTGAACCCTTTAGCCCCAACCATGCTCTAGTAGTAGCCCAAATTTTCTGTAATAATTGTATAGTATCTTTATGGCCCTGATCTCTATTGGTCAATAACCCGGATTCCAGAAGTGTAAATATGTTATTATACGAGGAACTTCTATTTCTGCCGTATTTTTGCCCTAATTTTCGTTATCAATTGGATCAAATTGAGTTGAACACAGTTTTCAACCTTGGGAGATATAGTCATACCCAAGTATTTAATGGTGTCAACGACATCTAGCTGGGTAGTCAAGGACTCCTTCTGGGAAACTGGGTCTATTGGCATCAAACTTGCCTTTGACCAGTTTATGTCTAAGCCTGATACCTCACCAAATAGTTTCACCATCCCTATGATTCTTGGTAAAGTTGTTTGTGTACTATCTATAAAGAAGAGGACATCGTCTGCATATAGGGAGATGCGATCCTCCACACCCAATACTCCAAAACCTCTAACCTGAGCATCCTGCCTAATAGCCAGAGCCAGAGGCTCAATATAAATGTCAAATAGGAGTGGCGATAGTGGACAGCCCTGACGAGTACCTCTATTTAGGTTAAAACTACTAGTAAGGCTCCCATTAAGACTCAGCTTAGCCGTAGGGGATATGTACAGTAGTTTAATTATGTTTATAAATCTCTCCCCAAAACCCATCCTGGCCAGAACCCTCCAGAGGAATCGCCACTACACCCTGTCAAAGGCCTTAGAGCAGGGGTGCACAACCTGCGGCCCAGGGGCCACATGCGGCCCTTGATACCATTCTGTGCGGCCCCCAACCATCTGGTAACAGACATGTATGCCTATGTCTTGTGGCTGCTCACATGTATTTTTCATGTATTTCTCCGATAAGATGGGAGTCCTGGAAGTGTAACTAGACATTCATGTTATATAATGTGTGTTCAATATGCCATAAGTACTATATTTCAGTTGTTAATACACCTTTAAATTTTAATTTCGGCCCTCGTCATTGGTTCAGTCTGGCAATGTGGCCCCCAACCAGGAAACGTTGTGCACCCCTGCCTTAGAGGCATCCAGTGACAGGATAGAGCGAGCAGACACCCCTGGTGCCTGTATGTTGGCATAGAGCCGATGAAGATTGTGATAAGTACCCTTATTTGGGATAAAACCGTTCTGATCCGGATGAACAATGGAAGCGATAACCCCCGCGAGTCTTGTAGCCAGAATCCTCGCCAGCAGTTTACGTCCGCGTTCAACAGTGAGATCGCTCTATACAATACTAAATCTATGGGGTCCTTACCTTTTTTTGGGATTAATATTATCACGGCTTCCGACATTGAACCCGGTAGGGTCCCCTCCTCCACCGAATCAGCAAAGACCCCTACCAATTTTGGAAGAATAGAATCCTTGTATTTATTATACAATTCATATGGGAGTCCATCTGACCCGGGGGTAGAGTTACCTGAACAGCGTTTGATAGCCCCTTCAAGCTCCTGAATTGAGAGGTCGGCGTTGAGTACCCTGCTTTGAGCCGAAGTAATAGTGGGAAAACTAATACCATCAAGATAGACATCCATCATTTCGTCCGTTATCCTAGAATCGGCTCTATAAAGCTCTGAGAAATAGTCCAGGAAGACTTTCTCTATAGGGTTTTGTCCAGTAACTATCCTCCCATTGGCCAGTCAGATGCTATCTATATGTTTCTTGGGTTCCTGGTTCGAGATAACTCTAGATAGGAGTTTGCCCGGTCGCCCCGATTCTGTGAAATATTTTTGACCCTTAAAAAATAAACTCTGTTGGGCCTTCTCCAATAAAAAGTTAGAGTATAATTGTGTGGTCTTATGCATAGTTTCCCTGTTTTCCTCTGTCCTATTTATGTAGAAAAATTGTGTAGCTAAAGAAACTTGTTCTTTTAAATTTTCCTCCTTTTCCCCATACTCCTTTCTCAGGTTAGCGATATTACTAACCATTATTCCCCTCATGTAAGCCTTGAAGGTATCCCATACTACTTGTATTTTTGCTGAAGTATAATTAGCCTCTTTTTAATTGGTTAATTTCCTTTTGTATTGTTTCATGATTCTTTATTACTGATAACCAATAGGGGTTAAGTCTAAATGGAGACCGCCCCATTTGTTTATCATAGGTTGGGCAAAGTTCAAGGAGTAGGGGGAGATGATCCGAGAGTGACCTAGTCTCATACTTCATTCGCTCAACATGCCGCACATATTTTTTATTAGTCAAAGCATGATCTATTCTGGACATATATAATAGCATTCTTAATACAGAATGCTTACTAAACTGTGCCTTGAGGGGTTAAAAAAAATAACTAAAAATTAACTCACCTCATCCACTTGTTCTCGCAGCCGGCATGTCTTCTTTCTTCTTCTTTCAGGACCTGCAAAAGGACCTTTGATGATGCGGTGAGCGCGGTGATGTCAGCGCAGTTCCTGCTGAATGAAGATAGAAAATTTTTATTCAGCAGGAACTGCGCTGATGTCACCGCGCTCACCATGTGGTGAGCACGATTACGCCATCAAAGGTCCTTTTGCAGGTCATGAAAGAAGAAGAAAGAAGACGATGCCGGCTGCGAGAACAACTGGATAAGGTGAGTTAATTTATTTAATTTTTTTAACCCCTTAAGGCACATTTTTGTAAGCATTCTGTCTTAAGAATGCTATTATTTTCCCTTATAACCATGTTAGAAGGTAAAATAATACAGTGATTAGACTTTAAGGGGGTCCGGGGTTGCTTATCCCTATCATCTCCTAGCAACCATGCGTCAAAATCGCACCACAACCGCACTTGCTTGCGGATGCTTGCAATTTTCACGCATCCCCATTCATTTCTATGAGGCCTGCATTGCGTGAAAAACGCAGAATATAGTACATGCTGCAATTTTCATGCAACGCACAAGTAATGCGTGAAAATCACCGCTTATGTGCACAGCCCCATTGAAATGAATGGGTCCGGATTCAGTGCGGTTGCAATGCGTTCACCTCACGCATTGCACCCACGCGGAATTCTCGCCCGTGTGAAAGGGGCCTAAGGGGTGCACTTTCTCTATCTCCAGATATATATCCCCAGTACAGTCAACTTGCATACACTTTGCTAAATCAATACATATACATTTATTATAAAAATCATATAAATAATGGCCTTGTGATCCTTATATCAATATATCTAATGCGCACTTAATTGTACCTTATTTATGCGCTTATGCTGGGGCTTATAGTACTACTGAATTATGCAGTGTCCCGTTGTAAATAATTGTTCAATAGTCTAGCGCTCCTGAGCTCGGACAGGGACTTACAGTCCTCATGAGCTTTGCCTAAAATGTCCCGCTATGTCTCACTTATCATATGTTAGCTCGCTCTATGTTGATGGTGGTTTATTACTCACGAGACCCACAGCGCTGTGTTCGTATTGCTGGCTCGTGTAGGCTGTATGCTTCTCTGTATGCTTTCCTGGTCTTGTTGTATTTGTCCAGCTCACTGAGATAGAACCTCATGCTCAGTTCCATCCTTCAACTGCCACCAGCTGCAGCAGAAAGGACACCCCCTCTGATGAAGGACCCCCACTCGCTCCCCGAGCTGCCCGCTTCAAATATATCTAGCAGAGCAATTGGAGCAATGAATGGTAAAAGTTCTGGATCCATGTGAGGTACAGGGCTGGTTCTAATTTGTTGGAAAGAGGCTGTCATGTACTGTCTGATATCTGATTTATATTTTTTACATTTATGAGATTTCAGCAAATACAAGACTGATCCTTGGATTGGAAACCTCTCTTTATAGCAATGCTCTGTGGATAGCATAGTTACCTAGGCAATGTATACTAGTATCATTAGAGAATTGTGTGAGAGTTCTATGGTGATGTTATTGTGGGACATTGTATAATGCTGATATTTGTACATTTAAAAAGTAACTAAACTTTTAATACATTTTTGTTCACTTGTCCCCAATGCCCTAATAGCAGTTTTTGTAATATACTTTAATAATGTTTTTTCTATTTTTAATACACTTCCCCCTCACTAAAGCGCACCTCTCCCTGTGTGCTTAAAATGCACTTTTCTGTGCAGAGCTGCCTGTACTCACTGCGCTGCGGCCCCATTGAGAAAATTTGCTCTTGTCAGCAATGTACGAAGTATGGAGAGCACATTTTCACAATGGGGCCGCAGCGCAGTGAGTACAGGCAGGAGTGCATATTGCTGCTTCTGCCCGCGCCTACCGGGGGTTTACTAACTCCTGGAATAGCACATGGGTACTCTGTAACCATGTACTATGCCAATATTAGCTGAGTGGAGCGGGCTCCAGAACCTCCAGAAATTAGAATTTGGACCTTATCTCAGGGTGGGACCCAGAGGTGTAGCTAAAGGCTCATGGACCCTGGTGCAAGAGTTTAGCTTGGGCCCCCCTTTCTTCAGTGCTTTGTGGCCAGGGGCAAGGAAGCACATAGCCTTAGTGCTGCCTGAGGGAAGAATTCAAACAATACCCCCCACCCCCTCGCCATGCCAAATTCTTGACCTAACCCCTTCAGTGGCGTCGCCAGGGGGGGGCCAGAGGGGGCCACGGCCCCCCCTACATCATGCTGTGCCCCCCATGTGCCCCCCCAACTAAAATTGCCCCCAAAGTGAGCCGCCACAGCCGGGCACAGGGAGATTAGTGATGTCTGGTTCCTGAGTCGATTCACCTGACTGAGCTGATCCGTGTGAACACCTCAGTCAGATAGCAGAGAGACGCTGGCAGCAGGGAGGAGTGTAATCTGATCCTAGAGTGGCATCCAGCCCCTCCCCTCCCCGCCCACCCCGGCCTGCAACCAATCAGAGCTCAGGCAAGCATAGGCAAGTCTAAGAATCGAATGAGTCACAGGTTAAAAGAATCTAAAGATCCGACTTAGTTAGAGACTCATTCGATTCTTTGAGTTAAAAGAACCGTCAGTCACTAGAACAGTTTACACTGAGGGCCGGGAGAGGCTGCACCGCATCGCCGACATGGAGGTAAGTATAAGTGTTTTTTGTTTTTTTTACAATAGTTTTACAGGCACATTAGGGGGGCTCTTGTTACTGGCACATTGGGGGGCTTATTACTGGCACATGATGGGGGGCTTATTACTGGCACATAATGTGGGGCTTATTACTGGCACATGATGGGGGGTTTATTACTGTCACATGATGGGAGGCTTATTACTGGCACGTGATGGGGGCTTATTACTGTCACATGATGGGGGGCTTATTACTGGCACGTGATGGGGGGCTTATTACTGGAACATTGGGGGGCTCTTATTACTGGCACGTGATGGGGGCTGGGCTCTTATTACTGGCACATTGGGGGGCTCGTGTTACTGGCACGTAATGGGGGGCACTTATTACTGGCACGTTATTGGGGGCACTTATTACTGGCACATTATTGGTGGGCACTATAGGGGCATCTACTGAGGCCACAAAGAAGAAGTATTTTATATGGGGGGCTCTGTACAGTAGAATTTTATACTGGGGCACATGGTGGGTACTATGGGGAAGGTGGGAGAGGAGTACTATAGGGTCATCTACGGGGGGCACTAAGAAGGGGTATTTTATACTTGCAAATTATGGGGGACACTGAGGGCATCTACCGGGGCACGATATATGGGGCATTTTATACTGGTACATTATTGGGGGCACTAGGAGGAAGGGGGAGAGGAGCACTATGGGGGCATTTACTGGAGGCACTATATAGGGGTATTTTATACTGGCACTATGGGGACATTAGCTCAACTAGGGGCATTACAAGGGGGTATTTTTGCATTGTCACATTATAAGGAGAATTATTTCTACTGGGGGGGGGGCGTTATGGTGGGCTTTATTACTCCCCATGGTATGAGCCCCCTAGTAGCAGCACCAGCCTCTCCCTGCTCTGCTATCCCTCTGCCCCTTCTCCAAATCCTTATTATGAAATCTTTCTCATTAGGATGAAACACAACATCAGCTCCGCCGAGCCCCCGGCCAAAGTGTGGAAGTGGTGTCCAAGATCCCCGAGGGCCAAGCCCTGACCTGCAGAAATCAGCACTCGCTCGGTAACAACTAACAGGCAGTACCTGTAGACTGTAGCCTAGCCCTGTTACCGAAGCTAGCCGAGTGGTGTAAGGTTAAGGTACTAGTAGAGATGAGCGGCCGCTTAATCCTGATTTAAAGTTTAAGTTACTGCAGGATATGGATTACAGATTAGAAATGTCAAATGTACACTCCTGTGAGAGGCGGGGAGGGGGATCTGTGGATGACACTGTTATGGAGGGGGAAATGGGGATGACACTGTCATGGGGTGGATCTGTGGATGACACATATAGCATAAGATGCTATATACGGTATGTGTCATGCACAGATCCCCCCATAGCAGTGTCATCCACAGATCCCGCTCCCTATAAAAGTGTCTTCCACAGGCAGCTAGGACATGCTGAAATCTAGTGATTTTTTATATTTTTTTTTTAAACCACAGACAGCAGGACCTTTCTTTGCTGTTGCGGTTTTAGGTATTGGGTAAAGTATCGCAGCATTTCTAAGCGTACTTGTGTAAATGTATCGTTGCTATAGCTGCCCCCCCTACTTCTGTCCTCGCCCCCAGTGTGCCCCCCCCCAAAATTTGAAAGCTAGAGACGCCACTGAACCCCTTCCCTCCAGCCAGAGGTGTAATTTGACCAGCATGCACTTTCTTTAATACTGGTGTCTTCTTATGTGGTACAAGGGTCTTTGGGCCCCTCAAGCTCCTGGGACTGGTAGCGACTGCTACCTCTGCACCCCCTATAGCTACGCTCCTGGTGGGACCTGAAGTCACCAGGGCATATACGGTAGCTGCATTTGCCAAGTCACTGCCCGGCCACTGTGATTGGCATTCCATTAGGTGGCTAATGTCATCAGCAGCACATATGAAATTTCCCCCCTGAGCACTGTCAAAATGGCTGTGAACAGTCCAGGGACTTCTTGAGCCATTATTTGTGCAAATCAGATCAGAGACAAATGTTATGTTAGAGGCAATAAGTGTGGACCCACTTTACCAACCAACCAGTTTGACTTTGGGCTAATGCCTCATGCACACAGCCGTTGCCGGACGTCGCCTGTATTGCTGCCCACAAACAGCGAGTCCACAATATGCGGGCACCGGCCGTGTGCTCCCCGCATCACTTGAATGGGTCCGTAATCCTGAGCTGCAGTGCGGAACAGAGGCCTGAAACCCCACGGTAGCCCTACGGCGTGCTTCTGTAGTTTTTCTGTCCGTGCCTCCGCACCGCAAAAAAATGCGCGCTGCAGAGGATGCCGGAGTCCGAAGCCAGCATTGCTCGACGGAGAGGAGTGGGGCTGGGCTGCAGGAATTCAAGTACCATGACGCTCGTTCCCACAGGAAAGAGCAAGGCAGCGGCTGACATGGGAAACCAGAGTAATATTTCAAGAAATTCGCTCATCTGTGTCCAACCAGAAATAATTCACCTAGACCTAAAAAATTAAAATTTTAACAGTAAATTGCTGCATCCTTTAAAAGATAGATGACATAAAGCCATGAAGGCTGTCAATGAAAAAATGGAGGAGTTACTTCAAAGTATTACAATGAAAGGGTTGTGCATTCAGTTGCATTTTGTTACTGGGGAAAAAATGCTAAAAAAAATTATATACGGTATATAAAAAAAGCACATTTTGTAAAGTGCTTTTCAATTCACGTTTTTTTCTTTGCTGAAGTAAGAGGACGCCATCTGTTTCAAGAGAGACCAAAGCATTGATTGTGACTGCTGCATTAGCCAGCTAATGGAGGTTGGAATCCGCAAGAAACTGCCTGTGACAAATTAAAGCCTGTAATAAGAACCTATTTTGGGGCAACCAATGGCGATTTGCTCAATGGCCCTCATGTAGAGGATGAAGTAATCCTGTTCTGCGTTGTAAGCTCAATAACACAATCTTTAATTTATATTATAGGAGAAGTACGTAAAGCTTTCTACTGTGATTCCAACCTTTGATTATTTTACCTAAAAAATGAAAGGGAACGCTGCTTTTCACTAGTAATGCACCACCTTTCACAGTTTTTTTTCTATCTTTTATAGACTATGGTCGGTGCTTCTCCAATGTATCCAGAATGTACAGCATTGGTAGAAGCCGCTCCTTGTACAGATGAGCAAATCGATTCGGAAAAATCAATTAGTCTTATCAAGCAGAGCTCTGTGCCCAGTACCTGCACGGGGTGTCCGTGAAGCAGAGGACGCCCCCTGCCATATGACTGACAGGGCCGGACTAGCGCAGAGGCTCTGCTTCCACTACTGGAGCAATGATTGGGCATAAGCCTATACACTTGACAGACAGCTTAACCAGCCCTGTCAACCCAGCTTCGGGAGCGTCCTCCGATTCGGGGACATCCCGACGCAGGTGCAGATCTCTTACAAATCAATTCTTTCATCTCTAAGGCCTAGATTTAGGGAAAGATCCATCTACAGGGCTAAAATAGGCCATGCTATAATCCACAGATTCAGCACAACTCCACCAATGTGCTGACTATCTAACTAGTGTAAAAATTATAAATGAGTGTAGTGTAGCACTTTTGGGGGGTCATTTAGTAACCTAAAATTCACCTATAATAGGCGTATTTCAGGCACAGATTGCAGCGCAATAGTTAGTCCCCACTCACGCCAGTTCTGAAGAAGTGGGCATGGCATGGCGCCTCTACATGACTGCGGAGGATCCACCGCCAGAGCAGGGGCTTTATTAAGACTGGCGCTTTAGACCCCCTTCAGTTTTAGTACATACCAATAAGTTCTATTTCAATATATTTATAAAACCTAAGATAATGCACACAGTGATATCACAGCACAATAATTATGTATGCAGTTAGGTCACAGTACAAACATAATGCACACAGTGATATCACAGCACAATAATTATGTATGCAGTTAGGTCACAGTACAAACATAATGCACACAGTGATATCAAAGTACAGTAATGTACTCAGGTCACAGTAAAGATAATGCACACAGTAATATCCCAGTACAGTAATGTACTCCGGTCACAGTAAAGATAATGCACGCAGTGATGTCACAGTACAGTAATGTACTCCGGTCACAGTAAAGATAATGCACACAGTGATGTCACAGTACAGTAATGTACTCCGGTCACAGTAAAGATAATGCATGCAGTGATGTCACAGTACAGTAATGTACTCCGGTCACAGTAAAGATAATGCACACAGTGATGTCACAGTACAGTAATGTACTCCGGTCACAGTAAAGATAATGCACACAGTGATGTCACAGTACAGTAATGTACTCCGGTCACAGTAAAGATAATGCACACAGTGATGTCACAGTACAGTAATGTACTCCGGTCACAGTAAAGATAATGCACGCAGTGATGTCACAGTACAGTAATGTACTCCGGTCACAGTAAAGATAATGCATGCAGTGATGTCACAGTACAGTAATGTACTCCGGTCACAGTAAAGATAATGCACGCAGTGATGTCACAGTACAGTAATGTACTCTGGTCACAGTAAAGATAATGCATACAGTGATATCACAGTACAGTAATGTACTCCGGTCACAGTAAAGATAATGCACGCAGTGATGTCACAGTACAGTAATGTACTCCGGTCACAGTAAAGATAATGCACGCAGTGATGTCACAGTACAGTAATGTACTCTGGTCACAGTAAAGATAATGCATACAGTGATATCACAGTACAGTAATGTACTCTGGTCACAGTAAAGATAATGCACACAGTGATGTCACAGTAGAGTAATGTACTCCGGTCACAGTAAAGATAATGCACACAGTGATGTCACAGTACAGTAATGTACTCCGGTCACAGTAAAGATAATGCACACAGTGATGTCACAGTACAGTAATGTACTCCGGTCACAGTAAAGATAATGCACACAGTGATGTCACAGTAGAGTAATGTACTCCGGTCACAGTAAAGATAATGCACACAGTGATGTCACAGTACAGTAATGTACTCTGGTCACAGTAAAGATAATGCACACAGTGATGTCACAGTACAAACATAATGCAGTAATTCACATCACAGCCCATTATGTCACTGAATGGGAAAATGCACACAATGATATAATGAAATAATTCACATAATGACAGGGATAATAATGTAGATATGCCTTCTAAATGCCACCCATAGTTGCCATTGACCTCAATGGCTCTTTTCTAGGAGTCAATTGAGTCACTGAGCAGCAGCTCAACTCTAATACCACCTGTCCTAATACAAACTATGGGGGTGTAAATGATGTGTGACATGTAAGCCTTCTTCAATGAATGGCCAAGAAGACTCACAAAAGAAGGGAAAATTTGTCATCCAAGTCTGCACCGTTTAGTGGATGCAAATATGTATAATCGCAAATTGAAAAAAGGACAGCTCACCCGCCATTGCGAGAAATTCATATGGTAGTGCTCGGGTGTCAGGGCTGGCCCCTAGGTGCATACATATCTAATAGAGGTGAAAAAAGTCCAAAGTCTTTATTGTATGCAGGACATATCGAAAACGACTCTACTTACGCGTTCCGAGTGATACAACCTCTCAGCCATAGCATCCACTTTATTTTATTGGGGCACATGGCAATATTTCAGTGCAGGCTTTTTGACCACCGTGAGACTAAGGCCTGGTGATTTTTCACCAGAATAAGAAGGGGGAAGATGGAGACTGAGTGATTTTCTACAGACTAAAATGAATAAAAAGTAAATTGCGTATTTTGCAGGTGGACCTGGTGTTTCAGAATGTCATTTTGCCCCTGACAACACATTGAAAGAGCAACGCACTGCTGATTTCCCTGAAAGCATGTGGATGTTTTATTAGAAAGAAAAAAAGCACATAATGCTTGCAGAGTAGACGCTAGAGAATCAGAGTGAGGGACTGACAAATTATTTCCCAGTAACAATACAATGTAGAAGTGTCCCCGGAGAGGTAGAACATACACAACCAGCAACCACATAAAATCCAAACCGTAACCGCTCAATGTTTCGCGTTATGCAAAGAACTGGACTGTGTCGGAGTGTTTTTTTAGGCCAGCCCTCTGGGGTGTAGATCTAGATAGAGCTCATCGTCATGACAGCTGGCTACAGAGAGAGATGATGGGCGCTCGGGGAAGTTAGTTCATTTCTATCGCACTGTGAGGCGACAACGACAAGTGTTAAACGTGTTCTTCAGGGAGTCGTTGCCTCCTACAGTATGCCAACAAATTCATTTCAGCAAAATCGGGTCAATGGTGGATGAGCACTTCCCATTTCCACAACATTGCTGACTTCAGAGAGTTTATTTTACCTTCTACGTACAGGGAAATTTCACTGCGAGAACGTGTGCATAGAGGCGAATACATATACCAGTCTTAATTAGAAGTGTGCTGGGGTAAGAGCCTCCAAATTTATTTAGAGTAAGCGTACCTCCAAATAGGGTAAGGGGCCCGGAAACATAACCATTGTACCATTCTTGGGAAAATATAGTCCTCTAATCCAGAAAAATGCTTATGCAAGTAAAGTTTTCGGTGCAGTGTGGGCATGGTCCCTCTGTTTGGTGCACCTGCGTCACTGCTATCAGCTCTGAGATCTAAGGGAATCGTGAATGGAGGTGCTGGGGGTCTTACTGGCAGAGTAATGGTGCACCAAATGGAGCGGCTCTTCCCGTGGTGCATTGAAAAACGTATTTGCATAAGAATAAAAAAAAAAATCTCAGGATTAGAGGACCAGATATACACAAAGGTATGGTTATGCTTCTGGGCACCTTCCCTACATGGCAGTATACTTACGATTTTGGTAGTGATAGATCCCCCCCCAATAGTAATAAAATAGAGCAATTGCTGTAATTAGATGAAATTCTAGATGATTGAACTATTATTAAATCAATATGAAATTCAAAAGAGGAAAGAGATAATGAGGGACTGCAACCTCCACCAAGATGGAACAAAGTCAAACCTGACAGTACGCTCCCGAAATGCGTAGTCTTTGACTAAAGTCTTTTACTTATCCTTGGTGAAGGCCTTTGTTCCATCTTGTTTGCAGTTCCTCATTATCTCTTTTCTCTATTGGATTTAATTTATTTGGGAGGAAGATGCAGTGGGCACTTGGGGAGGATGGGAACACATGAGGATTGGGAAGTGTGGAGAAGCTCAGATAGAGCAATCCAATAAGGTTTTACACTTGGGTCTGTCACTGAGTCCTTCAGCGGACGTGTCTTTCCATTTACTGGAGTAAAACAAATTTTATGTCCCAACTACTGACTACTGTTTGAAGGAGTTTCCATTTAAATTGAAGATCTTAGTGTACAGTCGTGGCCAAAAGTTTTGAGAATTACATAAATATTGGAAATTGGAAAAGTTGCTGCTTAAGTTTTTATAACAGCAATTTGCATATACTCCAGAATGTTATGAAGAGTGATCAGATGAATTGCATAGTCCTTCTTTGCCATGAAAATTAACTTAATCCCCCCAAAAACTTTCCACTGCATTTCATTGCTGTCATTAAAGGACCTGCTGAGATCATTTCAGTAACCGTCTTGTTAACGAGCACAAGGCTGGAGATCATTATGTCAGGCTGATTGGGCTAAAATGGCAGACTTGACCTGTTAAAAGGAGGGTGATGCTTGAAATCATTGTTCTTCCATTGTTAACCATGGTGACCTGCAAATCATAAAATGGCTTCACAGGTAAGGATATTGTGGCTACTAAGATTGCACCTCAATCAACAATTTATAGGATCATCAAGAACTTCAAGGAAAGAGGTTCAATTCTTGTTAAGAAGGCTTCAGGGCGTCCAAGAAAGTCCAGCAAGCGCCAGGATCGTCTCCTAAAGAGGTTTCAGCTGCAGGATCGGAGTGCCACCAGTGCAGAGCTTGCTCAGGAATGGCAGCAGGCAGGTGTGAGCGCATCTGCACGCACAGTAAGGCGAAGACTTTTGGAAGATGGCCTGGTGTCAAGAAGGGCAGCAAAGAAGCCACTTCTCTCCAAAAAAAACATCAGGGACAGATTGATCTTCTGCCGAAAATATGGTGAATGGACTGCTGAGGACTGGGGCAAAGTCATATTCTCCGATAAAGCCTCTTTCTGATTGTTTGGGGCATCAGAAAAAAGGCTTGTCCGGAGAAGAAAAGGTGAGCGCTACCATCAGTCCTGTGTCATGCCAACAGTAAAGCATCCTGAGACCATTCATGTGTGGGGTTGCTTGGCCTGGAAACTCCCCAGATCTTAATCCCATTGAGAACTTGTGGTCAATCCTCAAGAGGCGGGTGGACAAACAAAAACCAACTAATTCTGACAAACTCCAAGAAGTGATTATGAAAGAATGGGTTGCTATCAGTCAGGAATTGGCCCAGAAGTTGATTGAGAGCATGCCCAGTCGAATTGCAGAGGTCCTGAAAAAGAAGGGCCAACACTGCAAATACTGACGCTTTGCATAAATGTCATGTACTTGTCGATAAAAGCCTTTGAAACGTATGAAGTGCGTGTAATTATATTTCACTACATCACAGAAACAAAGATCTAAAAGCAGTTTAGCAGCAAACTTTGTGAAAACTAATATTTGTGTCATTCTCAAAACTTTTGGCCACGACTGTAGGCTTTAGATGGAAAACAGCTTAAGGGGGTATTTCCGTCTGGGTCATCTTAGCGATATGCCATCAATGGCCCACGTGGCCACCCCCTTTGATATGGCTGCTGGTCTCCATATTGAGACTACAATATGGGTTCTGGTATTTCAGTTTTTGAAGGTTTTTAATGTTTTAATTCTTATCCGTGATTTTCCTTTTATTTCTCATGTTATGTTCTTTTTAACGTAGACAAAAATTGGTTTTACTCTCCATCTCAAGGTCTGCTGTGGCTAATATGTAGCTTGCACATATAATTACGAGATGTGTCACCTATATATAGTTTTTTTTATTTATAAAAACAGACCGTAAAACATATTCCTTTTTTCTAATTGGTTTCTATTTTCTGATTGTAGGTTTTTAAAATTATATTCCGTTATTAACATTTAGAGATTATTTACAGCAGCCACATGGCCTATAGGAGATGTTCATTGACTTCTATGAGTCCTCTTGGACATGCTCTGTTACCTATGCAGAGGTCACTGTACAAGGAAGAATTAGTTGAGCTGTGAACACCATCTATTATGAACGGTGGATTCTATGGTATCTACACAATGGTTTTATCTTTCATTGTAATTCTACCTGTTGTGGTGATGAGATGACTGCTGAAAAGTGATCTCTATAGAACACTCAGTGGCCAGTGTGAAAACTGCAGGATTGTGGGATATGTTTAAAAAAAAATAAAGACAGGAGTATAGAAACTGAAAAAGGTCATTACCAAAAATGTATTAAAAAACTACATTTAAAGGGGTTTTCCAACATTTACATATTGATGATCAGCAGGAGTCTGACTGCCTAGATCATGGATGTCAAACTCATGGCCCTCCAGATGTTGCAAAACTACAACTCCCAGCATTCCCTGATAGCTGCAGTATGCCCAGGCATGATGGGAGTTGTAGTTTTGCAACAGCTGGAGGGCCACGAGTTTGACATCCCTGGCCTAGATCCTGCCCATCAGCTTTATGTAGAGGCCACAGCTCTCCGTGAGCATTTAGGACTCTTTCTACCCATGAGACATCCTTTTTATCAGTCACATGGCCTAGGAGAACCTCAGCCCCATGCAAGTGAAAGGAGTTCAGTTGCGATACCAAGCACGGCCGCTATACATTGTTCAGTAGCTGTGCTTGGTAAGCTGTAAGGGGGCAGCAGAGCTCAAGGGGGCACCGCGGCCTCCTCATACAGCTGATTGCCTGGTAGTTTTATTGGAAAAGTTCAGTATAACTTAGAATGTATTCATTAACATTTCTGCTGTATGTGCGGTCTTATCAGTGACTAACAGCTATCTATGTAGACACACTTGCACAGGCAATGCTGCCAATCACTAATAAGACCGCTCACTTGTCTAATGAACTCAAAGAGAGCACAGATTTTAATGAATGAGTAATTTGTCTGCAGGGGTTATCTTTCCAACAAAAATAATGGATACATAATGGGATGGGGCTTTCCATATTTTTACATCACAGTCAATGTATGACTAATAGAAATGGATGATCTTCCACGTCTATCCACCATTCAATTTGTTTCATGGAATAGTTTTTTGTTTCTGTTCCTCTGATGAAACAGAAAAATGGAAAAGTCAACGCAGATGTGAACAAGCTCTTAGGGGCTCATTTATTATACTGAAATACACCTAAATTAGGCGTATTTCAGGAGCAGATGGTGGCGCAGAGGCAATTGTGGGCGTGGTAGGGGCGGGAAGGGGACTCGTTCATTCATTTTCTACACCTGTTTTAGGCATAGAAAATGGTCTAAATGTAAGAAAGCTCGGAAGCGGTCTTACATTTAGAACTGGCACTGGATGCGCTGAAGTTATAGAGAGACCGGTGCCTCTTCATCACATCAGCGGATCCACCGCCAGCTTTGGGGCTTCATTAAGACCGGCGTCTAAAACCCCCTAGTCTTAACAGTAACACCCATAAAGACTTTGAATGATGTGAGAGATTTCATATTTTAATACCATTTGGTATGAAACATAGCTCCACGTTATGAACATTTCAAGCTAGGGAGGGGCTGACTGCTATGTGCTTTAGCAGGATTATTAGACACCTCTTCACTTTGGATAGAAATACTTGACTTCACCAAATAATGTTATGTCAAATAGCAGCAGCTCCTGATTAATTCTGGAAATGTTTACTCTGGTATTCATAAACACTGTTACCATGTACTTTAGGTTTAATGGTCCATTAAATGTGCATTATTATAATTAAACACAGATGTAACAGCTATTTATTTAATATATTGAAAATTACATTATGACATTGAGAATTCGTCTCTTTGCTTTGAAAGTTAAACATGAATATGACCAGGTTCTGATGACGTACGTCTGTCCAAACTCCATCAGCTACCTTGCAGTTGACCATCATAAAGAGGACCTCTCACTTCCTCCAACAACATCAGCTGCCTTTACCTGACTGTAGTCGGCCACAGATTCTGCTGCTGTTTTTGTCTACACCTCAATGTTTCCAATCAATCAATCACCCAAACAATTTATGCCATTAGTTTTAGATATGGTATTGAAGCCGTGGACTGCCCAATGGGCAGTCACCAGTGTTGATACTGAACATGGAGTGAACCACAGCACTCTGATACTGCCCCCCGCCCATAAGTAACCTTCATAGCATATTGGGAACTGTAACTAATTGCGCCGCTGATTGCTAGGAATGAGGGAGACTTAGTGGAATGGTAACTAGAGCCAGGTAAAGATGGCTGCCATTGTTGGAAGATGTGACAGGTCCTCTTTACCCATTTTTAAAGGGAAATATAAAAAAAAAATGCCTATGACTTTGCATGAACAAATAGAATTGCCATTTTCCACTCCTTTTTGATATATCTTTATTGTGGTCACAGCTCCAACTTTCCTGCATATATGATAAAATGTTTGCAGCTTGTGGTCACCAGTAGGGGGAGCTTAGAAGCATATGTCTTACATGTTTATTAGTGAATTTAACGACAGCCTGTCAGTAGTTGTGACCATGAACACTGTTGTCAGCACTAAGGAGAGCAGTTTTTATTATCAGGAGTAATGATAGCTGTAGGGAAATCTTGGTTGGATGATACAGCTATCATACAGAGCAGATGCAAGCACATTTGCAGTGAAGCACCATTATCTGGACACTTGCAGGAGCAGAATCTAGCAGAATAAACGTTTATTTTCACACTACTCCCGATAAAAAAAAAACTCTGCAAAAGGTATGTTTGTCCTGTTCTACCTGGCCCCTACCTGGTGACCAAAACTGCTGTCTCCCTTTAGTATTTACAATATATGTAGTAAGCTCTTAAACAGTGTGGCTACAACATTGTGTAATTGGAACTGTGTATGAGAACAATGTATTACAGACCCCCTATACAGATATAGTAAGAATTTTAGATTACATAACATGGAGAGGACATTTATTTTATAGAGGACCTTTCACCGCTCCTGACATTTCTGTTTTAATAGCTTCATGCATTCCCCATGTAATAACAAGTCTGGAGCATCTATTCTTATGTCTGTATTTTGTGCCATTCCATTATTATTTCTACTAGAAGTTATGAATACATTGCTATTAGCCTTCAGTAAGGGTACAGGGGGAGGTACAATTTGGGGGCGTGTACCTGCAGAGTCACTCTATCCAATCAGTGCTGCCATTTTCAGACTTTGCGGTGTCAGGCCCCCAACTTGTTACCTCCCCTCTGTACCCTTACTGAAGGCTAATAGTAATTCATTCATAACTTCTAGTAGAAATAATAAAGGAATGGCACAACATAGAGCCATAGGAATAGATGTTCCAGAGATGTTACTACATGGGGAATGCATGAAGCTATTAAAACAGGCATGTCAGGAGAGGTCACAGGTCCTCTTTAGGCAAATAAATGGCAAAAATATGATACTATTATTTGCCAGATGTATAGTTAGCCATCATTTAATCATAAATCGTATCATTTGTAATGCTGTATATTGAGTATTCTTGCCCAACCACCACTTACAAGCTTGTCAGCTCCAGTACAAAAAAATCTTCAAGGTTTTTGTCTCAGTAGCTGTGTATAAAATCGTGTCCCGTGATCATTTGTATCTCTGCATCTGAAAATGGGCATTCAAATTTTATGAATGCAAGAAAACAGATCTATTTTATAACATGTCATTAAAATGTTCCTTCTTGAAATACTGGATGGCATAAAAACAACATTTCTTTGTAGGCATCCCGACCACAAAGACTTTTCTCTGAGGGGCAATCCAAACACAAGGTAGAAGAGCATATGCCTATGAAATGTAAAGGCTTCCAGGATACATGAATCTTATTATATATTATTAACCACCTAATCTGCAGCACCGTGACAGATGTGACTTCCAGTGACTTTATTCATGACTAGAGACTTGTAATTACTAATGTGTTGTAATGTATCCGGTCTTAGTCATACCTGTGTTACTTTCTTTTACTTTCTATAGTTTGATAAAAGCCAAGAGTGGCCGAAATGTCATGTGATCTGTACAGCCGCATTTCTGAATAAACACCAAGGGCCAGATTTATTATGACTCTGACGGCTCACTCCACTTTAACATATGGCTAAAGTCAGTTTTAGCAAAGTCAGATTTTTGATCGGCCCTTTAAGACTGTAATAAATGTGGTTTGATGGTAGCAGTTTATTCGTCAGTAAGCAGCTTTACAAAAGTCGCACATCTTTATGAAAAAGTCGCATGTTCTATTAAAAAGTCTCATAAGATAAGCATGGTCCTCACTGGAGTGAAATTGCGACTTTTTTGCGACTTTTTAAAAAATCCCAATAATAAATCTGTCGAGAGATTCATTTACATAAGAAAACACGCCCACTTTCAGAAAACTGGCGAGCAGAAAAAAGTCGCAAATTTGTGCGCAGTTTTAGCGTTTGGGACTTTTTCACTCCATTATTTTGACCTGAGCTAATGATAAATCTGGCCCCAAGAATTTTGCAACTACATTGCTGGAGCATTTTTCTTATATTATTAAGCACTTCAGGAGCGGGACAATTTTGGTCTTGAGAACCAGATATGTGTGTGTGTGTATATATATATATATATATATATATTTATATACACATATTTATACATATATAGCTCACCTGAAATGGCAAATCATACAGTGTTTCGAGCTGGTATAATTACAGCTCCTCCGTCCCATTCACTTGAATGGAAATATTTTCTGGATTTCCTTTTATATATTAAATTCGAGCCAAGACTGATATATCACATGGCCCCCTTGCTATTGGAAAAACCTGAGCTGAATTCAATATGGCAGCCGAAAAAAATTTTCCTCCACCAAATAATGCAGCCTCCCTCTCAATTAATACTTTCACGCATTGGAAGTCAATTTTCTACAAATTGCACCAGTTAAAAGGGTGTGTTCAGACTTTTGTCTCACTCTGTATATGCTGCACCCGTTCGGTCCCTGATTTGGCACCAGTGTTCGCTACAGGTCTGTAGTCCCTACATGGAAACAAGCCCAAGCTATCCACAAGGCAGTGGTGCCCAACACCCCATAGCTATAATTGAATTGTTGCCACATATACAATGCCAACTTTTTATTTTTGCTCATGTAACTGAAGGTTAATTTTTGTCTTCCAATCTCAGCTGTCTCATTTTCTGTTCCTATGACAAGAAGATACTTCCTGCCAGCCATACATCATGGGGCCATTATCTCACACATAATTAACTTTACACCGTAGCTGTAGGTATATAGCTGAAGACTGTCTTGCATAACAATGCTACAATATTTGTATGTAAAACCCACTCTATGAAGCAGCAGGCATGTGGAGCAACAGTGCACTTACAGGGCCCTATGGATCTCTGTGGGTGCCCCATACAAAACAGAGCTGTAATAGAGCCATGTGCAGAATACTGAAAGGAAGTGCTCATTAAAAGTGTTGCCTGGACTCCTGCCACCGATTGCTAGGATAAAAATACATGTGCAAGAAGAATCCATTCCTTGCATTTGTATAGACAAGCACTGTGGCTGGGATTAGGCATATGTCTTTATTCAGTACACAGTATGCACTCTGTGCACTTCAAAGGAAATGTGTCACCAAAAATGTTTTTGCCAGTTAAAACCAGACAGTGATACATATCTTTTTTTCTAATGTTTTTATTTTCTGATTGCAGATTTTTTTTTTATTCTATTTCCTGGAAATGATTAAGGGTGCTGCCATCTTGCCTCAGCTATTCTTAAAGCGAAGCTGAGTTTTCAAAAAAACGTTTGCGTAATAGCTGTGCTTCTTTGTACAATCATAGCTGTGAAAGAACAGTTAAGTTTGGGCTTTCCTAAAGTCTCTTTCAGCCATATTATCCCCTATTTCAGCTGCACAACTAGATGCATTTCTCTCAGAAGCAGGGGGTGTATGCTTTCTATGGAAGGCTGCCAGCACTGTATGCAGTTGCCTAATTTCCCCTACTTCATACAATATTTGTTTTCTTCTAGTGAGCTCAGAAAGCTGATAAGGAGCATAAATCAAACTTACTGAGAAGCAGGTGGCTCCTGTAATGTTCAGATGCAGTGTAGAAGCAGTTGTTTTATCAGGCTCACAATTAGCACTGACACGCCCCTCAGTTGTTCTATCGGGCTTAGCTAGCTCTGACACATCTCCACTTCCTCTCAGCCTCTGTTACCAGGGGTGGATCTTGCCTGATAATTGGCAGTGGACTGCAAGTTAGGTGGAAGTTAGGTGGAAGTGAGATTCAGGTGAATACAGGCATATTTTTATTAAAGGAAGTTATTTAGAAATGTGCTAGTTTCACAAAATGTAATTTAATAAGGAATGGTGTAAGTACAGTGACTCATTAACAGCATTTAGAGAATTGCTTTACATCTGCCACCATGGCCCATAGACACAATGGACAGGAGGGGACCTCATTGACTACTATGAGAGAGTTTTAATATAGATAGTGGCATGGAAAATTAAAAATAACATCACCAATATTCTTTTAAAATATGTTTAACATAAAATCATGATTTTTCATTACACATTCCCTTTAAGTGCCTGACATTATGTAGACCAGATCTTCCTAACTCAATAACGCTTATGCATGTCTGGAAGATGGCATCTGGGGGAAAGGAGAAGATATTTTCCTTCCTGCAGAAACAGTATGTTCTGGTATGTTCTGATCTCTTCATTGCTTGGGATTAATGGTAGGCACAGTACAGACGCTGGTGAATTAAATTCCTTTGTACTCTATAATGTACTCACATTCTCCTATGCTCAATGCAGTATTTCCATTTAGATTAAACTTTGTAGTTGACTAAATTTTAGCTGGTAAACATTTTTTGCCTTTTCTTTGGAAACCCCCTCTCTCGTATTCAGTGAATGAATCTATTTGATTTTAAAAAGTGGGAAAAACTTTACAGAAAAGTGATGACACACTTAAAGTCCTTTGCAAAAGGAAACATTTGCCATATAAAGGGTTAAATCGTCCGCCAGCGACAAAACTTGAATTCAAAGAGCGTCAGCAAACAGAATGAAAATGATTTTTTGTCACAGAAAAATCAGCCTTCTTGCCCAACAGTTTTTTTTCCTGTGGGTCTCAAATGTGCTGCACAGACAGGTAATCCTGAAGAGATTATTTTTCTGTCTGCTTCATGCAGCCCAGGTGCTGAGAGCTGATATGACAGCGTCACTGTTTCTCATATGCCAAGTGCAGAGCTGCACATGGATAGAACAGATAAGAATTAATAGCGTGTCCAAACGCACAACACTTCACAGACTGAGCTTCAAAACCGCAATGTTCTCCCAGAAATGTTTCTGCCGTCACCTGCAAACTTAACCCCAGTGTTCCATATACTTTGCTGCATCTTGTGATTCGATGACGTACATGTATTTATAGATAGATGCAAGGTCGAACATTGACTTCTAGGAAAGCTACCTTACATATGGTGGCACTAGAGGCACAGCTTTCGTTTCTTTTTGGAAAGAGAGCTAATTTGCATACCATTTCCCTAGAAGAGCACTGCGTGGCCTATAAGACTCCTACCAGGCGTTCTCCACCCACCCCATATTTATAGAGACATGGATCACACATTAAATATGTATTGATGATAGCCTTTTCCTGAAGCAGCCATTTTCCCTTTTTTTCCGTTTCCGTTTTTTATTTTTTTATTCTCTGCTTCCAGGAGCCATAGCGTTGATTATTTTTTTTCTCAGCCATATCAGGGCTTGTTTTTTATAAGACAAGTTGTACTTTGTAATGGCATCATTTAATTTTGCATATGATGTAGTGGCAAACTGTAAAAAAAAAATCTAAATAAGGTGGAATTGGAAAAAAAAAAACATGCAATAATGCCATTTTTATGGTTTTTGGGATGCGGCTAAGCAAAAACCTTTTTTTATTTTTGTCTCTAAAATAGTTTTCATTGAGCAAAAGTAGCAAAATGTAAAAAATATATATATATATGTAGTTATCCCTATAATTATACTGACCCAGAAAGTAAAGTATTTATGCTGAAAAATGAATGCCACAAAATGTATAACTTAAAAACTGAACTGCAATATTGCTGTTTCCTGCCCCCCCCCCCAAAGAGCTCATAAAAGTTAATCAGTAAGTTATGTGTACCCCAAAATAGTGCCATTAAAACAACTTGTCCTGCATAAAACAAGCCCTTGTACTGCTACATCAATGAAAAAATAAAAAATTATAGCTCTTGGAAGATGACAATGAAAACATTTTTTGATGATGTTCCCTTTAAATCCCTTTTCTGGAAGTAACAAATGCAGGTATTTTGACCAATATGATCATCCTAGAAGATAATAAAATGGCAAACAGTTAAAGGGATTCTGTCACCCATTTACCCTATAGAGATGCGGACATGCACGGCTAGATTGCCGCTCATGAAATCAGATCGCCGTAATCTCTCTGCGTGAGCTCGCGCATGTGCAGTACCTTCCCTGAGGCTGATACCAGCACAGGGAAGGAACACTATGCCAGCACTGCGCATGCGCGAGCTTGCGCGTCGCGAGATTACGGCGATCTGACTTTGTGAGCAAGGAGGAGATTGCTGGTTACAGGCGGTGCTGGATGGGCTCCAGAACGGTTAGTGCTGCCCCTTGGGCTCCTTACCAGGCTGATTTACAAATATATAAAATAATTTTTTCCCCTAAATAAAACCACACAGAGATATGGGACAGGTATATTGCGGACATGCTATCCGGGATCTAGCCGTGCATGTCCGCATCTCTATAGGGTAAAAAGAGGTGACAGAATCCCTTTAAAGTAGTTTTAATCATATCTTTTCTATGCATGCTGTACATACTAATGTTGTAGTATAGCGCACAATCTGTCAGTAATCTCCTAAATTGGTACAAGAAGTCCTAATGTAGTTGTTCAAGAGGTGGCTAAATTGCTTAGAAAATATAGCAAAATCTGAAACAATACAAAGTAAGAAATAAAAAAAATTAAAATTCATATCGAAAAACAAGAAAATATATATTCATGAAAACAACACTTGATTTGGTAACCATTTTAAAACATATTTGATCAACCATAAATACATTTTCAGAATAAAAAAATGACAAATACATTATTTTGGTGCACAACTAAGATCTAATGTATTGACTTTTGTTACAAGTGCCTCTGATATGATCCTGACCCAGAAGAATAATGCCATGAGCATGGTTTTTAGGGCTCTTTCACATGAGCGAATGCCGTGCGAGTAATCCGATGCGTGAAAGAGAGCCAAGCCCCGGACAGCAGAGACACAGAGCATTAACATGATTGATAATGCTCCGTGCCTCTCTGTGACCTTTTTACTACAACATCACAGTGACAACTTTTATCTCACTGTGATTTTGTAGTAAAAAGATCACAGAGAGGCACAGAGCATTATAAATCATGTTAATGCTCCTTGTCTCTGCTGTCCGGAATGGGGCTTGGCTCTCTTTCATGCAGCGGATTACCCGCACGGGATCCGCTCATGTGAAAGAGCCCTTAGTCTTCTGTCAACATCTAGTGATCTGCCTCAGACTTTGGTACTGTCAGCGATTCTTTGACATCCCTGGTGCTCCAATTAATGCCCATCTCTCAGAGTGAATATTCAATGTCTTCACTTCAGTGCAAAATCTAAAAGCCCTATCAAATTGTCACGGTCCCTCAGGTGACTGATGTCAGGAAATCAAGGAGATTGGCTGAGCGTGGAGGAATCTAACATCCTCCTTGATTTATCTTGATTCAGTGTTGATAGGGTTAATGACCACTTCCCTTTTCTCAGCTGTTGCTCAGTGGTCATCACTTCTACCTTTTATAGTCTCACCCCACCCTTCTGACTATGTGGTTGATAGCTTCATTTGGGTTTGGCTGAGCTAGTGCGAGATCCTCTCTGGTGTTCCTGTTCTTCCATCTCTACAAAAGTTAAGTGTTGCATTTGTTTGTATTTGTTATATTCCCTGTTGTTGTATCTGGGCCTGAGACAGAGACTTCCATTCGTCCATCTGGGAAGGAATGGGCTGTCTCTGGTCCTATACTTATTCCAGAGTCATTATAGGGAAATCAGGGCCTAGGTGTACTGCTTATGAATATTCCTACATTCAAAGTCTATTCATATTAATAGGTAGTCAAGGCCCGGATTAGGGTTGTCTAGGAGGTGACACGTTTCTTCACTAGTTTTTAGGCCCAGTTATTGTTCCCCTTCCCTCCTGTGTTCAGTGTGGAGATTCGAAACCCTATATGCACCGTCTTAGTCTTGTATATAAGGCTTCTCTTGTGCTTCATGACTTTCAGGGCCAGTTAAAATTAGGTAAAATGCCTAATACTAGGTTCACATCTCCATTTTGTAACTCCAATAGCCTGCTCTGGAAGAGGAACAGACTACTGGAGTTACCGCATGTGGCATTGTTAATGGGGCGATCCACCATGAATACCTGCTTTCTGCCATAAATAGCACAGCATGGAACAGTATTTATCTGGCAGAAAGCCTGCATTTATACTGGAAACCCTTTTGAGCAGATTACAGTGAATGGTGATCCAGCGGTGCCGTTATGCCACCTATGGTAACTCCAGTAGTCTGTTCCTCTGCCAGAACAGACTACTAGAATTATAAAAAGGAGATATGACCCTAGCCTAGCAACCCTATGGTGTCAACAAGTAGTTATAATGCCCCCTTATAGTGCTCCAGTATTAGTATTGTCCACATTTAGTACCTTCAGTAGTTATAATGCTCCCTGCAGTGCCGCCTCTAGTTCTAGTGCCCCCATGTAGTGCCTCCTGTATTATAATGTCCCCAGTAGCGTTGACATATACTGTATAAAAAAATAAAAAATACAAATGTGCAAAAAGAGTCAATGTCATTCATCTACAGGTCTGAAGTTTGTTATCTATTCAGTATGCATAAAGAGTTCGAAGAACTAGTATCTGTTTTTATACCAGACTGGCAGTTAAGCCGCTTAGCTATAAAATATCAGCAAATGTCAATACTGAGAGAAGGTCGTCATGAAAACAATGTACGTAACTCTTTCAAGACCTGACAGCGCTAAAGAGTATCTCACATACTGACTGTGGACCAACTATTGGTGACAAGTTACTGTAGCTTTTTATTCGTGGTATACTATATGTTATTATGGAAATCACCTAAACGGCATGAGGAATCTTATAGGCCAAGCACGGCTCCTCTAAAGTTCTGGGAGGATGTTATGCAAATGAGCTCTTAGCAAGCTCTGCCTCTAATGCCACCAGATGGAAGGTAGCTATCCTATAAGTCAATGTTTGACCTTTTAAACGGGCTTTAATTAAGCCAGCATCTCATCTGGAGACAGCTGTTTCTGGGGCATTAGAGGCAGAGCTTGGTAATAGCTCTTTCTCTTAAGGAGATATAGTATCTCCTGAATCTGGACCTAGGCCTCTCATCCAGTTAAGTCAGTAACTGCTGCTCTGCACTGATGAGGGGCAATCACCCTGGAACAGCTCTCTGCAGATGAGATGCTGGCTTAATCATTTTCCAAATCATTTTAAAAGGTCGAACATTGACTTATAGCAGGCACCCTCAAACTGCGGCCCTCCAGCTGTTGCAAAACTACAACTCCCAGCATGCCCGAACACGCTACAGCAGGGCATTGTGGGAGTTGTAGTTTTACAACAGCTGGAGGGCCGCAGTTTGAGGATGCCTGACATAGGATAGCTACCTTACATCTGGTGGCATTAGAGGAACAGCTTGCTAACAGCTCATTTGCATTTCCTTTTTGTAGCTTTTTCTGTATTGCAATTCGGTTGAACTTAAAGAGGACCTTTCATTATTCTAGCTCTAGTCTAATTATTATCCTACCTTATAGGGCTGCCCCCACTGATGGCATGGCACTTTTTTTTTTTTTCTACAGAACCCCCCATTGATCCACTGTTGGCCCCGTATATTTTGGCACCTTATATTATAATGAGGCGACACGGTTATACTAGGCAGAGACTTGCATTTTCCCTGGGAGTGGTTATCTTCTCCCTGGCTATGAGCGCATCCAATCAGAGCGCCCCGCTCTTAGCCAGGGAGAATGAGCTCAAGGATGTCTACACGCTCAAGTTCTCGCGAGAACTTGAGCTCATTCTCCCTGGCTAAGAGCGGGGCGTTCCGATTGGATGCGCTTACAGCCAGGGAGAACATAACCACTCCCAGGGAAAATACAAGTCTCAACCTAGTATAACCGAGTTGCCTTATTATAATATAAGGCGCCAAAATATACAGGGCCAACAGTAGACAAACGAAGGGTTCTGTAGAAAAAATAAAAAAGTGGGGGCCACCCTATAAGGTAGGAAAATAATTAGACTAGAGCTAGCCTGATGAAAGGTTCTCTTTAAGATACTCTTTACTTACCTGCAACTTTTCTGCAATCGAGTTGTGCCTTTACAGCCAAATCACAGCTCTAAAGTTCTCACGCCACAGCAAGTCAAGTTGCACAAATGTTGTTTTTTTTTTGTCGGAAGACTTTTTTTTTGCAATTTGCTATTGTGTGATATGTACAGTATCTCTAGCGCTAATTGTAGTCAGATTGGACAAAAGAGAACATACAATGCACATTGGTCTCTTTAAAGATGTTAGATTGGACAAAGGGCCTGGGAGTTGGATTGTCCAAATATACAATTAGCTGATCAATGCGTGTCTTGAACCGTCTGCCCCCTGCCTGATGTAACCCTGGATTAAATAAAGCTGCATATCTTTTTGACTACACACCGGTGAGTGCCGCTACTTTCTTCCGTTCTATATTACCTTCTACTTGCATCGCATCTGCATAGCTGAGCACCGCCGTCTGTGTGTGTCCTCCTTAGCCACGTACAGCACTGGATTCTAGTGCGCTGAGCCGCTGCGAGTGGTGCCGCCCCCTACCTCACCTTGCCACTATACAATTAGAAGGGTGGGGGAATATTTTTTTTACTAATCTAGGTTCACTATCCCACAATTTCAACCATGTTATAGTGCAGTTTAGTATCTGTCACAGATTATATGTTACCCCCTATATGGTTAAACAAATGTGGGCTAAGAGATACATCTAAGTGCCCTAGCTGTGATACCTTAGGGGCGGATTACCTCCATATGATCTGGACTTGTCCAGAACTTAGAGAATATTGGAATAGCATTAATAACTTTCTTATTTACAAACTAAAAATACGAATCCCCTTTGAGCCACAATTGTTCTTGCTGAATGATCTCTCCACAATTAGCAGCCATAAATACCAAAAGATTCTCCTAGGGAGGATATTGTTGTTAGCTAGAATCTTGATCAGCCGAAGCTGGTTTGCTCGTCATACTCCAGAGCTAAACACCTGGATAAACTTAGTCAATAAGGTAAAAAATTATGAACAGATTCTTTATAGGCAGAGAGATGTAGACGAGAAGTGGATTAAGATATAGGATGGATGGAAGATCTGATCAACTGTAATGTTTTATATTAAATATATATATATTTTTTTTCCCCCTCTCTCTTCTTGTCGTCCTGTCTCCTGCCCCTTTCTTCTCTGTTGAAGGGGGTCGGGAGGGTGGACGCATCACAGGGCTGGGGTGGGGGGAGCGGGGTTGGTTTGGGGGAAAAGGAAAAAAAAAAAAAAGGTATTAACTATATTGAGTGTTTACTCAAATTCTTTTCTTGTGTATTCTTTTTAGATACTAATAAAGATATTTAAATAAAAAAAATTTGTTAGATTAGGTTCAAGTAAACTCTCAGCAGTCTCTCTGTCCTAGCTATTGAATAATACCCCCACAGCATGATGCTGCCGCCACCATGCTTCAATGTAGGGATGGTAATGGGCAGGTAATAAGCAGTGCTCATTTTCCTCCAATATATTTAGAACGGAGATCAAAAAGTAAGTTCAACCTTGGTTTCATCAAACCAGATAATCTTTCTCACAGTTTGAGAGTCCTTGGTGTACTTTTCTTTCTTTTTGTGTGCAAAACTCATCTGGGTTTTCATGTGTCTTTACTGAGGAGAGGCTTCTTTTTGGCCACTCTCCTATAAAGCCCAGATTGATGAAATACTGTTAGTTGACCATCTGGACGTTTTTCCCATATACATGCAGGGCCTTTAGCGCTCAGGGTTCTTGGTCACCTCTCTTATCATGGCCCTTCTCCCCTGATTACTTAGTTTGGTGGGGTGGCCAGCTCTAGGAAAAGTCCTGGTTGTTCCAAACATCTTCCATTTAAGAATTATGGAAGCCACTGTGTTCCTGGGAATTTTCAGCCAGAATTTTTTTTGTGCCCTTCTCCAGATGGTTGCCTTCACATAATCCTGTCTCGGAGCTCTACAAGGCGCCGTTTCCTCCTCATGGCTTGGTTTTTGCTCTGATATGCATTGTCACCTGTGAGACCTTATGTAGACAGGGCTATGTCTTTCCAAATCATGTCCAATGAACTGAATTTACCACAGGTGGACTCCAATTAAGGTGCAGAAATATCTCCAAGATAATTAAGAGAAATAAGATTTGCAAACATTTCTAAAATTCTGTTTTCACTTTCTCATCAAGGGGTATTGACTACAGAATTATAAGGGATACTTTTACTTTAGCACAAGGCTGCAACATAACAAAATGTGAAAAGTGTCAAAGGGATGTAAAGACTTTCTGACTGCACTGTATGCCACCAGCAGTAATGTCAGGCAACTTGCTATTAGAAGATCAGAATTGAATCCTTTAGTAAGTCTAATATTCTCAAAAGTTCTGCTTGGTACAGCAAACACACACAAAGTGGCTTTGAGCAAATTTGGCAAATGTTTTGAGTTATTTGAGGACCACTAATCACTTCTCTACCTCTTACTGATGGTGTCAGAGATAACTCAGTGATTCATGCTCACACTATGACTCCTTTTAATACAGTTAGTTTTCCTACATCAGATTATTGTATAGTGATCTGATCTAAAGACTGCACTTATGAATGGACTATAATACAGCTTATAAGTGAAGAATAGTACAAGATAAGTAAAAGCAATATGGGCCAGATTGATCATAGAATGGCGGCGTACTGGACACTGCACCTAATTTATGATGAGGTATACGCCTCAACATAAATTAGGCATAGCATATGGCAGTCCGTGCGCCTATACCTGTGATGGCTAACCTCCAGCACGCCAACTATGGTAAAACTACGACTCCCAAGATGTACACTTAGGGTCTATTCACACGTCCGTTGTTTCTTTCCTGATCTGTTCCGTTTTTTGCTGAACAGATCTGGACCCATTCATTTTCAATGGGTCCTGAAAAAAAATCTGACATTGTGCTGTCCGTTTTTTTTCAGGACCCATTGAAAATGAATGGGTCCAGATCTGTTCAGCAAAAAACGGAACAGATCAGGAAACAAACAACGGACGTGTGAATAGACCCTTACTTGGCTGTAGCATACTGGGAGTCGTCTTTTAAAAATAGCTGGAGTGCCAGGTTATTCATCACTGGCCTATACTGATATCTAGTCCAGCCCCCGCCTGGCGTAAATTTCTGTCTTCTTTTACTCAAGAAAACTGACGTAAAAGATGATAAATGTGGCGGAGCTCCTGTCCCTGTCCACGTCCCCTCCCTCGACACGCTTTTTTTGAAAAGTAAAGATGCCAGAGGAGAAATGCCTCTTGCGCAAAAAGCGGTGTTTAAAAAGTCACAAACATGCAGTTTGCTCCCTCTTCATGCCACAAAAGTGGGGGTAAATTAAATGATAAGGGGCACTATATGTAGAGTTTCTCAACTGTTTATGTAGATTAAGACATGAATATTGTCCCAGTGTTTTACCAGGGAGGCTTCCCTCTCACCCATTTGCAGTTTAGAAAGGAAGAGACTATGCATGCATTTAACGCTCTCAATGCTCCTCCACATGTTTCAGCAGAATGAGGTTCTCCTGAACTATATATGACATTATAGAAAATAGAGGAGGGGGCTATGCATGCATGTGGTCTCATAGTAGTTTGAGTTCCTATCCCTGTAAACTACAATGAACACATGTTTATATGGCCACCTCATCTACTTCTTTCTAGTGTCACACAGGGGGCAGGAGACTCATTCTTCCAACATATAGAGATTCCTGAAATGGTCACATAGTTACCACTAAAGGGGTTTTCTGAGACTTTTCTATTGATGACCTATCGTCCAGATAGGTCATCAATATCTGATCAGATGGGGTCCGACATCCTGGACCCCCAGCAGGCGGTTCCGGGAAGGAATCAGCAACTTCCAGCACTCCAGCTGTTCTGAAACTACAACTCCCAGAGTCCTTCTTTCACTTCTATGGGAGTTACAAGAACAGCTGAGCAAGTGTGCATGCTGGGAGTTGTAGTTTCACAGCAGCTAGAGTGCTGAAGGTTGCTGATCCCTGCAATAGAGGAACAGCCTGCTAGAGTTCACTGTATCCAGCCTAGCCGGATACTGCCATGCACCACCAGACCCAGAAAGAAAGAACTTTAGCTGAAATAACGACAGACAAGAAGTGGAGCCAGGTTATTTTATACACACACAATCCCTGCTTTATTGCATTAAACCCTCAATGTTTATGCGGTTATGTTCCATAGACAGTGCAATAGATGAGCACACAAACCAGCAAACATCCTAAACTAACAGCATGGACTGACCTGCAAATTCTATTTTCTACACCTGCAGTCACAAAATGAGAGGATTGCATTGTGATGTGCCAAGGTAAAGTAGGAGTGGAGAGGAATCGGACTCTGCCTACGTGGATTGTGCGGTTATATACAGACTTCTATTGCTGAAACACAACCAACAGGGTTGTTAAAGTGATTTATTTTTCTAAATGACTCAAAGTATGGTATGTTGTATGAATCCATGAGCAGTGGAAAACCGGTACTCACAGAGGTTCATCAGTATATGATTTAATGGAGCACAGTGGAGTAGTCACTATTGTTGTAGAACTAACTTATTAAATATGCCCATTGGGTGGCTACAGTATTAGAGATGAGCGCATTTCCGGTTAGGAAATTAGTTTGTGATTAATTTACTGGTTTTTAACAGTTCTCTGTGACTGTATTATTATACTTATTATATGGAATTCAATAAATATTATATTTATTTACATTTTTGTAGTGTGGCTTTTGGGGTGTTTTCTGTTTAGATGGCCACACACATGGTTTAGAATCAATGGTGTTTTGTGGGAGTACTGGTAAAAGGTGAATTGCATTATGGATTCCGTTACCACGGACCATAACGCAATTCTAGGATGGAATGCCTTTAGAGGCATTCCGTCATAATAGAAGTCTATGGGCTGCATAGCAGATCCGTCCCATTTCCGTTATGCAGGAGAGGACTCCCCTTCATAACTGAAACGGGAAGGACCCGTTTTGCAGCCTATACACTTCTATTATGACGAAACAAACAAAATGCCTCTAAACGCATTCCGTTATAGAATTGCGTTATGGTCCGTGGTTACCGGAATCCATAATGCAATTCACCTTTTACCAGTAAACAAAGCGCGAACGAATTTCAAAATATGAAATTCACTTATCTCTAGTGGCTATCATGTACCTGCTGTGCCGTTTAGGGCAAGATAGTTTCATACAATACATTGCTCCTGTACACCAACTGCTCTGTCCAATAACAGGGAACAGAAAGTAGACATTGGTCTGTTCCAGGATGATTGTGGTATCTTTCCCATCTCCCGAAGATGCTGGGTGTATATTTCTGGAGAGGTAGCCTCATAAGGCTTGTTCAGAAGAAAAAAAAAATAGACCACAAACATACCTGCGTGAACAAGTTGTGTGTATACCTAGCCATGCCTGACAACCATCCAGAACCCAGTGAGTATTCTGAATGGGTGCTATGCTGACTCGTGGTTCCCATGTACAATACTCACTGGGTGTCGGACAGTTACCTCCACAACCTGAATGCCCAGCTGCATCTCTTCACACCTGATGGCAGGTGGGATAGTATGCCCGGACAATCCTTTTAAACATAGTCGAGGAAAGAAACGGCATTATCACTTGACTAATCTACCAAGGCCTTGGTTCAGGTCACAAAATACAACAAAAGAAAACAGGTCTTGAATAAGCGATTCCCTTTTGTTATTTAAGAATAGGGGTTATAAAGAGTTCTCACTTTGAAGGACCCACTAAGTTCTTGCATTATACAGACTTCGGGTTGGGCGATATACCGGTGTTCAGTGGCTGCGCTGCTTCCCCCATACTGTAATGTCTTTTTGTGGCTGCGCTGCTGCCCCCATACTGTAATGTTGCCTTGTGGCTGCTGCCCCTGATACTGTAATGTCTCCTTGTGGCTGCTGCCCCGGCGAACACTGCAATACAGTGTGACAATTAATGTCTCCAAGTTGTGGCTGCCAAGCCAATGTCTCCTTGTGGCTCCTATTATCCACATAAAGTATAATGTCTCCTTGTGGCTGCCCTCATATGTCACCTTGTGGCCACCCATACAGTATAACGTCTCCTGCTGGCTGCCCCTATACAGTATAACGTCCCCTTGTGGCTGCTCCCATACAGTAGAACGTCCCCTTGCGGCTGCCCCATACAGTATAACGTCCCCTTGAGTTTTTTTATTTTCTTTTAAAACTGTCATTTATCGCGATAAATTTCTTATTATCGTCTGAATATTTTTGATATCGCCCAACCCTATACAGACTGCCCATTTATTTTACCAGAAGCTGGTTAACACTTTTCACATGGTAAGGATACAAGGTGGTTAAACACTTGCTGCAAAATTCCCTCGCATACTACTGTGGGGATCCTTATAGGACTCACTGCGGATAGCTTATAGGTGTCGTCTTTCTATTTTTTATTTGACAGCTTGTTTTCAGTGTAAACTGCGACAGGTCAATGCAGTGATCACTGTCTCCCAAAGAAAGCACAGAAAATAATTAAAGGGAACCTGGCACCATGAAAATGAAATCTAGCGCAGGAAGAGCGGAGCAGACTGATATATAATTTTATGGGAAAAGATTCATTATAACTTGTATTCTATATAGGGTTGTCACGATACCAAAATTTTGATTCAACACCACATTTTTACAGAACATGTGGCCCATAATAGAATGGTCTTATCTTTCGATCCCTTGTCCTATTCACCCTAATAGAGATCTATTAGAAAGAATTGGATTTTTACACTGTCCCTGTTGCCCTGCTTTGTGCACACAGCAGTAGGGAGCTTACCATGGCAGCCATGGATGGCTTCAGTAGCGTCCTGGCTGTCATGGTAACCGATCAGAGCCCTGCAATTTCACTGCTGGGGCTCCGATCGGATCTTGCCACTGCTACCAGTGAAATTTCTGAGGGAGGGGGGAGACCCTGTGGCCACCGCCACCAATGATTATAATACTGCCCACAGTCGCCGCTTACATTAGTATTAATAGGTTAATTATATTCATTGGTGGTACAGTAGCCACAGTCACTCCCTTCTCCTCAGTATTGGTGGCCAGCGGTAGCCGGGTCACAGAAAGGAGGGAGGGATTCACTCCTTTACTTTGCTGGCTAATAAGAACATGGTGCGCGCCGGGAGCAACGTGCAGCATGTTCTCTAAAAGATACTAGGCTGTGCAGTAGCGCAGCCTAGTATAGAAAAATAGCAAATGCCAGTACTGGATCGATCTGGGTATAAAAGTATCGATTGGGTATCGAAAGTTCGATACCCGCTGCAACCCTAATTCCATACATTTAAATTCCTGCTCTTTCTGGACCTTGAATTCAAGGGCATGGTCCTATCAGTGATCGACAGCATTCCTTCTATGACCGTACATACATACATGGCTGTCAATCACTGATGGACCACCTCCCTGGCTTCAAAGCCTGGATTGGAATGGGCTAGAATTTAATTGTATAAAATACAGGTTCTACTGAACTGTAGCTCAAACACCATGTTCAACGAGACCGGGTCCCTTTAAGCAATTCTCTATATTTCAAATGGTGTTAACCTTGTTTTACCCATTAAGACAGGGTGTAAAAAAAAATTTCATTGAGGATCACATCAGGTTTACAGTTGCCTTCAAAGGGATGGCTTCCAGAACTCAGGCATCAGACTCTGCAGTGCAGTCCTATGTAACACCACAGATAACAGTGATAACAGAGTACATATTTGATGTTAGGTGCAGACCTATGGAGCCAAAACTGTTCATATTATTGGGGGGCAGACTAGTGTACCTGTACTGATCTAGACAACGTCGACAGAATTATACAGGTCAGAGGACGCAAGGATGTCAACTAATCAGACGGAGGGCAGGCAGGCAGCTCCTGCACTTCACTCCCATCTTCCCTCTCAGGCCTCTGCTGACTGATGTTTTAAAAGGACAGCTGTTTGAAGGAGTCACACACTTGTGCAAGTCCTGCTTCCTCTTCAAAGTTTACCATCAGAAACTGGATAAAGAAATGAATAAAGCCAGTTGCGCACATGCCCAACCAGCTAATCTGTTCTTTTCAAGGGGCTCCAAGGGGTACAGGCTCCCCATCGTGTGGCTAGGAGATAACTTCCATAACTGGAATACCCATTTAAGAGGTTCCCTCATAAAGACCATGATTGGCTATATGAAAAATCAAAGAGGGAAGGTTAATTCACTAACCCTGTAGGATACAGAATGGAGAGTTGCTCTAGCAAACCAGGCCATTAATCGTAATGGACAATATGTGATGGCATTTGGTTACAGGAGCCAGCTTTTATTTATTTTTTAAAGAGATTGTCTTCATGAGAAAGGGAATGTGTCATCAGAAAATGATCCATTGTTTAAATCACATTTTTGTTTAACATACTTTTAAATAATTTTTTAATTTTCTACGCCAATATCGATATTTGAACTGAATTCCTGCAGTTTTTGCCCTGCCACTAAGTCTAATAATAGGCACCACTCCTTGGTATGTACAGATCACTTTACTGCAGTTATCTGCTTGTGTGTTATTCTAATCCTGCCTATAATGATATCATCTTTGTGTATAGATAAGACAGGGTCCACCATTCACATGAAAGGTCCAGAAGAGATACAGCTATATATTTAGCATACACTATCAGCCTGTCATTTTTGTATGAAACACCAGCTATTGAATGAAATGCTAGCTATTCTAATTAAAAAAATAAACTGGTCCCTACATGAGACTCCTTTGTTAAAGGATGTTGGTAAATGGTCTTTAATCAAATCTGTTTAGAACTCTAGATTTGTGGGTGGAAAATCCACAGTGAAATATACAACTACAGCAAAGAGGATTAACAAATCTCTGCCACGAGCGCATAAATTGACCTGCATTCATATATCTGCAGCACGTCAATTCTGCACCCTTTTGCGATATATAATGTGAGATCCATGATAAATATGCAGATTAGCATCAGAACTGTGGCGAAATCTGCCATCACCCATCATGCATGGACGTAACTTTGGAATTTGTCTATATGCATAGAAAAGTAATTTAAAACCTCTTATTAAATGCCAAGCAACGTATTTCTGCAAAACAATTGTGTGGTTTTATGTATATACTGTATTTTCAGCAAACAATTTAATTCTTTATAGGTCTCGGTTCACAATTACAGCCTAAAAGCAAGAAAGATACAAATGAGTTTCAATCCAGTTACCAACAGTACAATTCTGAATTCACAACATGGGTAAATGAGACACAAGTACAGAATAAAAGCTGCATAATAAAATCTTAGCCATACATACACAGATACCAATGACACGCATGTGTAGCAGCTGGTACTGAACCCTTTTAGTATAGAAGGGGTGCCGGTTCTTGATTTTTCAATCGGCAATATGTAAGCAAAGACAGGTTAATAAAAAAAAAATATATATATATAAAATTTCCAACATATTGCTGGTCACATTAGTGTCAACAGCAGGCAAAATTTCACAAAACGAAGCTCATGAAATACGCCACCTAAAAATACAGTGTAAAACCATGAACAAGAACATATCTGCAGTGAAATAAGAATCGCTTTCCACGTTCAAGTCAGCTGCCCATTGTATCGCACACTGGTGCTGTTGTAGGTATCTACAATTTACAGAGGTGAGAGATCCATCTACAGAAAATACATTTTACGTAAAATAAAAACTGAGGCAGGCGCTTACAAAAGATTGATTGCCTTTGGTCACTAAGGAATAAATAAAAACACAATTATTTCCAGATCCTATAAAACAATGTGTGGTTTGAGGATGATTGGCACGTCAGAGAATGGAGAAATTATGATGAGGTTTAGTGTCATATGCTCCTGCCTGACAAAGGAAAAACTAAAATCAATTGATTCGTTCAAGACTTTAAGCAGTGAGGGGAAACTGGTCTTGCTCTATAGGTTTTTTAACCCAGGCACCAAGTCCTGCCTTTTGAAAGGCTTTAAAGACGCATTCCTTCGCCGCCTGGTATTCTGTGGCAGATTGCTTTGTATCGTAGTATAGATTGGGCTTCCCAATTTTACATCTCAGGCTGGAGGAGAGCTGTCCAAAGAAAAACAAGCAGGGATTAGTAGGGATTGCACACAGCACTGAGTCTATGGTGACATTACGTCTTGTGATTTTAGACAGTTACAGTTCATTTAGAGCCATTTATATACTATAGGAAATAAATGTACATTATAGGAAATGTACATTATAGGAAATAAATGTACATTAAATACTTTAAAGCATAGTACACGGAGAATGAATAATAAAATCCCAATGGCAGCCACATTAAACTCTGTCAGCATGAAATGAGCCCAACAGCATTCCCTGAAGCAGTAGGATCTGTGCATTCAAGACAACACTGGAACGCCTGGAAACTCACCTTTGCATGAATACGCATCCATCGACTGTAGAGCACATGTTTACAGAGACGTGACGCACGACCCAATTCATCCTTGCCAGTTGTAGCATTGATCACTTCAAGGCTTGCGTCTCCTATTGTCCAGTTGATACTGAAACTAGGAGCCTTGCCCGGTTGGCGAGCTTCTGCATTACTAATTCCTGGCAAAAAGAGGCAAAGATTGGATGGTGCAGTATGGGCTAAGACAGTCACTTCAGACACCCTGTATTCACCAACATGCCTCTTCCAATACATGAAAGTACATCACTCCAAGCAGAGTCTTTCCTCTTGGTTGGAATTTTAGTTTGTTTTGTAGGTAAGGGTACTTTCACACTTGAGTTTTTATTTTCTGGCATGGAGTTCCGTCCTAGGGGCTCAATACTGGAAAATAACTGATCCGTTTTATCCTAATGCATTCTGAATGGAGAGCAATCTGTTCAGTATGCATTAGGTCTTAAAGAGGACCTTTCACTACAATAAAAAAAATCTAAACTAAGCATACATACATGTAGAGCGGCGCCCAGGGATTTCCCTGCACTTACTACTATCCCTGAGCGCCGCTCCGTTTTCCCGGTATAGGCTCCGTTATCTTCATATTTTCGGCTCAACTGGGTGGAGCCTGCCGGCGTCTTCTCCCAGGCTGGAGCGCTGGCCAATCGCAGCGCTCAGCTCATAGCTCATATGAAGAAACCGGAGCCTATACCGGGAGAACGGAGCGGCGCCCAGGGATAATAGTAAGTGCAGGGATCCCTGGGCGCCGCTCTACATGTCTGTATGCTTAGTTTAGATTTTTTATTGTAGTGAAAGGTCCTCTTTAAGTTCAGTCTTTTCGACTTTTCAGGACGGAGATAATACCGCAGCATGCTCTGGTTTTATCTCCGGCCCAAAAAACTGAATACATGCAGGAATGCCGGATCCGGCTTTTTGTTTCCATAGGAATGTATTAGTGCCGGAAAAAAATGTGAAAAAATAAATAAATAAATAAAATGCCGGATCTGTTTTTCCGGAAAAACTGATGCGGCATTTCAGTGCATTTGTAAGACGTATCAGGAGCCTGATCAGTCTTAAAATGCCATCAAGTTGGCATACGTTTTGCCGGGTTCCTCTGCCACAAGTGTGAAAGTACCCCAAGTAAAACCCTCGCAGGCAGGGTTCTCTCTCCTTCACCACGCACTGGCTTCAATAGTTGCCCAGGATCAGAATATTGATGCATAAATATACCCCAGCAGATCAGCTGCTTGAAAAGCGTATGTTCTTAAGGTTCAACCATCAACCATACTAATTATATCTAAACAAAGTAAGGCAGCATAGCAAAAATCATTATGGTGCTGTGTATACAGCTGAGCTGAACATGAGACCAACCACCATGAATAAACCATCATAAATAAAAAGACACTACTACTGAACATTTTGGGTGTGCTGCAGAATGAGATATAGATCTATATATATAATAATGCCGGATATATATATATATATATATATATATATATATATATATATATATATATATATATATAGAGATATATATATATATATATATATATATATATATATATATATATATATATATATACACACACACACTGCATATTATATCATATGCAGAGTATTGCAACCTTATCCTATTCACTTGAATAGGGCAAACCTGCACCGTTGCTACTAAGCAGATGCTATAGAGGTCGACAGATCGGTATAAAGCCACCTGGCCCCCCTCAAACAACTGATAGGTGGGGGTACCAATAGTCATAACTCAATCAGTTATGGCCTATCCAAAGGATAGGCTTATCAATATTCTGTTCCCAGAAGACCCCTTTTACAATGTTGATAATACCATCATATGAAACTAAAGCCTGAAACCTTTCCATTTTGCTAAAGCACACCTAAATATTAGTATCTATTGAATTTGAATGAAGTTCTTATTTTTTTTAAAGTACTTTAAATGTCCATATTCAAGAAGTCATACACAACATATTAAAGAACAGTAGTACATAGGACCTACCACTGAGTAAAGGCTTGTTTAGTGAATACAGTGGGGGAAAATCTTCTATATCAGATATTCTCTGGTACACGGCCCTGGAGAGATGATCGCCATGATAGAGGCTGCCCAAGATAATACTGGAGAAATAGATTGGCTCAACGAAGAGACTGAAGAGCGATCCCTGGATTCCCACAACGTTCCACCTGGATTGGAAGTTTGAAAAAAAGATGTGGTTATCTCACCACCGAACGAGAAATGTCACGCAAATATACAAGCAAAAGCAGTACAATTTAATATAAATATATATATATATATATATATTATTTTGACTGATATTGATCTGAAGATGACAGAAATTTCTGTATGTTGACATCATGGCTTCTGTTCAGAACTGAGCCATAATATCCGTGCTGGATCCATTCAGAAGTGACCCAGATAAATTTCAGAATAAAGGTGTGCAAAATAATTCAGTTAGAAGCTTTTAATCTGCACCCTCATCAACTTACCTGGCAATCTTATCGCTGCAAGACATGGTGAGCAATCTCTCTCCTTGCAAAACCCCATCCCATGTTTGGATAGTACTGCTTGACCGGACAGGAATAGTACCCTCTCCAGACTCTATCTTCGTACGAAGTTGTCCACGCGCCTTTCGGTTAGGATGGCGATCACCCTGATCTGTAAAGATACATACAAGACATGAAAGACAAAGAGGACACAACAGATAAATGGCTTTCCGTGACAGATGCACGTTTTCGTTAAATACCATAAAAGTGATTCAGTTTTATTCAATAATTCCAATAGAAGTCCTACTATACGTCTCAATGCTATAGAAGGCCTACAAAGAACTGGGTCAGCTGCGTAACAGCTGAGAAAAAGGATGAAGTCACTTAACATATTTACATTGTGCAATAGACAGAGCTGTACAATTACCAGTCATAGCAATAAAACTGGGATGAGAAATGCTCCCAAACCGATTATTTATTCAGCATCCCCATATATTAGAAGCCTTTAAAAGGGGTTGTGTCATCTCAGACAATGGGGGCATATCTCTAGGACAGTGGTCAGCAAGCTTCGGCTCTCCAGCTGTTGTGAAACTACAATTCCCAACATGCTCCATTCATTTCTATGGAAGTTATGAGAAGAGCAGAGCAAGTGTGCATGCTTTAAGCTATAGTTTCACAACACAGAGTGGTGAAGGTTGTCTACCCCCTGTGCTAGGATATGCCCCCATTGTGTGATGGGGGTCCAACTACTGGCACCCCTTCCGATCAGCTGTTTGAAGAGACCACGGCACTGTTGTGAGCGCCACAGCCTCCTCACAGCTTACCAAGCACAGTGACATCCTTTGGACAGCCACCGTGCTTGGTATTGCAGCCGAGACTGACCTGCACACTGTGTGCCCGATGAACGTGATGTCACTGCTCCAGGGAGAGGCAGCAGCACAGAGAGTGCCTTCTCAAACAGCTGATCAGTGGGGAAATTCTGTGCCCCCCCCCACAATCAGTTAATGATTGACTTATGTCTTAGAAGGATGTTCATTACAGCTCCGTATCAGCGGTCTAGAAAGACCTTAAGCCAAATGGGGACTATTTTAGTGCACTCTTTGACAACGATCGTAGTACCTTCTTGTCCAGCTTCATGCGGTGAGAAAATACGAGCATCTCCACATGGTGATGTACTGATGTACAGGTGGAACTGAACATTATCCTTCAGTCGAAAACCACCACGCTCACACTTCATAAATATGGATGTTTGCTGATCTTCTTTTGAGCTGAGTGAAGAGGAAGACATGGAAATGATAGCAGAATCTTTACTAGATCAAACACTCCATATACAGTGCTGTGAAATTTTTTCCTGTTAATATTTGCTACACTGAATACATATAGATGGTCACATACCATAGATATCCCTTTCTACACCTCCCCCCCCTCCCATACACAGGCATGCTTAGCCTAGTGTGATAATATTCTCAATAGGAGGTGGGGAATAAGCTGTTGCACATAAGATGGTTGGCCAGTTCTGCAAAATCGATGGGTTATCCTGCCGTTTATCTGATGTGCATGGCCTCCTTTAGGCTCTACTCACATTAAGGCTTCTGGCTTTAGAGAGGACACATCTATATTATGACCAGTTCTGATCAGAAGTAGGGATGAATAAACTTCAAGTTTTGAAGTTCGAGTTCAGGTATGTGCTCAATTGCGCTATGGATTCCGTTACCACGGACCATAACGCAATTCAATGACAGAATGCATAATGGACAGCCCTTAGAGGCATTCCGTCATAATAGGGCCAGCATAACAGATCCGTCCAGAGTCCTCTGCTGCATAACAGAAACGGGACAGATCCATTATGCAGGCCATAGACTTCTATTATGACGGAATGCCTCTAAAAGGCATTCCGTCATTGAATCTCGTTATGGCCTGTGGTAACTGAATCCATATAGCAATTCAGCATATACCCGAACTTCAAAACTTTAAGTTCGCGCATCCCTAATCAGAAGCAGATGCTGATTAATGTAAGAACTACAATGAATGTGCTGAACACTCATGTGAGACTTCAGGGCCAGGCGCGATTATGTTTTCACTGCCTGGCCCGTCTGTAACAGGTGGGGATGTGGCATAGCAGACAGGTAGTGAAGCCTCTGGGTGCAATGGCACCACCCTTGATGCACCTAGGATCTTTTCTACAGATTGCCAGCACATGTAGAAATACCAGAGATACCATCAGATTCAGAAGACAAGCACCGATCTACAGTGGCCGACCATTTCACCTTCTGGTAAGTAATAACAGATGCCCAGTAGGTACCCTGATACTAAAGACTACCTACAGAACTACTTTAGTCAAAAGGTCTACTTGACAACTTGTCACAGCCATCCTGCAATCCTACTAGGATCGGACTGGAAGTGCTAGAGACAAGTACCAATATGAGCTAGCAGCTCATGCAGTGAATGTGGGTGAGAAATTCTGTACTTGCTTTCCCCTTTATAAAAAAAAATAAAAAATACCCCAAAGTTTAGGCCCCAGTAACACATTTTATGTGCATTCAGAGAAACAAAATATGGTGCAAATTGGGTAAACTGCATATGCAGGATACCAGGATTACAATGAGAATGCTGCATTTTTTCTGCTCACCTTAGAAATAATTCAAGCTGTGTGTAGAGAAATCTAAGCAGTGACCTGCGAGCTACAATTTCAGCATGACAGTCATTTAGCGCCAAACCACGATCACTCATATACTCCCCATTGATGCATTTGGTTCCAGTGGAAACGCTGATAACCTGGGCGTCTTTCACATCTATTCCTAAGTATGAAAATTATCAGTATTGAGCAGATTCATTTCAAAAGACCATCAAAACTGGAAAAAACAGATAATATTTAAAAAGTACCTGTCGTCATGACAACTCCGGCTAGCACTTTTCTCCTTGCATGTGGGGAGGTAAAATTATCTGTTAGCTCGCTGAACTTCTCTATGACCAAACGTGCAACAGCATCAGCCAGCACCTGCAAAGATAGAAAGGAAAACGTTCTCACACCTGGCCCTGTCGACCTGAAAATGGCACGGCAGTTGCAGAGACTAAGTGTAACAGTAATGCCTACAGTGGTTGTCAGTCTGCAGGGCTTGTAGAAATCTTACATTCATATTTTCCAGATCCATTTTATTTATTGGCACATCTTTAAAAATATCTAGAGATGTTACTCCCGTTTTTACTGCAGCCCCTTACTGGAAATTATAAAAAATGCTGCGACTTTAAAAAAAAGGTATTTCTTAAATCTGACGTAAACCTACTCATCTAACAAACCAGGTCCACTTTCCCACCCTATTTTTTCAATAGCAGCGAGTGCTGCGTAAAATCACCAACAGCTGTAGATTGTTGTACATTATTTGTACATTTGTCTCCTCTGATTTCTGAAACGGAGACAAAAATCGTGCATTAAGAACTTTTGTCTCCGCTTCAAAAATCTTCCTCTGAGTGGAAACCTAAAGGACCCCACTATAGTCTATGGGGCCAGTGGGCTCTGTTCGGCTCAGCTATGTGCCAAATCCGTCCTTCCCGTTCTCCTGCTCCTATAACTGAGAAGGAGAATGGAAAGGCTGAACGCTGATGTGAACTCAGCCCAAGTAAAAAATGCCAGGATTAGAATATGCAAAATGCTTTACTATAGACTGTATACAAATATACAACGGAGCAGGAGAACAAAGTCTGAACGCCAATGTGAACTCAGCCATACGGAATGTCATCCGTTTTTTTTGCGGAACCGCAAAACACACACGGTCGTGTGCATGTAGCCTTAGGCATTTTTGGTGAAGTAGCAAAACACCTGCTTAAAGTACACAATAAAATAGCTGTGTAAGCAGGGGTCCTCTGGGAATGGTATAATCATGTTCTCAAGCAAGCCGTCCAAGAATGTGGAGATTTCAGGCTGCACAGCCTGACAGCATCTCATGTACAATCGCTCCATTACTAGCTATTGCGGAACAGGAACTCTACTATAGATGGTAATGATACAATCCTCTACATGATATTGTGTCGGGTTGAGCAGTCTGACAAGAACGGGAAGCAGGATAGCATCCTCCCCATTCCGGTCAGGCTCCACTGCCATGAATAAATCACAGCAAAAGGTGCACCACAATGATATGCAACTGACAATACTTTATTTCAGTGATTTTCTTTATATGGAATGTGCCATTGTGCAATGCTGGTGACATTCTAGTGCAGCTGGTATCCTGTGTCACATGGCCTGTTATAGGTGGGGCTCGCAGCCCTATTCCTTCTCCCAATGCATGATTGATCTCACTATGGAGGTATGTGGGAGCTTGGCTGCGAGTTAGATTTATCACCCTTCAGACAGTGTTCACACACCATAGGTGGTCTAGTGGTAGGACCCATGCCACACTGAGATATCCTTGACGGTGGTGCAAAATAGCTCTGTTGTGTTCCTGACAGGAATACATTGGCTAAAGTTTTTAACATCAGCATGAGGGATTAGCCAGTGTAGTCAGTTGCACATCATTGTGGTGCACCTTTTGCAATGATTTATGTATTTGTATATTTGCATCCACACACTACTTCATCTTGTGTAGGATGCCTTTGTGGTGCATGTGGTCCGCTGCCGACATCCTCCATTGTATGCATTTTTTGCTGGGGATTGCCGCTAGCAACGGATCACATGCAGAGGAATTGCTCCCCCGGTTATAAAACACACTACAGTGTTTGGGGGTTTTGAGCATTTCCTCCCTTTTAGGCCACTTTATATTAGTGATTTTTTTCCACTGCCATGAAGGCATATCGCACACAGGATCACATCATTACCATCTACTGTCAAAAGATAGTAGAGGAGTGATCGTACATGAGATCTGCCGCCCGGCTGTGCAGCCTGACAGCAAATCTCTGCCGTGTGAAGTGAATGCAGTGTAGACAGGATCCACACCCCATAAACAGCTGTACCAGTGGAGGCAAGCCGTCCTAGTCACATTCTAGGATGGGATGCTAGAGGCCATGTTTATAACAAAGAGCACAGCCTCTGCTATTAACTTGATGTGTGAAGAAAGCCTCAGGGACACACACAGTTGAAGTCATTATAGATTTGTCACAATTTTCATTACAGTATGACAGGATAGGCCTTAAAATTAAAAAGGTTGTTGAGAGAGAAACTGCCATTTTTTTTGTTCTCAGTATAGGTCTTTTTTATCATACATTTATGTAAATTATTAAACGGGGTCTTTCACCTGGATTTAGCCATACATGAGTAGTACTGCAGATAAGATGTCCAATTTGCTCATTTTTATTCTCATACTGTAAGCTCGACCACCTTCCACCCCATTCCCTTGCACCTTTGGAGCCCATTCACACAGCACAACTTTCTGTCGGAATTGTATCACAGACACGTAGTGTTTGCCTCCCACTGTTTTTAAGATGAGGCAGGGTTGCACTTCTCCGGCTGGTGGTTTAAAGCCAAAATCATGCCAAAAAAAGGTCATGACCCTTCAAGCAACAACGGTGGTCCCCTCATTCCCCTCCCCTCCCCCCCCCCCCCATTCCACAGAGCCAGTCCATAAGAGGCTTCATGGCATCCACTTTATGCGGTGTATTTTAACCGCGTCAAAATCTGCCCTACTGGATTGCATTAACAGGACAAAGAAGCTCGCTCTCCGGAGGTCTCCTCTGTTGAGAGAAGAAATATTAGCAATCTTATGTGCAGTACTACTCATCAAGTACTACAGATAGGGATACTAAATGGGTAAATCCGGCTGACAAGACTCATTTTAGGATAATACCTAGCTAACAAATCACAAAATTTAAAAATGAATAATGTCATCTGCTTGAGCCCCTTACCTGAGGTAAGTGCAACTGTAGGCCCTCACTGGGAACAGGCTGTTGTGAAGGAGTCTGGTCCAGCTGCATGTTAAACAGTGATGCCAAAGCTGCCTGAGCTGCTCGGGCCTTAGCAAGCTTCTTGTTTCTACCAGACCCCTCAAATGTCTGGTTGTCCACGGTGACCGACATGACAAAATTCTTAGCGTGGCTTTCTCCACTCTCTGACACAAAGTCATACTTCAGCCCTGGTCGCAGCTCATTTAAGATCATTACGGGGTTTTTCCCACTTGAAGGTGGAAAAAATGAAGGGGTTGGAAGTGGGGACTGGATTAGATTGCAAGATGCAGCCAATGCCATGCTATAGTCACTCGCCAAATTAAAGGGTTCATTCCCATTGGAGCCTAAGAAAAATGCATGATCGGCCTGCTCAGGTTTTTCAAATCCATTGAAAAGTGTGTCTGGGAAGTCGGCTTGGTCAGAAGTAAAGTCAGTGTTCATAGACTGGGTTCTCCCCATAGCCATGTGAGCTTCTGATGCATTGGGGAACTGCACAAAGGACCGCAATGCTTTTTCAGCTGCGTGAAGCTTGGCCTTCTTCTTTGTTGGCCCTGAGCCTTCAAAAGCTTGCCCATTAACCTCGACGGTCATAATAAAGACTGGTGCATGAACTGGTCCAGACTGGGAAACAAGTTTATATTGCAATCCTGGCTTTATTTCATTCAGCTGCATGAGAGCGTTCTTTGGCAAGACGGGCCCGGGTGTTTTCTTCCTCTTCTTTGGACGAAACTTGGAATGGCCATTATTACCTTCCTCCAATGGTCGTTTCCTGCTGCTCCCCTCACCCCCATTGGATAGCTGAGCCCCCTCCCCGGTACTCTGGCCATTCCCATCCTTTCTTGACACTCCGTCCATGTTACGATTTTCTTTAACGTCAGTGCTGCTTGAACCTGTGGTGCCCAGAAAGAGTAACTTACAACGCCTTCGTTGCAGGATCTTGTAAATGCAAAATTTATAGATTCCTTTATCTATCTTTGTCACTGGTTCAGTGATGTGTGGTCACGGAATATAGGTTTTACGTTGTATTGTAATGGCAAAAGGCTACTTGCCATTTATATGACATCATCGACCTAAATTGTAATACATACTAAATCATAACATAAATCATTGTTTGGTCAATTCATCTCGGCTATGTAAAATTTAATACACTTAATAAATGCAAAGTAAGCATAAAACTTAAAATATAACTGCACCCTCTTAATGAATGCTGGCAATTTCCATAGAAGCATGGGTGCCAGGCGAAAGTAAGAGCCAAAAAGAAATTAAGGTTTATCTAGAAAAAGAATGAAAACGGATTTAAGACTTAAATTTTAATGTCAAAAACCAATCCAAATGTTAAGTGCAAATGTTTTGGTATTTGACGCGATTGTTTATTCTCAATCTTTGAGTCAAGCTAACATTATTTCTATCTAACGTTCTCCTTATGGATTGGAAACATCTCACTTTTGATAACATAGTCCCAGGTGGTACTGAATCTTGGAACGTGAACGCTAAGCAAACACACACCACTTTACCCAGCTAACAAAGGATGGAATGGTTGCTAAATTTTCATTTATAACATCCTCCAGCAAAAGCTCGATAGGTTACTCCTTTCGGCGCTCAACAGACCAAGAGGGAAAGAACAATTTGAAAAGAATAAAAAGTAAGCATTGTTCATAGGATCATATTTTCACAAGTGACCATATTTACTATAATAAAAGATGTTAAAATGTGAGACAGAAGAGAAAGACACGAGTAATATACTACTAAGGCTATGTTCGGAAAGTGGGTTTTGACATTGCCAAAATCCACCTCTGTTTCTGGCACAATTTCGATGCTGCAGACCTGTTGTGGAGCTCAAGTAAGAACAGACACCACCATGGCTTCCAGAGGAGTCTGTCCGGACACAGTGGATTTTGACAGGTCCTTTCTTGTCGTGATCGTGTCTTTAAACTGCCGGCAGCATTAATGGCAGTACTGCCCCCCCCCCCCCCCTCACAAGTGGATATCCACACAGATGTTACTGTCCCTTTAGTGTAGAATCCATACCAAAAGGCACTGTGTGAAAAGGGCCTAAGGCTGGTAATATATATCATATTAAAATCAGTTCAGCTTATCGTTTTAATGTGTATGGAGACCACACAAGTCTCCAACACCAGGTGTCGGGAATGCTGCATTTCAACATTATTATTTTGTTCTCTCCAAAGAGAAGCTGCCACTAGAAGTGTCGGTCAGTTGCTTACTGCCCCATCTCCACTGAAAGCACATGCACGATTTGCCGAGTGTGCATGTGTATGGGATAGGAGGTCGAGAAGAATGGATTTTAGCCAAACGAGCATTTGGTGGAAAGCTATAGGAAGTGCATAGTCAGCTTTAGGCTCCATTCACACGTCCGTGATGTGCAAGCTGCGGACAAGAAAAAACACACTGTGCTGTCCACATCCATTCTGTACCCATAGAGAATGAATGGGTCCGCACCGTTCCGCAAAATTGCGGAACGGATGCGGACCCATGAATGGAGCCTTAGGGTATGTTCATCCTTAGTACCCATTCACACATCCGCAATTTCGCTCCGCATTTTGCGAAATGGAATTGCGGACCCATTCATTTCTATGGGGTCGTACGATGTGCGGCCTGGCTCCGGAAATGCGGACCCGCACTTCCGGGTGAGCATATCTATTCACGAAAAAAATAGAATATGTCCTATTCTTGTCCGCAATTGCGGACAAGAATAAGCATATTCCATTAGGGCCGGCGATGTGCGGTCCACAAAACGCGGAACGGACATTGCCGTGTCCGTGTTTTGCGGCTCCATGGATCCGCAAAACACACTACGGACGTGTGAATGGAACCTTAGAGTGTCCCTAAGATGACAGGCTGAAACCTAAGACTATACTGGTGTAAATGTAAACAGGGGTACATCAAAGAAGGTGGAGGAACTAACAAAATCTCCCTTCATGGAAATTAAATAAGGAGAAGCCTTAAATGCACGCCGTTAGGAGACCATTTAAGGCTTCATTTACCAAAATGAAGCTGTTCTCTAAAACCCATTATCTACTACATCTTACTCATATTTTCTTCTTCATCCACATCCATTGTGAAATACTTTCGTTGCCTCCTGGACTGGTGAAAACCACTTTGCTCTGCAATGGAAATTAAAAAGTAATTGTAAAGTTAATTTTAATATATATATATATTGAAAAAAATGTATATCCAAAACCATATTGCAATACTGTTCACTATAATGTATACATGCTATAAAGCAACCAAAGGTGCTTTTCATAGGAATTTTATACCTTTAAATACTAAACTAATGTCTACTGCAACCAAGTGCTGTACATGTATGCCACGTGGTGCTCTGTTTTAATTTGGAGCGCTGTACGTGTACATCATGTGGTGCTGGGTTTTAATCCAGAGCGCTGTACATCTAACGCCACTTGGTGCTAAGCTTTAATCTGGAAAGACATAACAGGAGCAGGTCTGGTCCCCCACAGTGACAGCTGGGTACCTAGAAGACAAAACTTTTGACAACGCTTCTGCCTTCTCTCTTCTGTACATAATGCTCCATGAAATGAGCGCTATGCAGTAAATAGAAGAAGCGGCTTTGCTGGACCCAGTCATTGCGCGATTGCCATATGCCTCAGGTAGAGTAGTGCTGCAGGGTCTTAACAGACCCTGATCACTTCTGCCTTTGTATAAATCCCCCAAAAGGGAGTGTTGTCCTCTGAAGAACAAAAAGAAAAAATGAAGAAAAAAAAAGGGTCATTGTCCCTCAAAAGGTCTTATGACCTCTTGGGGGTTATATGTGATATATTTTATATATACACACACATACTGATAATACAAAAATTGTGTGTCAGTTTGCATATTTAAAGGGTTTCTACCATCCGATTTTGTGATATGTAGCTGACTGACACTAGTGATGTGCTAGTGTCAGCAGTACATAAGTGGATTTTTTTTTACTTCTGTTCAGCTAAAAAACATACTTTTATCAATATGCTAATGAGCCTCTAGGTGGGTGTCGATTCAGCACCTAGAGGCTCCGTCTACTGACCATTTATGCCGCCCATGTTGACCGTTAACGCACCCCGCTTCTCTTGACTGAAGTCCGATTTCCCTGCATCTCAGTCTAGTGTCAGTCAGCTACATATCACAAAATCTGATGGTAGAAACCCTTTAAAAGGGACACTGACAGGCCCAATAAGCATAATTATCTATATCTATGCATGCACAGGTCTTTTATTGTGTATTAAAAACATATAAGTCTAACCCCTGTCCACCTTATGAACACTGCAAACTGATGTTTTATAACCTGATGTAATTGGTCTTCTTTCTGCCCAAGGGGTGGCGTTTCAGCTTCACTTCTGCCCAGCCAGCCGCACCCCAACTGCCGTATTGAAGCGCCGCCCAGCTGATCAATATTCACTTCGCTGGGCGGCTTCTGTTATCCCCGGCATTCCGAGATCCTGTGCATGCGCCCGGCACCCTCACTCGCCGGGATTACATCACGCCTGTGTCCCCTATTGAGGCCGATGACAGTAACTTCGTTTCGGCATGCGCGGGATCTCCGAATTTCAGGGACAGGAAAATACCGCCCAGCGAAATGAATTCTAAGGAGATGGGCGTGGCTAAGGATCCAGCAGTTGGGGCACAGCTGGGCACAAATGCTGCGCAAAAAGAATGCCCCTTGGGCATAAAGGACAGTTGATTGACAGGCAATTATAAAGATTATTTTTCACCGTTTACAATGCGCACAGGGATAATACTTATATGAATTGGAAACTTATTACAAGACCTAGGAGGGCATATAAAGATCTAAATTATACTCAGAAGGCCTGACAGTGTCCCTTTAAGGGGAACCTGTCATCAACTTTATGCTCACCTCACTGAGGGCAGCATACATTTGTGACAGAAATGCTGATTTCAGCGGTGTGTCACTTATGAGCTAAAAATAAGTGGTTGCTGAGAACCATCATCATAACCAATGCAGAACATGTCTGGAAAAAGAGTCAAATCTACCTGAGAAGAGTCCTGGTTATTCCTAATCTCCTGCTCTCACCCATCTGCTGATGATTGGCAGTTCTCTCCTAGAGAGAAAGGGAGAAAACTAGGTAGAAGACTGTCAGTCATCAGCAGGAGGGCAGGAGAGCAGGAATTTATGAATAACCAGGACTCTTCTCAGGTGGCATGACTTTTCCAGGCCCAGTCTGTAATGATTGTGATGTTGGTTCTCCGCAATCACTTAATTTTAACTTGTGACAGACCGCTGAAATCAACTCGCCTGTCTCTACTTTATTTTGCCGTTAGTATGGGCAGCACAAAGGTTCCCTTTAAAACAAACAGCTAGAGACTGAAAACAAAATGACTGTTTTAAATTGAGCAGTTTTCCGTAAATAAAACAAAAATTATTTAAAGAGCATCTTAATACAAAGCCATAGAAGTCACATAAACATCACTTATTTTTTCAACAGTCCAACAAATAAAGTTAGGTGAACTTGAACAAACGTGCAAATATTTTTTTTATGTTAGTAATTCATCCTAAAAACCTTTTTGAAATCCTTGCCACTAGGGGTCTCCCTTCTAGCTATTTTGCAGTTGACTCACTGAATTGTGCATTCACACATCAGTGTTTAGCATGGAAGCATGCTCTATTTTGTCTGTTTACAGCTCCATCCCTCCCCTTATAATTTATGGGTCTGTGAAAAACACAGATGCCATCAGTGTTTCAAGAGTTGCTCTGAAAATTTACTTTCAGCTGTGCATCGTCCGTGGAACACGGATGACACAGAGCAAAAAAAACGGACACACAGATTCTTCGTGGAAATCTTCACGGGTGAACCACTGTCCATCTTATTACCGGTTTCATCATGGACACAGACATGTAAACAGGAAGCATATCCTTAGCAGCAAGACAGAATGAAGTGTGTGTGTGAGGGGGGGGGGGGGGGCTTTCTTCATAGGCTCGCTCCTGAGCACAGATTCTGCTTATGTGCAGGGCCCCTCCCCCATCAAGAGCTTAGTGCTTGAAAGCTGCCAACCCCTAAGCATCTCAGACTGCTGATTTGCAAGGACTTCCCCATGTGCCCTCTACGAATCAATGAAAGTCCACTTCTTATCCCTGTGATAATGGAATTCTTTCATAAGCTGAGCCTGTTAAATCAGTGGTTTTAGTTTCTTTGAGTGACATTGCTCTTGGCATAGACTTTGTAGGGGCATATTTGTTTAATGATTGCATGGATACTCATTTTGGGCTAAAAATAAATGTTTTCAATTGGTCTTTATTAAAAACTTTTAGCAGTTTTTGTCATAAGGTGTTAACTCTTATGCCTCTTTCACACAGACGCTGCGGGAAAATGTGCGGGTGCGTTGCAGGAACACGCATTGTAATACGTTTTGCACGCGCGTGAGAAAAATCGCGCATGTTTGGTACCCAAACTTCTTCACAGAAGTTCGGGCTTGGGATCGGTGTTCTGTAGATTGTATTATGGTTATTTTCACGCACGGTTGCTAGGAGACGATCAGGATGGAGACCCGATCATTATTTTCCCTTATAACATGGTTATAAGGGAAAATAATAGCATTCTGAATACAGAATGCATAGTACCATAGTGCTGGAGGGGTTAAAAAATAAAATAAAAAATAATTTAACTCACCTTAGTCCACTTGAAGCCGGCATCTCCTGTCTTCATCTTAGCTGTGTGGAGGAACAGGACCTGTGGTGACGTCACTCCGGTCATCACATGATCTTTTACCATGGTGATGGATCATGTGATGACAGGAGTGATGTCACCACAGGTCCTGTTCCTCCACACAGCACAGAAGACAGACAGAAGAGATGCCGGCTGCGCGATCAAGTGGATTAAGGAGAGTTAAATTATTATTATTTTTTAACCCCTCCAGCCCTATTGTACTATGCATTCTGTATTCAGAATGCTATTTTCCCTTATAACCATGTTATAAGGGAAAATAATAATGATCGGGTCTCCATCCCGATCGTCTCCTAGCAACCATGTGTGAAAATCGCACTGCATCCGCACTTGCTTGCAATTTTCACGCAACCCCATTTCTATGGGGCCTGCGTTACGTGAAAAACGCACAAAATAGAGCATGCTGCGATTTTCACGCAACGCAAAAGTGATGCGTGAAAATCGCTGCTCATGTGAACAGCCCCATAGAAATAAATGGGTTGGTATTCGGTGCGGGTGCAATGCGTTCAACTCACGCATCGCATCAGCGCGGAATACTCGCCCGTGTGAAAGGGGCCTTAGAAAATGAGCTTCTCACAGCTAGGCTATCTTCAGGCTATGTATAACCCTCATCTTTGAACTAACCGCTCATGAACACTTAGGGCTCTTTCACACGAGCGGGTGCTGTGCGTGGAATCCGCTGTGTGAATGACAGCCACGCGCCGTTCCGGACAGCAGAGACACTGAGAATTAACATGATTGATAATGCGCTGTGCCTCTGATCTTTTTACTACAAAATCACAGTGACAACTTTGTCTCACTGTGATTTTGTAGTAAAAAGATCACAGAGAGGCATGGAGCATTATAAATCATGTTAATGCTCCGTGTCTCTGCTGTCCGGAACAGGACTTGGCTCTCTTTCACGCAGTGGATTCCACGCACGGGACCCGCTCGTGTGAAAGAGCCATTAGGCTACATTCACATCTCCATTTAGGAGATCCAGACGCACGCAACAGTTTTTGTGTGGCCGAAATCTGGCATTTATGCTGGAAAATCGGCTTGATCACCACCGGGTCCCATTGCACTGGTGGAACAAAGATGTGAACGAGGCCTTATTTAACCCATATAACTTAACAGTAAATAAGAATAGAGGTATCATGAAATCGTATGATCAGAGAGGAGGGGCCCTCAGCTACCTGACGAGAAACTGTATAAGCAGAGCCTGGTACTGGAGAATATCAACACTGTACAGGGGCTGAGGATAGGTCATCAATATTAAAAGCCTGGACAACCCCTTTAAGGCCTAGGCATTACAAGGTTAAAAATGCTAAATTAAACCTCCAAACCAAAATCTCTCATAAACCTTACTCAATCTCAAAATGTGGGTTTGTACATTTACTGTTATTTATCTAACAAACTGGATGATTGAAATCAGTGTGGGCAGTCCTGTGCTTTACAGATAAGGCATTAGTTACCATTTCAATAGTTAACGCCAAATCACAAAAGACATTTCAACTTATTGAGCATAGAAGCTTGCTTAAGAATTCATTTAGCAAGTAACAAGCTTGGATGAAAGACATGAACCGGCTGCCATTATATCCAGTTAGAAGAAATTCCCGCCTTATAAACAAGAAATACAATTTTGCTCTGTATCAGCACCAGGCAAGTATTTTTATGCATCTTTAAATTAGAAAAATAAACTAATTTCAAATTAAAATTACATTTTTGAGAACTGTTGTAAAATACAGTGGTTAATACAGTAACAATATTAAAGGGGCTTTCCGAGATTTTGATTCTGATCTATCCTCAGGATAGGTCATCAGTATCTGATCGGTGGGGGTCTGACACACAGGACCTCCGCTGATCAGCTATTTGAGAGGGCGCCGATGCTCTTGTGAGCGCCACGGCCTTCTCGCAGCTTAACAAGCACAGTGCAGTACATTGTATAGAGGCTGTACTTTGTATCGGGCTCAGCCCCATTGAAGTGAATAGGGCTGAGCGCGACGCCATACAATGAACGGCACTGTGCTTGGTGAGCTGCGAGAAGCCCCCACAATGGTTTCACCATACAATGGTCATCATGCAACCAATTAATACTGTAACTTGAGGGACCAATGTATATTAGAAATCTGTCTTAGGGATCAGAAATCGCTAGCAAAGCTGGTGAATTCTGAACCAAAAAAAATAAGAAATTAATAGAAATCAAGTTCCCTCTTAGGGTACTTTCACACTTGCGGCAGAGGATTCCGGCAGGCAGTCCGGATGCAAACTGATGCATTCAAATGCATTGAAATACCGGATCCGTCTGTCCGGTGTCATCAGGAATTTTTATTTTTTCACAGATTTAAAAGGTCTGCGCATGCGCGGACCGGAAGAACAGATCTGTCAATGCGGCAATTTTAATGCCGTATCTGGCACTAATACATTTCAATGGAAATTAATGCCGGATCCGGCTTTCCGGCAAGTGTTCCGGCCAAAAAAAAACATAAGGACTAAACTGATGCATCCTGAACAGAATGCTCTCCATTCAGAATGCATTAGGACAGGGATGCTCAACCTGCAGCCCTCCAGCTGTTGTAAAACTACAACTCCCACGATTCTCTTCTCTAGGATGATAGCTGTAGGCCGTCAGGGAATGATGGGAGTTGTAGTTTTCCAACAGCTGGAGGGCCGCAGGTTGAGCATGCCTGCATTAGGATAAAACTGATAATTTTTTTTCCGGTATTGAGCCCCTGTGACGAAACAACATCGGAAAAGAAAAACGCTAGCGTGAAAGTACCCTTACCCAAGTGCCCTAATCGCTGGTGTTTTATTTGCAAGGTACAGTCATTTGGTTTGGACATTGCAACATTCTATACAATTAATTCACTGAAGATCCATCATCACTTGAGTAATATTAGAGATAGTGTGCGATATAAAAGAAAACGCAGTCTACGCAGTGCTGACACACAACCAATTTTCGCCACATTCGTATTGTGATTAGGGTTGTTGCGGGTATCGAAATTTCGATACCCAATCGATACTTTTGTCCCGGTATCGATACGATACCGGGATTTCCGTTTTTTCGATACTGGGCTGCGCTTCTGCGCAGCCTAGTATCTCTGAACATGAGCGCGCTGCTATCGGCGCGCTCATGTTCTCTCAGCAGCACGGGGAGAAGGAAGCTGTCCTCCCTCCCCCCTGTGCTGCTGCCACCAATGAGAAGAGAGGGGGGGGGAGGGGCGAGTGCACTGCGCCACCAATGAGGATAGAGGGGCGGAGGAGGGGCGGGCGCTCTGCGCTACCAAATAGGACTATTCCCATTTCCCACAGAGCGGCGCCCAGCGATGCCCCAGCACTCACCATTAGTCCTGGGCGCCGCTCCGTTCGCCCGCAGTGCCCCATTATTGTCTCCTCTCCTGCTCCTCATTACTATCGGAGCGATGGGAGGAGACATCAGCTTCACTAGTGGGCGTTCCTTCTCCCTGCGCTGCGATTGGACAGCGCTACAGCCAGGAAGAAGGAACGCCCACTATTGAAGCTGATGTCTCCTCCCATCGCTCCGATAGTAATCAGCAGCATGTGGAGCAGGAGAGGAGACAGTAATGGAGCACTGCAGGCGAACGGAGCGGCGCCCAGGACTAATGGTGAGTGCTGGGACATCGCTGGGCGCCGCTCTGTATGGCCTGATAGTGAAAGTCAGTCTAACACAGTACAGGAGGCGGGTGCCGGCAGCAGAATCGCATTGCCGGCACCCTGCCCCTGACAGGGAGCTGCGATCAGAGGCAGTTAACCCCTCAGGTGCGGCACCTAAGGGGTTAACTGCTGATCTGCCAGTACCCGCCTCCTGTATAAAGGGGTAATTTATCATTGGTGGTTCAGTGTGCCCCTCAACCCCCCATCCCATTAAAATCATTGGTGGCACAGTGCGCCGGCCCCTCTCAACCCCCCCCAGTATTAAAATCATTGGTGGCAGTGGCCACAGGGACCTCTCCCCTCCCCCTCATTGGTGGTGCAGTGGCAGCTTCTGATCGGAGCCCCAGCTGTGTAAGCCTGGGGCTCCGATCAGTTACCATGGCAGCCAGGACGCTACAGAAGCCCTGGTTGCCATGGTAACATCCCTGATGCTGTGTGCACAAGGCACAGAGCAGCAGGGACAGTGTGAAGTCCTATTCACCCTGATAGAGCTGAATAGGACAAGGGATGAAAGATCCCAGGTTCTAGCCCCTAAGGCTACTTTCACACTTGCGTTCAGAATGGATCCGTCTGAGACGGATCTGCTCATATAATGCAGACGGTGGATCCGTTCAGAACGGATCCGTCTGCATTATATTGTAAAAAAAATTCTAACTGTGAAAGTAGCCTGAACGGATCCGTCCAGACTTTTACATTGAAAGTTAATGGGGGACGGATCCGTTTGAAGATTGAGCCATATTGTGTCATCTTCAAACGGATCCGTCCCCATTGACTTCCATTGTAAACATTGTAAGTCTGGACGGATCAGCTTGCCTCCGCACGGCCAGGCGGACACCCGAAAGCTGCAAAGAGCGTTCAGGTGTCCGCCTGCTGAGCGGAGCGGAGCGTGAACACTGCCAGACTGATACATTCTGAGCGGATCCGCGTCCACTCAGAATGCATTAGGGCTGGACGGATGCGTTCGGGGCCGCTTGTGAGCCCCTTCAAACGGAGCTCACAAGCGGACACCCGAACGCTAGTGTGAAAGTAGCCTAAGGGGGGAAATAGTTATTAAATAAAAAGTGTAAAAAAAAAAAAGTAAAAAAAACCCCCACCAAAATATGAAGTATAAATGACCCCCTTTTCCCAATTTCACATATATAAAATATACAAATAAACATATTACATATCGCCACGTCAGAAAAGTCCAAACTATTAAAATATAAAAAAAAAAATGTAGGTGAACGCCGGAACAGAAAAAAATTAATAAAAACTGCGCGATTCGCCATTTTTAAACATACGGAATGCACGTGGCTTTTTTGGTTTATTTTTTTTCCGCGTGGTATCGAATGGTATCGAGTATCGCAATACTTTTTCATGGTATCGAAACCGAATCAAAAATTTGGTATCGCAACAACTCTAATTGTGATATGAAATTTCTTCGGTTTTATGCTTACCAATTCTCAAGAAAAGATGAGCAAAGTGGGTGGAGTTTCATGTGGGTGGGCGTGGCCTCACAGACCAAACAGATTTACCATAACTTATGCCAGAAATTGAAATAAATTATGGCTCAAGCATCCACTTTGTCGCTATGGTAAAAGATGCTAAGTTTATGGACAGAAAATCAGCATAACCGTCCCATGGTGGAGCAGCAGTGAAGCTGATTTTACAGCAATTTCCAGTTAATTGATAACCTAATCTTGGCCGTGATTAAACCTAGAGGCAGTTTACATGTTACACACAGGGTACAAACACACGTACCATTTAAAAAATAAATAAAACAAATGACATTTGCAGCTTTTTTAGGGTTTTATTTTCTATATCTGCACACAAGGCAATGCCTGGCTCACGCTGCTGACCTCAGATACATAAGGGCAGAGATTATTACAGCCAAAGCATAAAAGACTAAAGTATATATAAAAAAAAAAAGGTTAAAAGCTTCAATGCTACATGGATTAGCATATCATTTCAGTACGCCCATATCCTCGTCCTTGACTACATGAATCTATTGCCACTGGAATTCTGCTTCCATCTGCTCACGACATGAGAAGTACCAGCCGATCAGTATTTCTCACTTTAGTTAATCACTGAACTGTCAGCCATCCAATCTGGAACTTGAAAATAATAGGCGATTTGGACGTGGGTCAGAGGCTTAATGTCGAGCAGAAAATCTCCCACAGCGATCATGATCTGGGCTCCAGAGAGAAGTGATCACGGGTAATACGAAGAGACATTTCGGGTCAAGTTCCCCTGGATTATTTTATTTCACTATATTTCTTAACATTTGACAATATGGAATTTTTTTATAGTTTTTTACTTCATTAAGAAATGTAGTGAAATTGGTGATTAAATACTTAGGGCGGACATAATCTTTACCTGATCTGACATTTCTATCCACTTTGTATTTTTTTTATTATTGACTGAACGTCCTTGTATCAGAGTGTAGATTCAACCTATTTTTTTTATATTAGGGAGTTACATTTACAGAATTTCCCTAATACATATAATCTCGTACCAGGAGTGACAAAGCAGCGCAGAGGTGGTGACATTTAACTCACTGTTGGGCTGGTTCACACCTAACAAAACATGCCTTCTAACTAAATTTAGAAGCATGGTGTGAACCTAGCTCAGGACTTTCAAACACTCAGCCGGCATGTGGCCCCTAAAGCAAATATCTGCAGTCCACGACTAGACTCCCCTTTAAGCTGGTACTGTTGTGGACAGATGGGGAACTCCTGCCAGCAATAACGATTCTTGGCTATATGTCCCAAGCCAGGAATCACTATTTCTTATGGTGGTCCCTTTAACCATCAGTCCGGCCTCTGCGCCGGTGAAGCACATGACGCCACGTCATCACTGATGTGTTATATGTACAGAGCTGCAGGTGTGTGCCGTTCTATAACTTCTACAGCCCCCTGTTTTTTTTTTTCAGACGTTTTCACATCTTCTCTAGAGGCCCCTTTCAGACCAGCGAGTTCCACACTCCTGTCCTGCACTTCTACCACCAACAGGGTTTAATAGCATTATATTGATTTATGATGATATGTAACTAGTGTTGAGCAAACTTATGTTTTAAGTTCGTCGTCTAACGTGCGGGTTATTGAAGAATCGCGATATGGATTCCGCTACCACGGACCATAACGGAATTTAGAATCCATAACGAGATTCTTTGATAACCCGAACTTTAGACGCCGAACTTAAAACACAAGTTCCCTCAACACTATATGTAACCCTTATATGTCTGGATTATGTATTGGATAACACTTACATCATCATGTCAGTGTTATCAACTACATTCCACAACTGTATAGCATCATAAATCAATATAATGCCAATCGATTCCGTCAGTGCTGGGAGGTCAGGACGGGAGCTGCTGCATACTGATGCTGCAAGTTCGGGGTGTGGAACAAAATTGGCAGCGTGTGAAGGCGCCCTTCGAGAAGCTGTGTGGTGGTGAATGTGAACGAGTGCCAGATTCCTATCCCTACTGCTGCTGAGCTCTGGGGAAGCCCTGACCAGGCTCGAGGAAGCCCAGGGCTGCAGGAAACCCTGCCTCACATACCGCAATAAACAATCCTGGCAGTTTATGTATTCACGGATATCGTGCTCCTCCTTGTATGTCTTGGATTTTTCCTCTTCACTGACAAGTAGGACCTGCTTACACTTCCTCTGACATTGTCCTTCCTGACAGGGGATTAAGCTCAGGAATCTAAAATTACGAGCTTAAATCGGTCCTTTGGAGGAATATGATTTAAAGAGCTCTCCCATGTTACATAAAAGCTGAACGATTTCTTCTTTTGGCGATTTGTCTCCATGGTCTGAAGGCTATGTAGGAACATTTTTGGACAGCTGCAGCTCCAAATTTATAGCAACATTTCAGCTTTTTTCTGCATGGTTTTTATCATCTGAAAACCCCAGTTCATTCCTGTAATATCTGCCTGGATTTATTCACCCATTGTTGCCCATAAATGACCTTGCAGATGCTTCTTAACGTCCCACTTTTGACGACAACCTAGTTTAGGCATCGGTTCCGTTTTTAGCAATTGTTTCGTCCAAACCTCATTTACTCCTACAAATAACCAGGCAAGGCCCACAAGGGGTCCTTCCGTACATCATTCCTTCAGGCACGGTTGTAAATGGCTTGTTGCGCCTCCTCATCTTCCGTTCTGACTAGTGAGGCTGAGAAAATGATGCCATGCGTCTTCATAACTGCTGAGGCACGAGTTCCTTTATTCATTATCTCAGCGATTTTTCAACAGGTTGATAGATGCAGACTTTATGCAGCTAGTGCGGTGGCAGAAGAGGATCCTTCATTCGATATTTGGCAAACAGACTGAATGTGTTATTTGCTGGGCAGACAATGCAAATAAGCCCGGCATCTACGCGTGTGGCAAAATGGACTCAAAGCAAGAAAAATACATCTCGATGCATTGCTAGCACTGAGGTACACAGAACAGACTAATTCAGGCATTCACCACCTCAAGGGTACTTTCACACTTGCAGCAGGACGGATCCGGCAGGCTGGTCTCCCTGTTGGATCCGTCCTTCCGCTGTTTCGCCGCTCAGTCCCCATTGACTATAATGGGGATGGGGGCTGAGCTCTGGCACAGCACGGCGAAAGCCGTCGGACTAAAAAAGTCCTGCATGTCCAACTTTTTAGTCCAGCGGCTTTTGCCGTGCACCGCCGTGCTGCGCCGGAGCTTAGCCCCCGTCCCCATTATAGTCAATGGGGACGGAGCGGCGGTCTGGCGAAAGAGCGGAAGGACGGATCCGACAGGGAGACCAGCCTGCCGGATGCGTCCTGCCGCAAGTGTGAAAGTACGCTAACCCTTTCGTTTCAAGCTTTTAGGCACCTCTGGTCACCACAAAAGGGTTACCCTGGAATTAATATTGATAACCTCAATAGGAGATCAGTGGGGATCCAACACCTGAAACCCCCGCCAATCAGCTGTTGGAAAAGGCTAGGCGTTTCATGAGCCCCGCAGTCTTTTCTGAGGCCATATGACATCACCGTACATCAGTCACGTGGCCCAGTTGCAGCTCAGCTCCATTCAGGGCAATGGGGCTGAGCTGCAGTTCCAAGTACAACCACTATATGATGTACAGGGCTGTGCTTGGTGAGCGTCCGCAGCTTCCTGAAACAGCTGATGGGCAGGGCTGCAGGATAGGTCATCAGTATTATTTCCAGGGTACTTTCACACTTGCGTTTTTCTTTTTCGGCATAGAGTTCCGTCACAGGGGCTCTATACCGGAAAAGAACTGATCAGTTTTATCTAGGGGTGCACCGAAATGAAAATTCTGGTCCGAAACCGAAAATTCAGGATGCCCTTGACCGAAACCGAAACTGCCTTTTTGCCCAAATACTTTTAAAATACCTTTTTTAAGTAAAAAAAAAAGGAAAGTGAATTAAAATATAAAGTTAAACAGATACATAGATATTATACACACACAATGCCACCCAAAGTGGTTATTTTAAAAAAAAAAGTCACTCTTCCCCCCCCCCCTCCCTCCCTTGTCACTCTCATTCTACCCCCCCCCCTCCCTTGTCACTCTCATTTTACACCCCCCCCGTCACTCATTTTACACCCCCCCCCGTCACTCATTTTACACCCCCCCCCCTTGTCACTCTCATTTTACACCCCCCCTTGTCACTCTCATTTTACACCCCCCCCCCTTGTCACTCTCATTTTACACCCCCCCCCCCTTGTCACTCTCATTTTACACGCCCCCCCTTGTCACTCTCATTTTACACGCCCCCCCCTTGTCACTCTCATTTTACACCCCCCCCCCTTGTCACTCTCATTTTACACCCCCCCCCCTTGTCACTCTCATTTTACACCCCCCCCCCCTTGTCACTCTCATTTTACACCCCCCCCCTTGTCACTCTCATTTTACACCCCCCCCCCTTGTCACTCTCATTTTACACCCCCCCCCTTGTCACTCTCATTTTACACCCCCCCCCCCCTTGTCACTCTCATTTTACACCCCCCCCCCCTTGTCACTCTCATTTAACACCCCCCCCCCCCTCCCCCTCCCTTGTCACCTCTAGTGTAGCCTGTGTAGCGTGGCCGAGCTCCGTTCGGTCCGCGGTACAGGAGCATTTGTTTCTTGTACCCGGCCGGACAGAAAGGAAGTGCACACTTCCTGTCAGTCCGGCCGGGTACGGGAAACAAAAGCTCATGTACCGCGGAACGAACAGAGCTCGGCCACGCTACACTAACAGCAGCAGTAGCACAGAGCAGACACAGCAGGCTGCGCAGCACTGAGCCGGAGATTCTTTAGAGCGGCAAGCGTTTAGGAGGCACAGCATGAGGGGCGCCGCCGGCCGGCCGCACGTATATAACCAACCATATTTTCTGCCGATATGTACCAATAATCGTCCGAAATGGATTAGGCCCATTTTCGGCCGCCGAAATTTCGGTGCACCCCTAGTTTTATCCCCATGCATTCTGAATGGAGAGTAATCCGTTCAGTTTGCATCAGGATGTCTTCAGTTCAGTCATTTTGACTGATCAGGCAAAAGAGAAAACCGCAGCATGCTACGGTTTTATCTCCGGCGAAAAAAAAAAAAACTGAAGACTTGCCCGAATGCACGATACGTCCTTCCGGTCTGCGCATGCGCAGACTGAAAAAAATAAATAAATGCCGGATCCGTTTTGCCGGATGACACCGGAAAGACTGATCCGGCATTTCAATGCGTCCTGGCAGCCATGGTAACCAACCATTCAGAAAAAGCTAAACGTCGGATCCGGCAATGCGCTAAAACGACGTTTAGCTTAAGGCCGGATCCGGATTAATTCCTTTCAATGGGCATTAATTCCGGATCCGGCCTTGCGGCAAGTGTTCAGGATTTTTGGCCGGAGCAAAAAGCGCAGCATGCTGCGGTATTTTCTCCGGCCAAAAAACGTTCCGGTCCTGAACTGAAGACATCCTGATGCATCCTGAATGGATTTCTCTCCATTCAGAATGCATGGGGATAATCCATGACCAGGATTCTTCCGGCATAGAGCCCCGACGACGGAACGCTATGCCAGAAAAGAACAACGAAAGTGTGAAAGAGCCCTAAGGCCATCAGTTAGCATACATTTCCGGTGACTGAACTGCTTGCCAGATCGCTCTGCCGCAAGTGTGAAAGTACCCTTAGTCACACCCATATCCATAAAATGTATGTAAGAGACCTGGCACATGCTACTTAGCCCTCTATAAACTTTTACCATTGAAGAAATACGCATCAGAGTAAGGCCTCATGCACACGACCATTTTTTTTTTTTGGGCAGTCCGCAAAAACAGGTTCCGTAGTTCCGTGATCCGTGTCGGTTTCTTCTTCTGTGGGCCTTCTTGGATTTTTGGAGGATCCACGGACATGAAGAAAAAAAGTCGCTTTGGTTTCCGCCTGGCCGTGCGGAGCCAAACGGATCCGTCCTGACTTACAATGCAAGTCAATAGGGACGGATCCGTTTGACGTTAACACAATATGGTGCAATTGCAAACTGATCCGTCCCCTATTGACTTTCAATGTAAAGTCAGGAGTCCCTATTATACAATTGGATCAGAGTTTTCTCCAATCCGATGGTATATTTTAACTTGAAGCGTCCCCATCACCATGGGAACGCCTCTATGTTAGAATATACCATTGGATTTGAGTTAGATCGTGGAAACTCAGATCCGACATTATATTCTAACACAGAGGCGTTCCCATAGTGATGGGGACGCTTCAAGTTAGAATATACTAAGAACTGTGTACATGACTGCCCCCTGCTGCCTGGCAGCCCCTGATCTCTTACAGGGGGTTGTGTTCCGCACAATTAACCCCTCAAGTGCCGCACCTGAGGGGTTAATTGTGCGTATCATAGCCCCCTGTAAGAGATCAGGGGATGCCAGGCAGGAGGGGGCAGATCCCCCTCTCTCCCCTGTATTTAACCCATTGGTGCCCCCCCCCTCCATTGTATTAATTTCATTGGTGGCCAGTGCGGCCCCCCTCCCTCTATTGTATTAATTTCATTCGGAACTCTCCGCTGCCACGAAGTGAAAACTCAGCTCTGAAAAATCTTTTATGCAGACGGATCTTCGGATCCGTCTGTATGAAAGTAGCCTGCGGACACGGATCACGGACGACAATCTTGTGTGCATCCGTGTTTTTTCACTAACCCATAGACTTGAATGGGTCCGTGAACCGTTGTCTATCAACTTACACACCTCGAAAAGTGCACCCCTAAACCCTAAGTTTTTCCAGACAGCAGATAACTGTACAATTATAGTGAACAGCCTCAACACTGCTTCTATACCTCTTTGTCCTGGCTTTTAGAGGGGGGGTTGCCTTATAGGGGACCCCCATCTATGATGTCTGTATACTCTAATACAGCACACGGAAATGAGCTGTCTCTATGAGGCAATGGGGGAGATGTATCAAAACTAGTGTAAAGCAAAACTGGCTTAGTTGCCCATAGCAACCAATCAGATTCCTTTTTTCATTTTTCACAGCTCCTTTGGGAAATGAAAGGTGGAATCTGATTGGTTGCTACTGGAAAACTAAGGCTACTTTCACACCTGCGTTAGGTGCGGATCTGTCTTGTATCTGCATAGATATAATGCAAACGCTTGTATCTGTTCAGAACGGATCCGTTTGCATTTCCATGAACAAAATGTAAAATTAGTAGTGTGAAAAAAACGGTAGTGTGAAAGAGGCCTAATGCAAACGGATCAGTTTTCAATTGCACCATATTGTGTCAGTAAAAACGGATCTGTCCCTATTGACTTACATTATAAGTCAGGACGGATCAGTTTGGCTCCGCATCGTCAGACGGACATCAAAACGCTGCAAGCAGCATTTTGGTGTCCGCCTCCAGTGCAGAATGGAAGCTGAACGGAGGCAAACTGATGCATTCTGAACGGATCGTTATCCATTCAGAATGCATTGGGGCTAAACTGATCCGTTTTAGGCCGCTTGTGAGAGCCTTGAAACTGATCTCACAGGCGGACCCAGAAACGCCAGTGAGAAAGTAGCCTAAGGCAGTTTTCCTTTAAATCAGTTATGATAAATCTCCCTCAATGTCTTTGTAACCCAGTGTGAAAAAAAGTTAACTAGAGGTGAGCAGATCAATCTAACAAACAGTAGTCTCATCAGCGGGGTGGGGGGTGGGGTGTCACTGCCCTAACAGATGAGGTACATTGGTACAAATCTGCTGACAGATGCCTTAAAAACTGAAATTAGTGACAAAAAGGGTACTGTGAAATGTTATGTCAATTATATTGCGATGTTACTATTGCAGTCCATTAAAAAGCCAGATATACATACCTTCAGTCATTGCTTTTGTGACGATGCCTAGAGAAAAAAAAATAAAAAAAATCAGTGATCACACATCAGACAATGTACACATCCCACTAATCCTTAGAATAAAGGAGTGAAGCTGTAGCCAAATTCTGTGACCCCCCACTCATGGGATCATAAAGTTACGTATATTCCGTTGGGTCACCGGAATTAACATCTTACACATGCTAACAAAGCCATCTCTGAGTAACATTTTATATATAAATCTGAGTGTGCGCTAGGAGTGTGTGCGCTAAAGGAATCCGCACTGTTGCATTTACAATCACGAAATTTGGCACACAGGTACATCAGGTGTCCGGGAAGGTTTTAGACCAGGTCTCAGCTGTCTACATATTCCGAAAAAAAATGCATTAGCCAATAGAAGCTTGGTCACATGACCATTATTAGCCAATAGAAGCTTGCAGGTCCTCCACATACATACTTATTTACAGACTTAAAACCTCGCCCCCAGGTCCCACTCAGCCACGCAACTTATCTGGTTAGGCCACACCCCCTACCACTCCTGAGCAGATGGGGATTGAAAAAAAATGAAGGAAAAAAAATAAATAAAATCAACTTCTGTCAACGGCAGGGTGTTTTTCTCCCGGCAGCTTACACTCAGATAGCACAGTGCTGCTGTCTTCGAGTGAGCTGTTCAAAAGGACAAGCCCCCCGATCCAGTAAAGACCACTGTTAAGGGGGTGGGCCCCTGTGAAGGTCGCTGTCAAAGGGGGTGGTATGCTGTGGAAGTCACTGTTAAAGGGGAAGGCTGCTGTAAAGGTCAAGGTTAAGGGGGTGCGCTGCTCTGGAGGTCCAATTTTAAGGGACGGGGCACTGTGGGGAGGTCACTGTTTTGGGGGCGGTGTGCTGTAGATGTCGCTGTTATAGTGAATAGTGTTAATATCTTTTAAAGGGAACCTGTCACCAGTTTTATGGTGTCCTAACTAAGGGCGACATAAATAAGTGACTGATTCTCTTAGCAAAATGCTGGGTTGCTTTCTTTAATTGACCCAGTCAATCTACCAACATCTTGTATTGAACAGTTCCAGCTCATAATGACGAGTAGGATTTTTACACTCGCCATTCTGAGCTATGCCCTGTGCAAAGCTCAGTATGGAGAAAGCCATGATAGGCATGGATCGCTTCAGCAGCGGCCATGGCAACCTATTGGAGCACTGCAATTTCACTTACAGGTGCTGCGATCAGCGTTTATTGCGGCACCTGAGTGCGATTGCCGCCCTGTCAGTGCGGCACCGGTACTGTCATTGCAGAGGCCCGCTCCATACATCCCCTGCACCATGGTGACCTACTGGTACGTCACAGTGGCTTATGGGGGGTTAAGGAAGCAAATGACTAATAAACACTACCAAATCTGCATGTGTTACTTGAGGATTTTGTTGTGGATTTAGTATGGTTTTGCCGCAGATCTCACCCTTCTATTGAAAAGAGAAAGCTACTACAAACAATGCACAAAGAATAAAAATGTTGAATTGCAAAAAAAAAAAATATATCAACTTAGGGTACTTTCACACTAGGGCTAGAAGAATCCAGAAGGCAGTCCCGTTGCCAAAACCGGAAACCCGTATGCAAACGGTTATCATTTGTATCCGGATCAGTCTGACAAATGCATTGAAATACTGGATCTCTCTCCAGTGTCATCCGGAATAATAGATCCAGTAAAAAAAAAATTCACATTTTTAAAAGGTCTACGCATGCGCAGACCAGAAAACCGTATCCGTCAATGCAGCAATTTCCTGAATACTTGGTACCGGATCCAGCATTAAAACATTTCAATGGAAAATAATGCCGAATCAGGCAAGTGTTGCAGAATTTAGGCCGGAGGAAAAAAGAAAAAAAAAAAAAAAAACGCAGCATGCTGCAGTATTTTCTCAGGCCAAAAACCGTAAAAAAGGACGGAACGGAAGACATCCTGATGCATACTGAATATATTGGTTTTCATTTAGAATGCATTAGGACAAAACTGATGTTTTTTTTTCCAGTATTGAGCTCCTATGACTGAACTCGATACCAGAAAACTTTAACGCTAGTGTGAAAGTAGCCTTAGCAGGATAAAGTTTTTTCAGCAGATGATTGCTAATGAGCATTTGTAGCAATGTTACTGATCTTGCAGATTAATACTGCCAATGATTGCTTGATCATCAGGCAATCCAAATGTTTTGACCTGTCAAAAAAATTAATTATCGTTTGCACATGTCAGATCGCGCGGTCTAATCATGATCTGCCGCTGGCAAACCACTATACAGCATGGGAAGGAGTGATGGCATAGTGATCGCTCCTCCCCATGCTGAGGAGGAGATTGCTGCATATATGCTGGGCCCCCCTATGATGAATATACTTAACTTGGTCCCCGCACCGCCGCTGTTGCTTCTCCCTATTCCTGGATGAAAACATCCGGTGTTTGAATGGGGGTGGGGGGAGACGACGACAACAACCAATGGCAGGTGGGGACAGGGCCTCCCTAGCATCGCGGGTGACGTCTGCCACATATAGCTTTAACAGGCTGCACTGGAAGGCTATTTTCAGCCTCACAAACTCACACACTCGCAGTCTCAGCGTGGACAGCGCAATATACATCACACAGGGAGTGAGGCGCGGTCCCAGTTATGGCTGCTGTAGAAATGAATGCCACACCACTAGTGTGAAGGGGGTCTTCCTCATCTCTCTGCTTCTGTAAGCCTGCCCACTTAGGGACAACAAAATGGGACCATGCACAGTGAAACTAACCTCTGCCATTAGGACATGCAAGACCAAGGAAGTTAACCAGTATGAAGTCAATATCGGCAAAAATGGATGGTTAATGCAATGTGTAACAAAGGTACGACGGTGCGGTCGCGTGGCACTTAATTATTATGGAATAATTAAGATATACAGGCAGCAGAGGAGAACGGTATGAACACAATGGAGTGGTGACAATCACTTGGGAACAACCTCAAGCATATTCTGTAACGTGACAGGCCTGATTACCAGCCAGTGCCATCGTGTTAAAATGCAGATGAGAATAATAGCAGCGCTCGGTATCACGCCTGGCTAAACTTTGCTGTAATGAATACATTTTTCATGACTTCTATTCCAATGTGGAATAAAAAGGCATCATCTTCAAGGCTACCTTTCCCAGCAAAATGTGAATGATTCATTGTACGAATCTTGAAAGATCTATGGCCAGAACGGTGTTTCAGGGACAGGCTGAACGTTTTATGGGCTCACAGGGTCATGGAAATGTAAAAAGGAGAAAGAAAACTGATTAGTGGGAAAATGCAGACTATCAGCCTCCACAGGTAAAGACGGCAGGCTGCTGTTCATAACACTGTTTTCATTCCAGTAGTGGGTGACAGGCGATAAAATCTTTTTAATTTAGCACAGTGTATCAAAGTTTACCTAGCATTTAAAAAAACTCTACACATACATATACATACACAGTACAGACCAAAAGTTTGGATAGACCTTCTCATTCAAAGAGTTTTCTTTATTTTCACGACTATGAAAATTATAGATTCACACTGAAGGCATCAAAACTATGAATTAACACATGTGGAATTATATACATAACAAAAAAGTGTGAAACAACTGAAAATATGTCATTCTAGGTTCTTCAAAGTAGCCACCTTTTGCTTTGATTACTGCTTTGCACACTCTTGGCATTCTCTTGATGAGCTTCAAGAGGTAGTCACCTGAAATGGTTTTCACTTTTAATAAGTGGGATTTCTTGCCTTTATAAATGGGGTTGGGACCATCAGTTGCATTGTGGAGAAGTCAGGTGGATACACAGCTGATATTCTAACAGTCTATTCAGTAGGACTTTGTATTATGGCATGAAAAAAGCAGCTAAGTAAAGAAAAACGAGTGGCCATCATTACTTTAAGAAATGAAGGTCAGTCAGTCCGAAAAATTGGGAAAACTTTGAAAGTGTCCCCAAGTGCAGTCACAAAAACCATCAAGCGCTACAAAGAAACTGGCTCACATGCGGACCGCCCCAGGAAAGGAAGACCAAGAGTCACCTCTGCTGCGGAGGATAAGTTCATCCGAGTCACCAGCCTCAGAAATCGCAGGTTAACAGCAGCTCAGATTAGAGACCAGGTCAATGCCACACAGAGTTCTAGCAGCAGACACATCTCTAGAACAACTGTTAAGAGGAGACTGTGTGAATCAGGCCTTCATCGTAGAATATCTGCTAGGAAACCACTGCTAAGGACAGGCAACAAGCAGAAGAGACTTGTTTGGGCTAAAGAACACAAGGAATGGACATTAGACCAGTGGAAATCTGTGCTTTGGTCTGAGGAGTTCAAATTTGAGATCTTTGGTTCCAACCACCGTGTCTTTGTGCGACACAGAAAAGGTGAACGGATGGACTCTACATGCCTGGTTCCCACCGTGAAGCATGGAGGAGGAGGTGTGATGGTGCTTTGCTGGTGACACTGTTGGGGATTTATTCAAAATTGAAGGCATACTGAACCAGCATGGCTACCACAGCATCTTGCAGCAGCATGCTATTCCATCCGGTTTGCGTTTAGTTGGACCATCATTTATTTTTCAACAGGACAATGACCCCAAACACACCTCCAGGCTGTGTAAGGGCTATTTGACCATGAAGGAGAGTGATGGGGTGCTGCGCCAGATGACCTGGCCTCCACAGTCACTGGACCTGAACCCAATCGAGATGGTTTGGGGTGAGCTGGACCGCAGAGTGAAGGCAAAAGGGCCAACAAGTGCTAAGCATCTCTGGGAACTCCTTCAAGACTGTTGGAAGACCATTTCAGGTGACTACCTCTTGAAGCTCATCAAGAGAATGCCAAGAGTATGCAAAGCAGTAATCAAAGCAAAGGGTGGCTACTTTGAAGAACCTAAAATATGACATTTTCAGTTGTTTCACACTTTTTTGTTATGTATATGAATTAACACGTGGAATTATAGTTTTGATGCCTTCAGTGTGAATCTACAATTCACTTTCAATCACTTTCACAGGGTCCTACTACTGGGATGCCACCGATCACGAGAACAGGGTACCGAAACCCCATGGAGCTTCCCTGAAATGGATGGAACGGATGGTCAGGATACCCCACCACTCCACTTACTCTGTATGGGAGTGCTGGAGATAGCCAAGTACAACACTCCACCATCTCCAATGCGCTCATAGAAATTAATGGCTCTGCGGGGCATTCCAACCAGCCGTTCATCCATTTCAGGGGCAGCTCCACTGTTTTTGGGGTCCCTGTTCTTGTGATGTGTAGGATACCAACCAATCTTATAGTTATCCCCTATCCTGCGGAACCGGAATACCTCTTTAAACAGAAGTGGAGTAACCCTCAGTAGTGTGCTGAGCCCCTTTGTTTCAGCTCTCCTCACAGAGTGCCTAACGGGTCCATGAAAAGTCTATGGACTTCCTATGAAAATGTACACCTCCTGAAGTGGCACAGCTTCTGATACAGCACTCTGGCATGTCAGAATTTTGAACAACATGATACAGGCCCCCTTTTTCATGAAGGGCTGATCCCTACAGAGTAATGAGCTCTGGTGACTATAGCAAACATCAGGAGCACTGCCGTTTTATGCTGTTGAAGGGCAAACCTTAAGACTGTGCAGGACCCTGCTGGCAAGTTCCCATAGGGAATGAGAAGGGAAAAAGACAGGGGCAGGAAAAAGAGGGAAAAGAGAAGCATAAAACATTACAATAATCTTCTAAGGAAAGGATAGTCCATGTGCGATCTCGAAATCATTGGCGAACATATTCAAGGACATTTAATGTGCGCTCCAGCCTCGTTCTCCACGGCTGCGGTAAATGTTTGTGACAGTTCTAATTTGTGCCATGGTCCCCAAGTGTCTTTCTAACTATGAACCACATTATTTCAATTTCACTCCCTAACTGGGGACAGAAATGGAGCTCGGTTAAAAGGGAAACTATTGCCCAACCTGATCGCTTTTGACAAGACAGCAAATAAGTCCTTTAGCCAATTTTCCTCTGCAGTGAATGTTCACACTTCAGCACAAATACAGGTAAAAGGGGTCAAACTAAAAATGCTACAACAGTGAGGCCAAAAACAAAGTAGATTAAAGGGGTTGGCCACTTTTTTTTTTTTTTTTTTTAAAACCTCCCTGCTAGTCACACTTGCTTGGATCAGCCGTTGTCAACATCCGTTTTGATGCAGCTGTAACCAATCATTAACTGCAGTGGTGACTTGCTGCCCTTGGCTGAAGTGACTTCAAAAGCAGATGTCAATAGCGGGGGGCCCAAGCAAGGGAGTCGAGGACAAGGAGCGAAGATGCTGGGACTCAGCAGAAGGGGGGGGAAATCGGGTAATTAAGTTTTGCAGGTCTGGCCAAGGAGGGTGGCTGCTCCACGGTTGGTGCCCATGCAATTTGTGGTCTGCAGCACAGGCACAGAGCTCTTACGTTCATGGGCATGAGCCCTTACTTTGATTCCTACCAAAAAAAAAAATCCTGAAATCTGTCATAAAAGGAAATATGAATGCAGAACTGCTTGGTTTGTAAGAACTTCAGCTCATGCTTCATCTAGTACATTTTGTGTAGAATGGACAATCAATCATAGAGTGTGGTAACCAGGCATGAGGTACAAGAACTAAACGCACAGCTCAGCATAAATTCTCCCTTTAGATTAGTGATGTGTACAGCTTTCTCCAACATTTAACAAGTCCGCTACATAGTGTTGCTAAAGTACTGATATCTGAGCTTGGAAAATAGGTTTTACTGAGATGCAAGGAACTACAATGTTCACCAAGAAATGGGAAGATAAAAGAAACATTAAATGGGTTCTCCAGGAATGATTTAAAATGGCCACAAGCAACCTGTCCTAGAATGGGAGTAAGACTGGTTGCCTCAACTTGCAGAGCTCCTAGGTGGGTGAGGGGGCCTCACTACACTGCTCTACAACAGACGATAATGCGATCCTGCCTACGATATGCCATCATGGCTGAGCAGCCTGAAAGGAAAACTCACCAACCAATATGTAGTATATTTAAGTATAGAATAGTGTGTAGCAAGCCACCCCAACCACCCAGGGCAGCTCTGCCATACCAGAGACTGTCAATGTTCCCTCCACGAAAAGTAGATGGGAACAAGCAAGGCAGCCAACAGTGCCACACACCATGACACCTGGTGTTGGTCCTGTGCGTCTCTGTACTATGCATAATGGCAGCAGACACAAATTCCAGCAAACTCTGATCGGACATCATTAGTACCAAGACAAGACCAGCTTTCATCACTGAACACTATATGACATCGATGGCAGAGTTGGAAGGAGGACTAAAGAGAGTCTACTGCCAGCATAGTACAGAGACACAAAAGACCGACACCAGGTGTTATGGTGTGGCGCACCGTTAGCTATCATGGCCATTCTCGTCTGGTGTTCGTGGAGGAAACATTGACCAGCCTTTGGTATGTCAAGGACATTGTGGAACCTGTCCAACTGCCTTTTGACTCATTTATGAGAAGTGGTATTCCAATAAAATAATGGACATGCTATACAATGTGCACTTAGGCGTATCAAGCAGCCGGCCAGCTCGATCACCAGATCTCTCTGCCATTGTGGGAATGGCTGGAGCAGTGGACTTACCATCTTCCCATGTACAACAACCAAGGGTTAATTGTGCTGATCACAGCCCCCTGTAAGAGATTGGGTGCTGCCAGGCAGCAGGGGCAGTCATGTACACAGTTCTTAGTATATTCTAACTTGAAGCGTCCCCATCACTATGGGAACGCCTCTGTTAGAATATACTGACGGATCTGAGTTTTGACGATCTAACTCAAATCCGATGGTATATTCTAACATAGAGGTGTTCCCATGGTGACGGGGACGCTTCAAGTTAAAATATACCATTGGATTGGAGAAAACTCTGATTCCATGGTATATTAATAGGGACTCCTGACTTTACATTGAAAGTCAATGGGGGACAGGATCCGTTTGCAATTGCACCATATTGTGTCAACGTCAAACGGATCCGTCCCCATTGACTTGCATTGTAAGTCAGGACGGATCCGTTTGGCTCCGCACGGCCAGGCGGACACCAAAACGACTTTTCTTCATGTCCGTGGATCCTCCAAAAATTAAGGAAGACCCACGGAAGAAAAAACGGACACGGATCACGGAACTACAGAACCCGTTTTTTTGCGAGGCCTAAAACTGGTGACAGATTCCAATATTCCAGACAAGCCCCATTTACTATGAGGGAGAAAAATAAGAGCAAAAAAAAAAAAAAAAAAAAAGCAGTAATCTGGGCATTGTTGAATAGATGCAGTGTCCTGATTGTTAGCCACCCATTCTGCAATGATGAATGGTCCACTTGGCATGCAGTAGCTCTACAAAGAGTGACCTCACCCATAGCAAAGTGGTACGCTAAGGGCTCATACACACGACCGTGACGTTTTTTGTGGTCCGCAAATTGCTGATCCGCAAAAAATGAATGCCGCCCACGTGCCTTCCGCAATTTGCGGAACAGAACAGGAGGCCCATTTTAGAAATGCCCATTCTTGTCCGCAAAATGGACAAAAATAGGACAGAACTCATAATTTTTGCGGGGCCACGGAACGGTGCAACGGATATGGACAGCACACAGTGCTGTCCGCATCTTTTGCGGACCCATTGAAATGATTGGTTCCCTATATGGAATCAAAATACGGTCCGTATACGGAACGCAAAAAACATTTGTGTGCATGAACTCTGACAGTGAGGAAACTTACTCGCCACTCCAGCACCACTCAGATGACTACAGCAGAGTCTTGTGTGTGGAGTTTTATAATTCCTTTGTCCTCCACATAGTAAATCTAACACTATGAACATGGGCATGATTAGGGCATTAACCAGCACTACAGCATCAGGCTAGTGGTTTAATCACTTCTCTTTAATCCTAAAATTTGAACTCTAGGTGTAAGGCCTCCTGCAAACGACAGTTTGCATTTTGCGATCCGCAAAAAAATACGGATGACGTTCATGTGCATTCCGTATTTTGTGGCACTGAACAGCTGGCCCCTAATAGAACAGTACTATCCTTGTCTGTAACGCGGACAATAATAGGACATGTTTATTTCTTTGCGGAACGGAAACGGAATGCACACGGAGTAACTTCAGTTTTTTTTTTGCGGACCCATTGAAATGAATGGTTCCGTATAAGGTCCACAAAAAAAAAAAAAAAACACGGAAAGGGACACAGAAAGAATATACGCTTGTGTGCATGAGCTCTAAATCTGTAGCTCAGACCATCACCCCAACAATGAATTACAGAGACTTCAAAGCAGACTGAAGACAAAATTAGGTCATCTAAGGGCTCATTCACATCAGCACAATTATTTTCCATTCTTCTGCTCAGTTATAGGAGCAGAAAAACGTAAATAACAGAAGTTCTGGAGGGAAAAAAAAATAAAAAATTATATATAATATATATATATATATATATAATAAAGCAGAGCTGGAGTCTCCAATGCAAATGTGAACATATCCCAAGTCTCAAGTACGTTTAATGATTCAGGAAATCAATCATTTGACAGACTCATCTCATCGACTTCCCCATAAATAGAGCAGGAAGGTCATTCTTTGGATGCAAAGTAAAAAATAAAACATAAAAATAAAATAAAAAAAATTGCTGACTAACTTGTCAGATCCTGTTTCCTACCCCACACATGACACACAGACTATAGCCATTATTGTGTGAAGACATGAGTGTGTCACTGGATCCAGTAATAATTACCTGAATTTAAAGTCCAGATCATTTAGGAAGCTCATACATAAATGTGTATGAGATCTACCCGGTGTAACAGTCACTTGACCATTTTAAACACAAAACTAATACATTTGGCATGGAGAGGCAAGAAGGATTCCTATAATATCAAGTTGTCTATAACTTGGATGAAACCAACGTGAAGAATTTTATGAGCAGTCATATCAGATCTGGGATTCTAACAACTTGCAAACTGTGGGCACTTATACCAATGCTGAGAGATATATATATATTTTTTTTTTTCTTAAAACAAGTGCAATAATAATGTGAACCAATGATAGGACTGTGGTGAGAAGAGCGGCCAGTCACCAGACACACTGGATTTCAGACAAGGTGTCAAATGACTGATAAAGAGAAGCCGGGGAAAGTCTATTTTCTGGAGTTCTCTCATCATCCTGCCAATAAATGACACACTTTGGTCTATCACACAGAATCCATCATGGAAATGGAGCTTCCAACACCTTGGATTTTCAAATGAACTTGTTCACAGAGAGTGAAGATTATTCCTAGTTCTTTATTAACCTTAACGTCATTACGGCGACTGAAATGTAATAGAAAATGTGCCTATTATTTAAAAGGCTCTAAGAAAAGGGTATGAAGCCTCGATCCAAAGTCCTCTGGGCAGGATGGATTCACGAGGACAAGGACCGATCACTGACTAATCGGACACCTCATCCCTAGCAGTCAACACGCAAAGTTAGGGCTCATGCCTACGAACGTAAGGGCTCTGTACCCGTGCTATGGAACACAAATTGCGGTCCGCAATACACGGGCACAGACCGCAGGGCAGCCGCATGTGGACCCATTCACTTGAATGGGGTCCGCGATCCGCATCGCAAAAAAGTAGTGCATGCGTGCCTCTGTTCCACATCTCCGTGACGCGGAATGCACACGGCCAGTGCCCGTGTATTGCGGACCTGCTGGACGCAATATGGCCACGGGGGGCACACGGTCGTGTGCTTGAGCCCTTAGATGTAGGACCCTGTGGAGTAGAGAAATATCCGAATATATGGATTGGCTAAGGCAAAGAGAACCATTTCGCTACTACAGGTGAAACTCGAAAAATTTGAATATTGTGCAAAGTTCATTTATTTCAGTAATGCAAATTAAAAGGTGAAACTAATACACGAGATAGACTCGTTACATGCAAAGCGAGATATTCAGGCCTTTATTTGTTATAATTTGGATGATTATGTCTTACAGCTTATGAAACTCGAAAGTCACAGTCTCAGGTCCCCTTTGCTCAGGGGGTATGGATTAATTACTGACTAGAGTGCGACACTTTGAGCCTAGAATATTGAACCTTTTCACAAAATTCAAATTTTAAGTTGCATTACTGAAAAAAAAAATTTTTTTTACTTTTGCATGATATTCTAATTTTTCCAGTTTCACCTGTATATTAATTAACCATGGCGAACCCAGAACAGACTAAACCTTACAGATCCTAAACTGTACAGAAATATACACGTAGATCTCAGGATACCGAACGCTTAGCAAGGAACTCAAAACAGGTCTTCAAGATTTCATTTTGCTAAACAAACATATATAATCCAGCTGTCAACGCCAACATGCTTAGTCAATAATAGAGATTAAAACAAACTATATTGTAGTTTATGTAAATTCAAGCATTGCAGAACGATGCTACTCAAGCAGCTAAAATCAAGACTAAAAAGGAAGCACACTGATTAAAAAAAACAGTATAAACCTGCCCCCGCCGCCTCGCTCTGTAATAGTTGTGAATTGCTGCCTACATGGTCTAACAGGAGACAGACGCGGAGCCCTTACCTTTTCTCTCGGATCTCTTCTTTCGTCTTCTCTTGAAACGACGCCTGACGAGGCTAAAAAGGTTCCCCACGTTACAGGTGCTAACCAAAAGCGATGCCATAGTAAGCGGAAGGTCAGAGCACTAAACCTGACAGCCTGGATAACAGGGTACCAGAGTCTCTTTATAGCAAGTAGCAGAGCGGAGCAAGTGGTTAACCCTCTATTAGCATGCCGAGCCGCATACATGCCCGCCTCTGCATGAGGTCTCACTCTTCCTATCCCAGGCGTGTAGATGCAAGACGTTCATTTCCATCAGCAGCGAGAGGCCCATGTGACTGGTCGCCCTCCTGGGCCATCAGTCAAATCCTAAGCAGCCCCAGAAGGAGGACCTGCCGAGTGCTCAGCATCACATACAGCAAATGCCGGAGAACATGGGAGAGGCTTCACATTTCTTTCCAATCCATTAATCCAGTGTTGTGTGTGTATGTATACATATATGCTTTATATATTTTCTTTAAACACAGGAATAGGTCCCTATCACAACCTGCTATGTCATTATACCTGTGAATTTACAGATATATCCGAATTATATGAAAGTATTCTACTATAATACATATAGAGCAAGATATTGGCCATAAACACCCCAACAAAATACTTTGACATTACACCAATAACTGAAGTCACTGACCTGTGTTAGGCCTCTTGCACATGACCGTACCCGTTTTGAGGTCTGCAAATCACAGATCCGCAAAATATAGATGTGGTCTGTGTGCACCCAGCAACTTTTAAGCCACAGTTCTATAAAAATAAAAAATAAGCTATTTTTGGACAACAATAGATTCTATCATTTCCGGACCAGCCACACGGATGCGGACAGCAATAACATCCATGTGCGGTCTGTTTTTTTTCCTTTGTGGACTGTGGCTAGAATTGAACAGGTCTTTATGTGCGTTCCGCAAAAAATGCAGATCTGATATGGACCAAAAATACGGTCATGTACATGAGGCCTTAGGGAAAGGGGACAAGAAACAAAGCCAGAAAATAATAATAGTGGATGGTATGAATAAACCAAGCAGATGTGGTTGGAAAATCTGGGATGAACCTATACGGATCAGTTTACATCCAGTTGCCCCTTCTAATGAGAATGGATTGTCCTATGTAATAGTCCTCTGGGAGTATAATCAATGACAGTGGTTCTACTCCTTACAGAATAGTACTTGTCCTCTCCCTATAAATCACACAGCACTGGAGACTACAGACATAAGAGGGTTATAAGGACACTTAGAGAACCCGAGATGTGATATGGAATAGGAGGGAAGAAAAATGAGACACTAGCGCCATCTAATGCTGAAGCATCGAAATATCCATTCATCAGTATAACGGCATAAATACAGTAGTTAATATAAGATTATTACAGTAAAAGAACCAAAATTAGTGGTCAAATGCTATCTGCTAAACAGAACACAGTTTAATACCACAATCTACTTCCCTTTTCTCCAAGTTCTATACCTTTCAATGTAGTGAATGGGAGCAGTACAAGTTATGTGCTGAAAGGGCACCTGTCAGCAGATTTGTACCCATGATACTGGCTGACCTGTTACATGTGCACTTGTGCCCAAGTGCCCAAATTGCTGTGAAAAATGATGTTTTAAAATATGCAAATGAGGCTATAGGAGCAACAGGGGCGTTACCATTACACCTAGAGGCTCTGCTCTCTGCAACCGCCACGCCCTTTCCACTTTGAAAGGGCCAGACGTGATGATGATTTCACTGCCTAGCCTTATCAAAGTGCAGCAGTTGCACAGAGGGCAGAGCCTCTAGGTGTAATGGTAACACCCCCGTTGCTCCTAGAGGCTCATTGGCATACATTAAAACGTAATTTTTCTCAGCAATGCAGACACATATGAACATGGGACCAACACAGATGCCTTCAGCTGCCAAGTGCACATGGAATCGGTCAGCCAGTGTCATAGGTACAAATCTGCTGACAGAGTCCGGGATCTATGGAAGCCGTTTGCATAGCTCCAATGATGGGAGTTACAGACACAGTGGAGCACCGGACTCCTCGGCTGTTTCTGTAAACCAGGCCACCTGAGGTTGGTGCTTAGTCCCATTTCCCACAGAAACAGCAAAGATGTTACAACCCCTTTAACAATTACTGCCAAAGACATTTCACCCCTTGTCATACTTCTATGTGACCAATAATGTGAATAAATAAATAGCATTTCCCTTCCAAGAGCCGCTACAGGGGATGTTTCTGACCAGACTTGGCTTCCCATCATCCCAAGCTGTTTGCCAGGGTTATTGGAGCCAAACTTGTAGCCTCCATTTGAAAAAGTTTCTCCTATGTGACAACCCCTCTAAGGAATTCACATCACTGTTTTGTTTTCTGTTCTTTTGAGTCCTCACAAGAACAGAAAAAGGAAAACGGATCCTTTACGTTGAGCATTCATTTGTGTCAGTTCCATCAGAGAGCGGTCATTTTCTGATGAGAGAAAAAAAAAGAAAAAAAAAAAAAAAAAAATTTTGGACTTTTTCTCCCGTAAAAAATAACGGATCTCTGACGGAACTGACAAATAGATGCAAAATGAGCACAATGGACACCAAGTTTTTTTTGAAACACAAAATGGTGATGTGAACACGCCCTAATACTTCTCAGATTGCACACTTTATATTATCCAACATGACCTGTGCAGACTGTTTATAAAGGGTTAATAACTTGTGGCCAGGGATGTGTTCACTGTTGTGGAATCTGAAATGGGCAAGAGTTGTCCAAAACGGACAGATGCTCATTTACTTGCGGTTACCATAAGGGCTCATGCACACAAACTTATTTTTGGTCCGCATCCAATCCGGATGTGCACCTATTTACTTCAGCGGGGCCACAAAAGATGCAGACAGCACACCATCTGCTGTCCGGATCCGTATGAGCGTTCCGCGGCCCCACAAAAAATATAGAATGTGTACTGCTCTTGTCCATTTTACGGACAAGGATAGGACTGTTCTAGTAGGGGCCGGGCCATCCGTTACGCAGAATGCAAATGGCTGGTATCCGTGTTCTGCGGATCCGCAATTTGCAGACCGCAAAACATCCAACGATCCTATGCATCAGTCCTAGGGGTACATACACATGGGACAGAAAACCAATGAGAAAAACCTGCTGTGGATAACGCCACTATCGGTGATGGGATCCAGGTGCACCAATTGCTGATTTCACTCTGCTGACTGAAAGGGGCGAGATCCTGCAGAATAAGGCCTTGTTCACATTTCTGTGTCCGTTTGGCATCCGTGGAAAATCCATCTTTGTTTCATCTGTTAAGAGGTCCATGAAGCAGCCATTTGTCTGTTTTTTTGCCCTCCGTGTGGCATCCATATTCCACGGACAATGCTCAGCTGAAAATTAATTTCCAGGGCATCTACCAGTGGTCAGTGAAAAGCGGACCAAACACGGATGCCAAGCCATGTCAGTGGCATTTCACGGATCCATAGACTTCAATGGATGTGTCTGGTTATGGACCAAAGTAGCACATGCTCCACATGCACATGCACCACTGGAGTGTGAGCAGACAATAAGTGAACGAGGCCTCAACGCTGTGCATTTAGAGGAGCGCTGCAGGTCAACATCCTAGCGAACTAGGCGGAGGAGACAGGACTAATCTAAGGTGCATTTACATATATGACGGGAACATTCATTTTTAGGTTTTTCTCTGAACTAATAGTTCCTTCAGAATTGATTTTAATATTACCATTACGTATTAAATAGAAAATGTATAATGTACTTTATAGAAAAGTGAGAGTGGATAAATAGGCTTAGAAAGTGACAGGTTTCCTTTAAAAGATGAATTACAACAATGTTTTTCTTGCAGCATAAAGTACATTAGGAACCAAAATTTGTAGAATAATCTACTGGTGACAGCTTTAAAAAAAAAAAAAAAAAAAAAAAAAAAAAACAGTATGTATTCATCACAATTATTTTTTTTCCCTAACGTACTGGAGTGTGAAGCTTTCTGTTATGACATTCGGAATAATTTTATTTTTTTATCTTGCCAAAACACTCCATTCACACGTTCGTTATAACACTCCGTTTCCGTTCCGTTTTAAATCGGAACGTTTTTTCGGATCCATTAATTTTAATTGCCTCAGCAAAAATGCGGACACCAATCATAGTGCTTTCCGAATCACTGAATCTGTTCCGCTTTCCTATTTTCAAGTATGCAGATCCTGAAAAAAAAATTTATGAAGCTTGTCCTACTTTCTGTCCGTTTTTCTGGTCCGTTGTCCACTCAAGTCAATGGATCCACATAAAAACTGATGACATGCACAAAACCATCCGAATGTCATCAGTTTAACTGATCAGTTGACAAGAAACAAAAAAAATAAAAAAATTAAGTCCAGCCCTCAGTGCCTGTGGTGAGAGAAGTTCAGGTCATTTTCTGCTCTCCTGCAAAATGGCATATGAAGTGGACCGATTGATCACTATGATCCAGGAACGGCACTCTCTCTATGGGATACCAGACAAGAGGCCTGCCAAAATAGGTCGCTAAAGGACGGTGTTGAGAGGCAAACTTTTGCCATCCTCCTGGGACTTAGCCAAGAGGGAAAAAATAAGTGAGTAAATATAATATGTGTAATTTTACTTTTCCATCTGTCCTAGAGCAGTATACTGTACGTGCTTGTAATTTTTTTGGGCCAATTAGAAAATTGCAGCTTCCAGACATGTGCATTCACTGCATTTATCAGAGATTTAAAACCTGTATTCCTGCAATTGTAATACAGCTACAACTCCCATCAAGCACTTTTTGTTTTTACCACTTTTTTTTGGGTACCCTAGCAACATCTATTCCTATTCCTCTTCCTCTTTTTTCCTTTTGGGAACCCCCCCACCCCCAAAAAAAACTGAATAACGGAAACATGGAATGCATTCGGAAGCACTTTAGTAAAAAAACATAAGGTTGTACTGAAAAGCGGATCTGCAAAAAAAAAAAAAAAAAAGGAACGTTTATCTGGAAAGGTAAAAATACTGATGTGTGAATGGACCCCAACGGAAAGTTTGCTGCATTAAAACATGTCACCAGATGGTGGCACTATTTATTTAGAAATGGCCAGAAACAGAAGTCTGCAGCATATGGAAGGAGACTGCAGAGGAACCCCAAGTCTAACCTCTATTAAGGGTAATTGTTTAAAATTGGGTTACTGACACTAGTGGGGTACCACAGGGGTCAGTACTGGGCCCTATTTTCTTCAATATATTTCTTAGTTATCTTGTAGAAGGCATGCACAGTAAAATATCAATTTTTGCAGATGACACTAAACCGTGTAATGAACACTGAAGAGGATAGTGTACTGCTACAGAGGGATCTGGATAGATTGGAGTCTTGAGCAGAGAAGTGGTAGATAATTAAGGGGTTTTCGCAACAGGCTATTTCATACTTATGGTCCCGGCGCACCGTCCACTTCCTGGTTTCGGCACTCGGCGGGCTCCATCTTCATTGAGGTCTTCTCCCGGCCGGGCGCTGTACTGAAAGCGCACGCCGAGTCCGCGCATGCGCCCTGGTGACTTCTTCCTGGCCAGTATAGTATACTTGCCAGAAAGACATCACCAGGGCGCATGCGCGGACTCGGCGTGCACGTTCAGTACAGCGCGCGGCCGGGAAAAGAAAAGTAGTCTGCGCACGCGCGGCCACCGCGATTCCCTGAGAAGAGCGGTGGCCGTAACCAGGGGAGACGGAAGACAACAGTCAGGTAAGTATAGGTTTATTTTTTTCTAAGAGGTGGGGATTTGTTAATAAAATATATTTAGAAAAATGATCACTGTTAAATCATTAACGGATTTAACAGTGATCATTAAGAAGATAATACCCCTCTAACACTGACAAATGTGAGGGTATGCACATGGGAAGGAATAATGCAAGTCACCCGTACATACTAAATGGTAAAACACAGGGTAACACCGACATGGAAAAGGACTTCTATATTCGTGTGCATGAGGCCTATGTATGTAGCAGTCCACAAAATATGGATAACATCCATGATGCATCCACTTTTTTTTTTTTTTTTTTTCCTTTTTACAGACAACTTCAATGTGTCTGCATTTTGAGGCCAAGAGGAGGACATGTTCCAGCTTTTGCGAAACTGATATATGAATGTGGAATGTACATGGATCATCCGTGTGCTTTCGACATCCGTATGTCCTGTACTACATGCATAACCTTACACTTATCAGTGATAAACGGTACAATCACTCCACAAGGTCATTAATAAATAACCCAAATTCAATACAAATCAGTTGACTAATCTCTACTTGGGTATTGAGCAGAATTTTATAATCACATATTAAATGTGTTTAAACCCACATTACTCATATCTTGCCTTTGGAAGAAGGATTCCAAGTCATTAACCAGCTCAAAGTTTCTTGGATGCGCTACTTGGGAACCCAGTCACATGAAGCTTCTCTTCTGAAAATCCTGCTTCCATTGACATCACATCCTTTACCAGATTGGTGTTCTGGTTGATAGATGGGGGGACATCATGTCCACAACCCAGGATGGGGGAAATGCTGTGTATTCCTCTCCCAAGATCATTTGTACATATGCCAGACAGGGGAATACTACTTGGCCCATCCACAGCATCTGCCACATCCTGGGTTGTGGACATGATGTCCCCGCCCATTGACAAGACCACAAACCTGGCAAATGACAACATAGGAAGAAGCTGGATCCCCATCAGATGAGTGTCACATGACCAGGCTGAGTAGCTGAACTTCAAGACAGCAAGTATATTACAATCATTGTCCCAGAAAAGCCTTCAACAATCTATACATAATTATTCAATAGATTCTTTTGTTTTAAAAATAAAATAAACAGGTGGATGGTTTTCCAGATACAATTTTTTGAAGTCACTACACATTCTACTTTCTGTCCTGGCTCTTTAACTTCCTCCTTGTTTGGACTTTTAGCATGGCAAACAGTCTCGCTTAACTTTCTCAGTCAGACCATCACTATGACCAGACAGCACTCCTCAATTAGAGCATCACTTGACACATGCCGTGCTTTTCTGTGGACATCTTTATCTAGTCCTCATCAATAGAACAATATAGCCGTCACTGTTACCTTAATTCTACACTACTGTAACAATGATGCTTACCATGCAGATTAACATCTTCCCATCAGAGCAGCAGTAAACTGCTACCTATATAGGGGGTCTTTTTTGTGTTGACTGCTACAGAAGGACTTTGTTAAATTTTAAATGGTACTGCCGAAATTAAGGAAAAAACTGCCTAAAACTCAGATGAATGCATGCAGCAGTATTTTGTCTGACAGCTTCATTAGTACAGGAGGACCAGGAAGCAGTGAAGGATCTGTACTCACCGCTTCCTGGTCCTCGGCTCAGGTATCGGCTGTGCAGGGCTGCGCACAGCGTGAGGGCGCACTGTGACCTCACACTGTGCGCCGCGATACACAGCCAACAGCAGTATGAAGAGGATCGCGATGGTGAGAAGCGGTGGCGTTCAGGAGCAGGAGAGGAAAGTGTTTTTTTTTTATTTGCGCTGACGGCTGGCTGACATGGGGGGTTTGATCTGAGGTCGGATTGCATGTCTGACCTGAGGTGTAATGGAAAATATTTTTCTCTTATTGTTCTCCTCTAAAACCTAGGTGCTTCTTATAGGGCGATAAATACGGTACAGTGCAGCAGAGACCCTAGTCAGTTTATAAAGTCATTATAGAGTTATATATTTTAATATGCACCTTGTGTTCTGTTATGGGCGTGAATCAGCCAGCGCTGACTAGCACCCTCTAAGCCCTGCCCCAGAACCACACAGGCACATGCTGACATTTAGATTATAGCTCATCTATAATGTCTCGTTTTCCCGTGTATAGACTCCAGTGGAACTTGGCTAAAGAAAGATAACTGCCTACAGACACTTCAGTGTGCCTTGATTACATCACAAGCAAAAATACATTTATATACCATATTTTTCGCTTTATAAAGACACACTTGTCAGTGCATCTTATAAAAGCCAATACTAGGGAGCGCTTCCATTATAAAAACGCTCACTAGTATACAGGAGGCATGGGTAGTGATGACTGTAGCACTCCCTCTTCTCCAGGCACAGCATACAGTGTCAGGACGCGGAACACTGTCCAGAGCATCTCACAGCTTCTGCCATCTTCCCATAGAGCCTCCCTTTGATCAGATCAGTTATCCTCCTTCCATCGCTCCATGATCCATTTCTGACGCTCATTGTAGACATTTTGGCAGTGGACAGAGGTCGGTCGGTATGGCCACCCTGACCGGTCTGCTGCTAGACGGCAAGCTTTCCATCACTCTGCACAGCGGCTCTCATGTGGGATCTAATCAACTGTCTAACAATACTTGGCCGGGTCTGTGTCAGACATTTATGCTTTCCCATTTTTTATGCTTCCAGTACATCAAGTGTTCACTGGCAGTCCACCATCTCCCACAACATCCCAGGAGAAAATCACCGGCCTGTGGTTTGGACGTTATGGCTGACGGGTGCATCTATTCAGTGCTGTGTCTTTACGAGATGCATGCTCTACAGCCTATACTTTATTCCACCTTACTATTATACCATCTGCCGTCACGGCATAAATGAGAAGATGGCAAAGAGTGAGAACAGAATGGAAGAGAACATTGGGGGTTCGGCACAATCGATTTCTATTTTGGGAAATAGTTCCAGATTTAATTTAACGCAGCTGCTGAAAGCATGTCTCGCTAATACAGGCACCGAAAAAATAAAGGACTACGGCGAGAAATAGACAAACCATGGGCTGCGCTAGAGCTAGACTTCCTATTATAAATCATCACTTTGGTGGGTGACACTATGTGAAGCCACACAGGACAGCTGATCGGTCAACGTTAAAAAAAAGAGTTAATAGCGCTGCCATTTACCAGCTATTGTAAAAGTGTTGCCTTATACACGTTTCTTCTGCCTTTAAAAACCCTGCAAGACTATGTTCACAGTTGTGTTTCTAAGGCTACTTTCACACTAGCGCTTGATCGGATCCATTCTGAACGGATCCGATCATATTAATGCAGACGGAGGCTCCGTTCAGTACTGATCCGTCTGCATTAATAACTTAGAAAATTTTCTAAGTGCGCAAGATGCCTGAGCGGATCCGTTCAGACTTTCAATGTAAAGTCAATGGGGGACGGATCCGCTTGAAGATTGAGCCATATGGTGACCTCTTCAAGCGGATCCGTTCCCATTGACTTACATTGTAAGTCTGAACGGATACGCTCTCCTCCGCACGGCCAGGCGGACAGCTGAACGCTGCAAGCAGCGTTCAGCTGTCCGCCTGGCCGTGCGGAGGCTGAACGCCGCCAGACTGATGCAGTCTGAGCGGATCCGCTCCATTCAGACTGCATCAGGGCTGGACGGAGGCGTTCGGGTCCGCTCGTGAGCTCCTTCAAACGGAGCTCACTAGCGGACCGACGAACGCTAGTGTGAAACTAGCCTAAATCCAGCAGGTTCTTCTGGTAGCCTGTACTGGCCGGACAACAACAACTGCAGCCACATGCAGGTGTGACAGGTGTACATACAGGTCTTCGTAGCGCAGAAATGCACGCAACGATATTTCTCCATCCAAAACCAGCTATTTATGCTGGAAAGCAGCCAGATCAATGCCGGATCCCATTATAGTCAATTTTGAGCATCAGTTATGATCCGTTTGCGTCGGTTCTGTCAGAGGTCAGGAGAAAAAGTCCTATATGCCGGACTTTTTCTCCTGTCAAAAAGTAACTGATGCTCAAAATAATGGTTCCTTATATTTTTTTTTCTCCTGACTAAATGCAGGCGTGAAAGTGCAATTCCAGAGATCTAAATGACTGCCTGGTTCTGGCATGCAATACTGCCGAAATGAACCCCTTCATTCCCTGTGTTGAGTGCTATCAATGTGTGCTCTACTAGATGTTGGAACAGAAGATGGAAGACGTCCAGGAAGACGTAACAGAGTGATACACACGGCCATCTTGCCTGCAGGACCAAGGTCACGGACATTCCGTTACATTAAAGGCTCTGTCACTACGCTGAGCATTTTAGAACATTTGCCCCCATTAAAATAGTACCTCCCTTTTTTCAGGATCTCTACGCGAGACAGACACAAGTACTTTATAAAGTTAGGCAAATTAGCTGTCACAAGTGCCCAGCGGCGGAGTTACGGCCGCAAGTGCCCAGGCCCCTCAGCTATGTGCCCAGATAACTGCACCCTTTAGAGGGAATGCATAGCCTACAATTCTTTCTGAGAGTAAGGCCTCCTGAACACGAACGTGTGCGCCCCGTGGCCGTGCTGTGGGGCCACAATGCACGAACACAGTCCGCGGGGCAGCCGCAGCGGATCGCAGACCCATTTACTTTAATGGGTCCGCAATGTGCCGTTCTGCAAAAAGATAAGACACGTTAGATCTTTTTGCGGAACGGAAGTACGGGACGAAACCCCATGGAAGCACTCTGTAGTGCTTCCGTAGGACATCTCCGGAATTGCGGACCCATGTATTGCAGATCCGCAAAGTCGGTCCGCAAAACAGCAATGGGACACATCCGGTCGTGGAAGCGCTCATTAGTAGCGGAGGAGCAGGAAGCTGTGAAGGCTCTGTACTCACTGCTTCCTGGTCCTCGGCTGTCAGCTGTGAAGGCTGCGCACAGCGTGAGGACGCTCTGTGACCTGAGGGTGAATTATGGCTGGGGGCTGCATCTGAAGTTTTATTGGGGGTCAGCTTTATATTTGGCTCTGATCTGAGGTCGGATTGGGGGGGTCATTCACATTGGGGTCTGATCCGAGAGCTTATTAACATTGGGGATTGTATTGGGGCCGTGAGCTGGGGTCCGATTGCTGATTTGAGATCTAATGAAAATTTTTTTTTTCTTATTGTCCTCCTCTAAATCCTATGTGCGTCTTATGGGCCGGTGCGTCTTATAGGGAGAAAAATACGGTAGGCGTTTATAAAAACTTCATTGAAACAATTGGTCATTTTCAGATGACATTCCTCCTTGTAAGTCTTCCAGTGACATTAGAGAATCGCCAAGAGCTTGTTAATTCTAATTCATGCTTAATTACCAATTATTTATTCCCTTTTACATTAGAAGCAGAAAAGGTCAGAAAGCACCACACTCAAAAAGGAATTATTTATTCTAGTGTTCCAGGTGGCACATTCATTGCAGGATGTCTCATCGGTGTTTTGAAGTCCCCCCCCCCCCCCCAATCTACTTCCTTTAAAAGGTTATTCCAGGATTAATTAATTGACAATACAAAACACTTCTTAATTATGTATATACACAAAGGCTGAAAACAAAAACTAAGGGCTGAAATTTCTCCTGCCAGAATGCAGATAAATGTATATTAGCACAAAAGAAGGTTAATATTTCCCTCTACTATGTGACTGGGAAATTAATATTAAAAAAGGAACTTGCTTGCAGGATTAAAAAGAAGAATTCATCAAAACAGACTGACGTACAATAATATGCTGCTAAATGTGTACAAAAACATCACACGTGAACTATAATACAGATCGTGACAGTCATTCAGATTCATTCACCCCGGTGTACTGGGCAATTTACTATTGCACAAAAAGATCCACAAGAAAATCATTTACTTTTGTTCAAATTGGGGGGAATAAAAAATAAATAAAAATCAGGCACTAGTAACTTTTTTTCAAATCTCCCACATCAGATTTGTGGTCTGTAAATTGCAGATCTGCAAAATACGGATGAGGTCTGTGTTGCATCAGCATTTTTTGCAGACCCATTGACTTCTATGGGTCCGCAGTCTGCATTTCACCAACAGGTTTAGGACATGTTCTATCTTTTTGCAAAAAGTAAAAGAAAAACAAACCCTTATTCACCTTTAGGGCCTGTTCACACAGTGGAATTTGCAAAGCTTGAGTGGTGTCTATCTCCTGTCCTTTTCAATAGGAGGCAGCACTGCAGCAATTCGCAGGTTTAAAGCTGCAACTCCACCAAGAAGGAACATGTGTGGTGTGCAAACAGTGGTGGCGCTGTAGCAGGTGTCTGCCGGTGATTTATCTTCATTTAAAGGGGGTTTCTGGAATTCATACTGATGACCTATCCTAAGGATAGGTCACCAGTAGCTGATTTGTGGGTGTTCGACACCCGGGCCCCCCTACCAATTAGCTATCTGAGAAGGCACCAGTGCACCTGTGAGCACTGCGGCCTTCTTCGTGATTATCAAGCACAATGCCGCACACTGTATAGTGAATGGGGCTGAGCACAATACCAAGCACAGCCACTATACAATGTACGGTGCTGCGTTCACATAAGCGCTGATGTCTTCTCAAACAGCTGATCGGTGAGGGGTCCCGAGAGTCTGACTTCTTCCGATCAGATACTGATGACCTATTCTGAGGATAGGTTAACAGTATCAAAATTCCAGAAAACCCCTTTAATTGAGCTAAGCTGCAAGCGGTTAATCGGCATCCAAAGTGATTAACTGTGGTTTTCAAAATCTGCCAAGTGAATGGTCCTTAAAATCTTCTGCCCTACTGCCCTCCGCTCAGATTTCAGGTGGAAATCACTGAAGTCAGGTCTTTGACCACCACAGCCAATCACTGGCCTCAGTGGTCATGAATCAATCACTTAGGTACGTCAATGCCAAGGCCAGCAATCAGAAGCAACTTTATCTATTCTGCCTAAGATAAAATTGTTTTACCATGTCAGTATTTCACTTTCGAAGAAAGAAAAGGATTTCTGCAGCCTTTAATGCTTCTTCTAAGCCAAGCAATGCAAGCCCTGCATAATGAGACATACCTTCAAAGGATTCAGGTAGATACTGGCTTTTTATGGGCTTCTGAAACTTGGGATGACCGGGAGGATCCTGTTGTATGCAGCCTGGAAAATAATGAAGAAATCTTTTTTTAGAACTTGAGGACAGATGGCTCTAGAAAATCCTCTTCAATACGACAGAAGAGTTGGCTGCGTCTCTGCCGTTTTAGATACGTAATGAATAATCCGATGCCAGCGAGTCAGCCTTGGCCATGCTGAACACCAGTGACTGTACAAACACTGCATGTTGTTTCATGTAAGCGACTATAACAACAGTAAACAATGGGTGAAACGGATTACCAACTACACCAGTCATCCGGAAACTGATCTGCCCACAAACTAAGCAGGGAAAAAGCCATCAGAAGTGAGGGAGTGCTGGCCTACTACAACAAACGGTGGTGCTCAAGTAAAGGGCCCTTTACACGGGCCAAGAATCGAACAGAATCGCTAACAAGTGTTCGCAGGAACGTTCATTAGCAATTATAACATCAGGTCATAGTGCACGTGAATGCACCATGTCCTGACAATGTGTGTGTATGTCAGTATTCAGTGCAGCGCTGTTCGGGCAGGCGGGTGACCACCGAGCGTGAGTAATAGCAAGCTCTTCGCTCCATGGTCACATGGCACAAACAAATCATCGATGCAAAAAATTTCCAAAGGATTTTTTTTGTGTTGAGTTAATTGATTAATTCGAGTAATCATTTTAGCCCTACACGAGGGTATTTTCTTTCCGTGTCCGTTCCTTTCATATGTGGAACAAATCATTTCAAATAGATCCACACAAAAAAATAAACTGATAATGCAAACTTTTGTGCGGTCTTCTAAATCCATGTTTGCCAGCAGCAGATCGTGCTGCCGGGATTCTTTATGGGACGATCAATGGCATTAGTGATCACTCCGCCCCATACTGTGGAGATTGCTGCACATAAATGCAGCAGTGTCCTTCACCGACGAGCAGACTTGTCGGAAAGGAAAGCTTTCTTCCCGACAATCATCTTGCTTAACCACTTCAGCTCCCCTAGCTTAAACCCCCTTAATGACCAGACCACTTTTTACACTTCTGCACTACACTACTTTCACGGTTTATTGCTCGGTCATACAACTTACCACCCAAATTAATTTTACCTAATTTTCTTTTTCATTTGGTGGTATTTCATTGCTGCTGACATTTTGCCTTTTTTATATTAATCAAAATTGACTAATTTTATTTTTTTTGCAAAAATTTCGTTTTTCAATTTCTGTTGTAAAATTTTTCAATTAAAACTACATTTCTATATACATTTTTCTCTAAATTTATTGTTCTACATGTCTTTGATAAAAAAAATTATAATAATGCAATAAGTGCATAGTTATTGGTTTGGGTAAAAGTTATAGCGTTTACAAACTATGGTGCAAAAAAAATTAATTTACGCACTTTGACTTTCTGAGCACCTGTCATGTTTCCTGAGGTTCTACAATGCCCAGACAGTAGAAACACCCCACAAATTACCCCATTTCGGAAAGTAGACACCCTAAGGTTTTCGCTGATGGGCATAGTGAGTTCATGGAAGTTTTTATTTTTTGTCACAAGTTAGCGGAAATTTTTATTTTTTTCTTACAAAGTCTCATATTCCACTAACTTGTGACAAAAAAATAAAATTTTACATGAACTCACCATACCCCTCACGGAAAACTTTGGGGTGTCTTCTTTCTAAAATGGGGTCACTTGTGGGGTATTTATACTGCCCTTGCATTTTAGGGGCCCTAAAGCCTGAGAAGTAGTTTGGAATCCAAATGTGTAAAAATGCCCTGTGAAATCCTAAAAGTACTCATTGGAATTTGGGCCCCTTTGCGCACCTAGGCTGCAAAAAAGTGTCACACATGTGGCATCGCTGTACTCAGAAGAAGTAGGGCAATGTGTTTTGGGGTGTATTTTTACATATACCCATACTGTGTGAGATAAATATCTCCCAGGCTGTGAGCTCTGCGCTGCGATTGGCCAGCGCTAGAGCAGAACAAGGGCAGACTCCGCCTACCATACTTAGTGACCGAAATCTCTGCCTACCTTAACTTAGTGACCAAAGATACCGGAGGGCATAGCGGGAGAACGGAGCGGCGCCCAGGGATAATAGTAAGTGCAGTGAGATCCCCGGGCACTGCTCTCCATGTCTGTATACTTAGTTCACAATGTCAGGATCGGTGAAAGGTCCTCTTTAATCTATCAGTGTAAAGGGACATTTAGGCTATGTCCACACTAGTGCTGACAATTCCAGTATTCTGTCCTGGCGAACGAACATAATACCGGAATAACTGGATCCAGCATATGCCAGACAGAACCGAGCCCATCAAATCCCTTTCACTGTAATGGGAATCTGACGGTTTTTCAGAATGAATGATAATATACTGGAATTGTCAGCACAAGTCTGGATGCAGCCTTAAGGCCCCAGATTATCACCGAGCGTTTGTACGAAAATACTCGTTCATCGGGTAAGGCTACTTTCACACCTGCGTTAAGTGCGGATCCGTCTGGTATCTGCACAGACGGATCCGCACCTATAATGCAAACAATTGTATCCGTTCAGAACGGATCCATTTGCATTATGAAGGACAAAGTCAAAACGGAACTGTCCTGACTTATAGTGAAAGTCAATGGGGGACGGATCCTTTTAAATTGCACCATATTGTGTCAGTGAAAACAGATCCACCCCTATTAACTTACATTGTAAGTCAGGACAGATCCGTTTGGCTCCGCATCGCGAGGCAGACACCAAAAACGGTCCAAGCTGCCTTTTGGTGTCCGCATCCAGAGCGGAATGGAGCCAAACTGATGCATTCTGAACGGATCCTTATCCATTCAGAATGCATTGGGGCTGAACTGATCCGTTTTGAACAGATTGTGAGATCCCTGAAATGGATTTCACAAACGGAATTCAAAACGCCAGTGTGAAAGTAGCCTTATAAGATTGTTTGCGCAGTCACCTAAATAATCATTTGCCGGTAGCAGATGGTGCTGTGATTTTGTATGGGAATGAGATATAGCATTAGCGATCACTCCTCCCTATTCTGTAGAGGGGATCAAGTAAATGCATTGGTCTCCTCCACTGAAGAGTAAGGGCTGTTTCACACGAGCGGATCCCTTGAGTGTCATCCGCAGCGTGAATGACAGTCAAGCCCTGTTCTGGACAGCACAGACACAGAGCATTAACATGGTTGATAACGCTCCGTGCCCCTCTGATCTTTTTACTACAAAATCAGTGAGATAAAGTTGTCACTGTGATTTTGTAGCAAAAAACACACAGAGGCACGGAGCATTATTAATCATGTTAATGCTCCGTGTCTGTGCTGTCCAGAGCATGGCTTGGCCGTCACTCACGCTGCGGCCCTAAGAGATCATCAGGATGAAATGTTTCCTTCCTGACAATCGTCCGTTCCATCAGCATGGCTGCGGGAAATTAGGCTTGATGTGGGCTCAGCCTTGCAGTCCTGGGGTCACTGGAAGGCTTTATGAGAGGTAGCAAGCTGGGTGTGAACAAAGAGTATTTTTGACTGATCTTAAGAGCTTGCTCTAGCTACAACGTTCTAGTATGGGCAGTCGCTTAGTCATGACCGACATGCCCAGCAGTTACATGGTTTAACGTTAGCTGAATAATGAAAGGTTACTGCATTCTTTGATTCAACTCTATGAATTCATGTTGTTTTCAGACAAGTAAAGATTGTTATCCACTGGGAGTAAAAGACATTTCCTATTAAATGACAAACAGATCTTGGGGCTGAGCTGCTTCTAGGCCAGGTGATCAATGAACCTGTCGTCACTCTGCCTAGGAAGAGCTGGAGAAGGCTGTGGTGCTCATAGGCGCGCTCTGCCCTCTTAAATGGCTGATTAGGGCCCCCACTGATCAGAGGATCCCAGGAAACCCCTTTAAATGAAGCTAAACCAAAGGCAAGCACTGCTGTCTGCATAACCAAACAAAAAACAAAGCAAAACAGTAAACCACTTTAATAAGGGTGCCAGCACATGGTGTGAATTATGCAGTTTGTGTGGATTTCATGCAAAAAAAAAACAAAAAAAACGCAGCATAACACGTACCAGCAAAGTGAATGACACTTTGTGCAAATTTGTGAAAATTTTAAAATCTGCAGCATGGCAATTGTTTGTGCGATTCTGCGCCTTCTGTAGAGCGGTTTTCCCAATAAACTTCGATTGGGTTCTTTACATAAACAGAAAATCTGCACCAAACCGCAATAAATATTGCAGACTTAGGCTACTTTCACACTAGCGTTTTGGGTGGATCCGTCATGGTTCTGCAAAAACTGATCAGTTACAATAATACAACCGCAGGCATCTGTCATGAACGGATCCGTTTGTATTATATGTAACAAAGACAAGATTGATGCATCATGAACGTCACTGAAAGTCAATGGGAGACGGATCAGTTTTCTATTGTGCCAGAGAAAACAGATCAGTCCCCATTGACTTACATTGTGCGTCAGGACGGATCCATTTGGCTCAGTTCAGTCAAGCAGAGGTGTCCGCCTCGAGAGTGGAATGGTGACTGATTGGAGGCAAACTGATGCATTCTGAGTGAATCCTTTTCCATTCAGAATGCATTAGGGCAAAACTGATCCGTTTTGGACCGCTTGTGAGAGCCCTGAACAGAAAGCAAAAACGCCAGTGTGAAAGTAGCCTTATGTGCAGGTTTCCTGCACACAAATATGCACTGTGTGCAGGTACCCTAACTGGCCTGAAAGAAAATGACTAAGGCTACTTTCACACTTGCGTTTGATCGGATCCGTTCTGAATGGATCCGATCATATTAATGCAGACGGAGGCTCCGTTCAGTACGGATCCATCTGCATTAATGACTTAGAAAAATTTCTAAGTGCGAAAGTAGCCTGAGCTAGACGGAAGCGTTCTGCTCCGCTTGTGAGCTCCTTCAAACGGAGCTCACGAGCGGACAGCAGAACGCTAGTGTGAAAGTAGCCTAAGTCCATCTGCACACATCATACCCCATCTATATACTCCATCTATACCCCAAAGGAAAATTACCGGAAGAGATTACACCAATTGAGGGATGCCAGAGTCTTAGATTGCACGATAAACAGGACAATGGGAACAAGGAATGATAATTGTCTGGTATAAATGAGCAATGGATCAGCTCGTTTATCAGGATAAAAATACCCGATCAGCAGTACAACTTCCTGCGTAATCAGGCCAGTACTAATGGGCGTCTATGGGTGTGCTATCATCCATCGGCGCTTGCACTGCCAGAATAGTGCAAGGCCCCTTTCACACGGGCGAGATATCCACGTGGGTGCAATGCGTGAGGAACGCATTGCACCCGCACTGAATACGGACCCATTAATTTCTATGGGGCTGTGCACATGAGCAGTGATTTTCACGCATCACTTGTGCGTTGCGTAAAAATTGCAGCATGCTCCTCTTTGTGCGTTTATCACGTAACGCAGGCCCCATAGAAATGAATGGTGTTGCGTGAAAATCGCAAGCATCCGCAAGGAAGTGTGGATGCAGTGCGATTTTCACGCACTGTTGCTAGGTGACGATCGGGATGGGGACCCGATCTTTATTATTTTCCCTTATAACTTGGTTATAAGGGAAAATAGCATTCTGAATACAGAATGCATAGTACAATAGAGCTGGAGGGGTTAAAAAAATATAATTTAACTCGCCTTAATCCACTTGTTCACGCAGCCGGCATCTCTTCTGTCTTCTTTTGTGAGGAATAGGACCTTTGATGAAGTCACTACGTTCATCAAATAGTTCGTCACATGATCATCACCATAGTGATGGATCATGTGACAGACCATGTGAGGAGCGTAGTGACGTGTGGATTAAGGCGAGTTAAGTTATTATTATTTTTTTTTAAACCCCTCCAGCCCTATTGTACTCAGAATGCTATTATTTTCCCTTATAATCATGTTATAAGGGGAAAGAATACAAGCTACACTACAACTAACCCAAACCTGAACTTCTGTGAAGAAGTTCGGGTCTGGGTACCACAGTTAGTTTTTTATCACGCGCAATGCAAAACACATTGCACCCGCGCGATTAAAACTGAACATCGGAACACAATCGCAGTCAAAACTGACTGCAATTGCGTACCTACTTGCGCGGGTTTGCTGCAATGCACCGGGATGCATCCGGACACGTTCGTCTGCAAAGGGCCTAATACCACCCTTAGGGCTGAAATACATATTATATGGTCAGGCAAACTTACCAAAAACAACAAGTTTGGCTGACAGTCTAATGTGTGTGTGTGGAGCGCCCAACTCTCCCCAAAGTGAATATTGTCACTTAATCAACCATCAGGTGTCTTGACGCTTTCCCCACTCTCCTAATTGAATACCATACACATTCGGCTGAACTGAACATGTACGGCGCAGTCAAGGGAGGTAGCCATCAGCTGAACAGCTATTGAATGTGTATGGCCACCTTCAGTGATCCCAAGAATAAGGTTTACATCCCAAACATATGCAGACATTAACCACCTCCCGTCCGCACGTTGACTAAAAACGCCCGGGAGGCGGTTCTGTATCTCTGAATGGACGTTCCAGAACATCCAGAGATCGCAGCTGCAGATCGGGTTGCCCGCTGTCAGTGACAGCAGGGTAACCCTTAGAGAAGGCACGGACAGTTCCCAGGCTTATACAGTGTACAAAGTGCTGGAAGCGCTATGCGCTTCCTGTTCCGGCCCGGCGGTCATGTGACTGCCGGGGCCGGAGAGTGCAGGAGCTGTCGGGTCTTTCACAGATCTCGATCTGCCCTGCACTGAGGCTGTATTTACCCTGTAACTGGGGCTACTATGAGCCCCAGTTACAGGAGAAATCAATAGTTGGGAAAAAAAAATAACGAAGTCAAATGTCGCCCAGAGTTCTTGTATGACCTAATAGGGGGCGAAAAGTGTAAATATATATTTAAAAAAAAAAATAATTAAAAAATTAAAAATAAAAACTATTTTTTTTTAAATAAAATAGACATATTTGGTATTGCCGCGTCCAAGACGGTCGGTTCTATAAATATATCACATGATCCACCCAGTCCGATAAATAATAAAAAAAACTGTGTAAAAAACACAACCATTAAAACATCTTTTTTGCCACGTCCGTAATGATCTGCTCTATAAAAATGTCACATGACCTAACCCCTCAGGTGAACACTAAAAATAAATAACTAAATAAAAACTGTACTAAAACAACCAATGTTTTGGTCACCTTGCCCCATAAAGTGTTATAATTAGCGATATAAAAAAAATAAAAAATAAAATCATATGTACCCAGAAATAGTACCAATAAAACTGCCACCTTATCCCCTAGTTTTCAAAATGCAGTCACTTTTTGGGAGTTTCTACTGTAAGGGTGCATCAGGGGGCTTCAAATGGGACATGGCTCTAAAAACCAGTTCAGCAAAATCTGCCTTCCAAAAACCATGTGGCGCTCCTTTTCTTCTGCGCCCTGCCGTGTGCCCATACAGCAGTTTATGACCACATGTAGGGCGTTTCTGTAAACCGCAGAATCTGTTTAATAAAATATTGAGTTTTGTTTGGCTGTTAACCCTCGATGTGTTAAAGATTTTTTTTTTATTAAAATGGAAAACTGCCAAAAAAGTGAAATTTTAAAATTTGATCTCCATTTTTCCTTTAATTCTAAAGGGTTAACAAAGTTTGTAAAATCAGTTTTAAGTAACTTGAGGGGTGTAGTTTCTACAATGGGGTCATTTATGGGGGTAGCCACTATGTAGGCCCCACAAAGTGACTTCAGACCTGAATTGGTCCTTAAAAAGTGGGTTTTGTCAATTGTCTTTAAAATTTTAAGAATTGCTTCCAAAATTCTAAGCCTTCTAACGTCCTATAAAATAAAACATTTACAAAATGATGCCAACATAAAGTAGACATATGTGGAATGTTAAGTAATAAATATTTGATGAGGTATCACTTTCTGTTTTAAAAGCAGAGAAATTGAAATTTTGAAAATTTTCACATTTTTTGGTAAATTTGGGATTTTTTCATAAAGAAAAAGGTAAAATATATTGACTCTAATTTTTGACCATCATGAAGTACAATGTGTCACGAGAAAACAATCTCTGAATGGCTTGGATAAGTAAAAGTGTTCCACAGTTATTACCACAAAGTAAGGTATGTCAGATGGTGCTATGCAATGAATGGCGCTTTAATAATAAATAATATTTAAAGGCCATGTACCCCTTTGGACATTTTTTTTTTATTATTGCACTGTACTTTTGAGCCCAAAATTTTTTTGGGTCTTTATTATAAATATGGAATCCTATTTTGTGTATAGAGCTGACAAGCTCTATTAGCTGCCTGTGGATCTTTGTCTTTTCCGTCTTCTGGGGAGAAGATGGACTCCTTATCTCTGATCTTATAAACACTCAATATAGCTCAGTTCTTATCTTACTGATAAGAATGTGGCTTAAATAAGTGTTTATGACCTCTTAGTAATTTAGAGATAATTTATTAGATCAGTGATGCCCAACTTACGGCCCGTGCAGTGACCGAAGGCGGAGCTTGTGCACAGTTGCAGAAGAGACGCTGCAGCGACTGACGACCCCATTCTCCCCACACCCACCCATACAGAGCCCCCTCTGGACTAGGGCTGCAGTAAACGATTATTTTAGTAATTAAGTATTATATCGATTATTTGTACCTTCCTAAAATAACGTATTGCTTAATAAAACAATATTTTTTTATTTATTACAGTGGTATAGCAAATAATTGCACACAAGGATTCTTTCACAGCTGCAATATACAGTACATTGTCAGAGAAAGACAGCCAGAATGTACCGTACTGGGTATAGCTGGATACTGCCAGCTGCTGCAGCGATTGACTGTAATGGGGTGCGGCCTTGTTACAGCATTCAAGCTGGGTTTTGGCTGGACCCAAAAAAAAAAAAAAAAAAAAGCTTTGGACGATACCCAGCATGTATGCCGGAACGTGGCCAGATGGCCCTTGACCACAACATAGTCAATGAGAGTATATAGCTGGTTGTATCCGGCTATACCCAATACTGTATACTCCAGCAGGCTGTTCTTCTGCCAGAATGTGTATCTAAGGCTATGTTGTGAACTCTGTCAGTCTGTTCCGGTGAAGGATGCACTGGCTGCATCAGTCATAGCTGGATGCCCATTGACTATAATGGGGATCTGGACAAAAAAAAAAAAAAAAAAAAAAAAAAGCTGCACAGTAACGTATTATGTTATGTCCCTCACTCCCCCACAGTGCCATCAGATATCATCAGCCCCTGGTCTAAGGAGGATGTGACTGGCGAGGTGCGGTAGTGGTGGAAGTGAATGGACCGCAGCCTATTTCTTAATATGTGAATATGTCTGATGCCCGCGTGAGACAACTCATAATATTGCACCACAAGGCATTTCTAGAGTTTCCTGCATTCCACTCATACATTCTTGCTATGCCCAGACGCGCCCCCGTTAAAGGGGCAATGCCCAGATATTTGCCTCTTCACAGTAGCAATGCTCACACTTGTCCCCTCACAGGGTTTGCATTTCTATCTGGCAAAGCTACCTGGTTCTGGCCCACGAAATTTATACCATGTCTAGTGCGGCCCTCAGAAAATGGTTGGGCAACACTGTATTAATGAAACACAGTGAAAGTACCAGTCTCACAGTTAGAAAAAAAACTGTTAACCTTTTGTGACAGAATGGATCAATATTTCTTAATAAAGGCTAATTGAAAATATGATTTTTAGCCAAAAATTTGTAAAATGCAAACAAAAATTGCCTCCAAAGGTGGGACATAGCCTTTAAGTAATACAATCGAAGGGCACTATGTTCTGAGGCAAACACACTGGGAGGGAAGCAGTTAGGCTGCCTTCACTTCAGCCGTGTTTTATGCACTTTTGTATTTTTAGTGATGTTTTTAGCACCTGCACTTTGTGGTGCATTTTCTGAAGTAAAAACACTAGCTCCAGACGTTAGCTGAAAGTTTATGGGAAGTATGAAGCAAAGTGCTTTTTTCTGGATTTTTAAAAAAATGCAGCATGCTGTAGCGCTTGCCTTTTTCCATGTCTCCTTCTCTATAGAGAAAACATGCCATAAGGAAAATGCTAGTGAAATGAAACAGAAAAAATTGGCTGAAAAATTGCAGGTGTTAAAAAAAAAAAAAAAAAAAGTTATTTTGGAGTTTGTTTTTGCTGGCAGAAAATAAATGGCAGTGCAAAATTCATGTCTGTAAGGAAAATCAATCTAGGAGTTATAAAATAAAAAAAAATTAAAAAAAATTGCAATACAATAAAAAAAAAAGTAAAAATACAGTTTAACAAACATGCTAGGCATTTAACTGCAATCCCCTAAACGTCATTCTTTCAATGCTTACCCATATAAGGCTTTATCTAAAATATTCATCAAGACATAAAACCGTACATATCAGAAATGTCTAAATAGTTTCAACATGAGAAATCTGTTGAAAGAGGGTTTTGCATGAAGATATTCTTTTGTTTGAAGGAATGTAGGTTTCAAACAATGCTAAATATTTCACTATGAAACTAAGCACTTTCACCAAACATATGTAAACATGCAGCAATAAAAACACCAGAATGGATCCACAAATAGAATCTGTGGTAGGTATTCACTAAACGTAATATGAATAGTTCAAAGTATGGGGAAATTTACATATTGTGTAGTGTGGGTCATTATAGATGCGGTGATACCCAATGTGGAGATTTTATTTTTGACATTTTTTTTCCCCATTGAAAAGCGTTTAGTGCATTGCATTTTAAAGGGGTTTTCTGAGATTTTGATACTAATGACCTATCCTCAGGATAGGTCATCAGTATTTGATCAGTGAGGGTCCGACACCAGGGTCCTGCCGATCAGCCTTGTTGCAGCTTACCAAGCACAGCGCTGTACATTGTAAGTCGCTCAGCTCCATTCAATGCCTTCTTATACATCTTATCGCGGTAGGGCCCGAGTGTCGGACCCCCGCCGATCAGATGCTGATGATCTAGCCAGAGGAACCCCTTTAACATGAGAACATGAATGCAGCGCTCTAGATAGAAAACCAGCCTGAGCTGCTCGCATGACTAACAGGCGCAGGAACTGGGTTATTACTGAAACGCCCAGTTTTAGGATAAGCTGCAAATAAACTGATGTAAAAATCAAACATGGAGCCTGCGCAAAAGTTGCAACTGACAGCAAAGTTGTGTACTTTATAATAATAATAAAAAAGAAAAAAAGACAGTATGTAGATCAAGTAGCATTGCAAGTACAGACAGCAGTTAGGGTCCATTCACACGTCCGCAAAATGGATGCGGAACGGGTACGGACCCATTTATTTTCAATGGGGCCGGAATGTGCTGTCCGCATCCACATTTGCGGATCCGCACTTCCACATCCGTGCTTCCGTTTCCACAAAAAAAATAGAACATGTCCTATTCTTGTCCGCAATTGCGGACAAGAACAGGCATATTCTATTAGTGCCGGCAATGTGCGGTCCGCAAAATGCGGAACACACATTGCCGCTTTCCGTGTTTTGCGGATCCTTTGCTCCGTGTATCCGCAAAACACATTGCGGACGTGTGAATGGAGCCTTAAAGGGGTTATCCCATCATAGACAATGGGGGCCTATCGCTAGGATATGTCCCTATTGTCTGATAGGTGCGGGTCCCTACAAGCAGAACGGAGCGGAGAAACTTGAGGAGGGCGCACTGCGCATGCGCAGCCGCCCTCCATTCATTTCTATGGAGCCGCCGAAAATAGCCGAGCGCTGTCTGCCATTTACGTCGGCCCCATAGAAATGAATGGGAGCGTTGGGCGCGCATGCGCTGTGCACTCCCATTCACTTCAATGGGAGAGGTGGGGAGCTGCACCTGGTGGTGGACGGACCCCGGGAAACCCGGGGTCCTCCAGCCAAAAAACTCTCCCCGGCTCCGTTCTCCTTGTAGGTGCGGGTCCCAGCGCTGGGACCCGCACCCATCAGACAATGGGGGCATATCCTAGCGATAGGCCCCCATTGTCTATGATGGGATAACCCCTTTAAAGAGGTTCTCTGGGAATAATTTAAAATATCCACAAGCAACCTAGAATGTGAGCGGGACTGGTTGTCCCCACTTGCAGAGCTGCCAGAGGGAGGGCTCACTGCACTCTGGCACTTACATATACTACACAATAGGGCTCATGCACACAAACGCATTTTCTTTCCGTGTCTGTTCCGGTAATAACCCTTTTATAGAGCTTAGATGTTGAAAAAGCAACCCTCTCTCTTCCTATGCCATTTCAGGACCTTTCCTGAATGCCATAAAAAAAATAAAAAAAAGGATAAATATATATATATATATATATATATATTAATTATTAAATAAATCTCCCCCATTGGAACATGGCGTTCCCCATGTCATTTCCACATCTCGATCAATCTCATACTGGTACCCACTAGAGTTGCGCGGGCCCCCCACCCCCCATAAAAGCGGCATCCACAGAACCCCTCCATAACAGCCCCGACACCGCTGCTCACAGCAGACTATTCTGGCAGTAACTTTTACTCAGCACATCTTTATTATCTTACAATGGAAGCTGCAGTAACAGGCAGAGCGGGTGGCGGCGTAACGTCACTCACTCACGTGACGCGCCTGCTACGCCCACTTTATGAATTAAGCAGGCGGAGCAGGCGCGTCACGTGAGTAAGTGACGCAACGCCGCCGCCCGCTCTGCCTGTTACCGGAGCTTCACTGTAAGTTAATAAAGATGGGCTGATTTAATGTTAAAGTAAAAGTTACTGCCAATGAATGACCCTGACTACGAATTCAATTATCGAATATCATCGATAACTTTGATTAATCGTAGCAGCCATAATTCATATAGTGCTCTCTCTGGTTATAAAATGAATACGAGACATAGGCCTCTTCAATTAACCTTCCATAGAATAAAAAAAAATATAAATCCCTGAAATTCACTTTGGATAAGATTCTAACAAAATCGATCGGTATATTTGACTAGGTTACAAATAAAAATTCTACCCAAATCAAAAGTGCTCATTGTCCAAAGTGTCATGTATGACAATCTGGGGTCTCCTAAGACTGCATCCAACCCCTTTCAAGCTCTTTATCGGCAGGACAGTATTAGTGATATGAAAGTGACAGAGACATATATAGCTATGGGTAAATGAATGGCAGCCGGTGGTAAAACTGTTAAAAAGTAATGGTAACAGTGCGGTTTATTTTTAATTTTATAAAAAATCTGTTAAAAAAATTAACCTCTTTTGGTGGCAGATGCCTTCTTCATCTTCTGACTAGTTACGGTAAATGGTGGCCAACGTTTTGAGAGATTTGGCCAAAACGAATCGTAAAAGATTCAGATTCAGCTGGAATCCAAATTTTTGGGAAATTCAACATAAATGTGATTAGTATACAATTGATTCATCTTTAATCTTCTATTATCTTTTCTGCAGTTTCTTCAGTGGAATTATCAGTATTTCTGAAGGTCAGGCGCCCTTAATCTAGGTGGCAAAATTACCTCTACATACACCCAACTACATCAACACAATGTCCCTCCACTTCTTAGAGAGCCCCGATCTCTAGTACGTAAATGGTCCTCCCTTCTGATGTCCACTGCCAAAATCTATTGTTCATGCTCTCCACCTGTGTAAAACACTCCCTATCCTACTGTCCACGTCCCCAGATGTAACGCGATACCATTAACACACTTAACATCTAATCCTATAATAAATGGCAATAGAGATGGACAGAGATGCCTTATGAATGGAATTCCACACTGATATCCCCCACATCTCTACTGCACCCCAAACTTCACTCTACAAATATTCGCCTTCCACTCTCAGCCCATCTTTAAATTGAATGCTTTGCATCGCAAACTTCCCCATCTCACTTTTCCTTCCCCGATACTATGTGAAAGTTCATCGGGCACCCCCATTTGTGCTCAGTTTTGGGGGGTTTTTGGTGTAAAAAATAAATGTATTGTTAAATAGAAATCAATTTTAGGTAGTGTTCGTGTAGATTTTTTGCACGCACATAATATCTGAGTGCATGCGTCCTGCACCTGCTGAGCGCTGATCAGAAACATCCATTTTTCTGACTGGTCCGCTCAGTTTACTGTGTAGATTTTATTTTATTTTTTAAATAAAGGTTTACACATTTCACACGTCACATCCCAATAAAATAAAAATGGCCCATCGGTCCTAACGAGACTCAGTCTGCCAGTGATGAGGGACCCTCTAGAAGGCGCCCCAGAACAGCTGAGGCAGCCCCCCCAGAGTGAGTCCATATGGACCCCACCCCCCCAAAGCCAAACATTAGACAATATTGGAGTTCGGACATTTTCTACAAGGGTCCAATTTATAGTAACACCATGACCCGGTAGTGTTTGGAGTCAATTCAGAGGTTTCGAAGGTTTGATTAATCTCCCCTATGACTAAATTAAATTGGAATTTGCTGTAAAAACATGACCATAATTGGTATCGGGACATCCCTAGTAGACATATGGGGAAAGAAAAGTAATAACTATTTTTGGAGGTATTACTATCTATTTTAAAAGTAGAGAAATAGAAATTTGCTAATTCTTCCCAATTATTTGTAAATTCTGTATTTTTTTTATAAATAAAAATGAAATATTTTTAATCAAATTTACCACTGTCATGAAGTACAATAGGTGATGAGAAAAATCTGGCCTGGATAAGTAAAAGAGTTTTAAAGTTATCACCACATAAGGGTCCATTCACACGTACGCAATTTGTTTCCGGATCCGTTCTGGATTTTTCAGACCCGTTTATGTTCAATAGGGCCGGAACGGATGCTATGTGCTGTCCACATCAGCACTTCCGGATCTGCAATTCCGTTCCCGTCCACAACTGTGGACAAGAAAAGGCATTTTCTATTATAGCGATGTGCGGTCCGCGAAATGTGGAACGCACATTGCCGGTAACTTCGTTTTGCGGATCCGCAATTCGCGTACTGCAAAACACCTCCGGACGTGTAAATGGACCCTTAACCACCTCCGGACCACCTAACGCACATGTGCGTTCCGGAGGTGGCAGGCTGGCGCACAGTCACGCATATACGCGTCATCTCGCGAGACGACGCGAGTATGCGCCCGCGCGTGCGCAGTTCGCGCCGGCATTTCGTTCAGGACCATTTCGTCAGCAACCTGCCAGCCAATGATCGTGGCTGGCAGGTTGCTGATTTTTAAAAAATCCAATCAAAGTGCCAGATAGCAGATCATATTTGTAAATATGATCTGTTATATGGCTGCCTGCTCCTCTGCTGGTTCTTTTCGTCGGTTGGATCCAGCAGAGGAGCAGGCTTCACAGTGAGTACACCAAACACTACACTATAGCCCCTGATCACCCCCCTGAACCCCAATTAACCCTTTGATCACCTCTTTGATCACCCCTGTCAATCACAAGTGAAAAGAAAAAAGTGATCAGTGCAAACTGTCACTTTTTTTTTTTCCACTGGTATTGACCGTTAGGTTTTAGGTATAGTTTAGGTCCCTTGGTTAGGTAGTTAGCGATCAGTTAGCGCCCAGCCCACCGCACCGCAGTCCGTTATTCGCTGATTAGCGTATCGCTAATCAGCATTTGTACTTTTATAGTATCTGGAAGTGATCAAAACTGATCACGGTCAGATCTATAATAGTACTAGTTTCACTTTAGCTCGCCCTCCACCCAAAACGCAGTGTTTGCCCGATCAGGCCTGATCGGTCGCCCACACGTGCGTTCGCCCACACCCGCCCCACCGCAGTGACAAAAAAAAAATTTTTTTTTGATCACTGCACATTCACTTTACACGCACTGCGGCGATAAAAAAATCAGTTTTGATATTTTTTATCAACCGCAGCGGCCTCCGGTACTTCGCTAGCCTCCCCTTTGTAAGACAGGCTTGCTTTTTTTTTCTTGGGTAGTCTCAGGGAATACCCCTAAATTTAGTTGCCCACATGTCAAACAGGGGGTATTCCTCTGAAGAGGCCTACAGGCTTCTGACCCAGTCGGATGAGGAGTGGGAACCCTCATCTGATGAATCCAGCGGGTCAGAATACGAACCTGTAGAAAGCAGTGGCTCTCTGAGCCAAAGTTCGGACGAGGAGGCTGAGGTCCCTGATACCACCAGGCGTACCCGGCCCCGTGTCGCTAGACCGCAGGTTGCGCAGGATCCGCTTCAAGAGCAGCAGAGTGGGGCTGGTGCTGTCGGATTACGTGGTGAGGCATACACCAGCAGCCCAGCCCTCCCTGGACCTAGTACCAGCACTGCCGTACAACCTGGTGAAGTAGCGAGCACCAGAAGGGCAGTTGAAGCTGGTACGGTGGCACGTGCAGTAGTGACCCCGTCGCAGCCACCGCAAAGACGTGCCCGTAGAGCCCCTAGAATCCCAGAGGTGCTGGCAAACCGTGATTGGCAGTCCCCAACTTCAGCCGCACCTGTAGTTTTCCCTTTCACTGCCCAGTCTGGAGTTCGGGTTGAGACGGCTCAGATCGGTTCGGCCCTGGGATTTTTTGAGCTGTTCTTGACTGCGGAGCTTTTAGACATAGTTGTGGCCGAAACAAACAGGTATGCCACACAATTTATCACCGCTAACCCGGGAAGCTTTTATGCCCAGCCTTTCCGGTGGAAACCAGTCCAAGTTTCCGAACTTAAAACTTTTCTGGGCCTCCTCCTCAACATGGGCCTGACAAAAAAACATGAATTGCGGTCATATTGGTCCACGAACCCGATTCATCACATGCCCATGTTCTCTGCTGCCATGTCCAGGGCACGTTTTGAGGCCACCCTGCGGTTCCTGCACTTTAGTGACAACACCGCCTCCCGTCCCAGGGGCCACCCTGCTTTTGACCGGCTCCACAAAATTCGGCCCCTCATAGACCATTTCAACCAGAAATTTGCAGATATTTATACCCCAGAGCAAAACATCTGCATAGACGAGTCCCTGATACATTTTACCGGGCACCTTGGCTTCAAACAATACATCCCAAGCAAGCGCGCCTGGTATGGGGTCAAATTGTATAAGCTCTGTGAAAGGGCCACAGGCTATACCCACAAATTTCGGGTCTATGAGGGAAAAGATCAGACCCTGGAGCCGGTCGGTTGCCCTGACTACCTGGGGAGCAGTGGGAAGACAGTTTGGGACTTGGTGTCACCCTTATTCGGCAAGGGGTACCATCTTTATGTGGACAATTTTTACACAAGTGTGGCCCTCTTTAGGCATTTGTTTCTAGAACGGATTGGCGCCTGTGGTACCGCGCGAACTAGTCGCGCGGGCTTCCCCCAACGGCTCGTTACCACCCGTCTTGCAAGGGGGCAGAGGGCCGCACTGTGTAACGAAGAACTGCTCGCGGTGAAATGGAGAGACAAGCGTGACGTTTACATGCTCTCCTCCATTCACGCAGACACGACAATACAAATTGAGCGAGCAACCCGTGTCATTGAAAAGCCCCTCTCAGTCCACGACTATAACCTCCACATGGGAGGGGTCGACTTCAATGACCAGATGTTGTCTCCGTATTTAGTTTCCCGACGCACCAGACGCTGGTATAAGAAGGTGTCTGTATATTTAATTCAATTGGCTCTGTACAATAGTTTTGTTCTCTACAGTAAGGCTGGGAGAACTGGATCCTCCCTCAAATTTCAGGAAGAGATCATCGAGAACCTCCTGTATCCAGGAGGTTCCGTGGCCCCAACCACCAGTGTAGTTAGCCGTCTACACGAGCGACATTTCCCCAATGTCGTTCCTGGTACCTCAACCCAACCGTCACCCCGAAAAAGATGTCGTGTCTGTAGCAGGAGTGGAATAAGGCGTGACACCCGCTATTTCTGTCCTGACTGTCCGGACCACCCTGCCCTATGCTTTGGAGAGTGTTTCCGGAAGTACCACACACAGGTACACTTAGCATAGGGACCACATCTCACAGGACAGGCACACAGGGCTATTAGGGCCCATTCACTCACTGCTGCTGCAAACGTCTCCTTTCACATGGGACAAAGTGCATAACGCACTTCGCCACATCTTTGGGCGATTTGCGCTTTGCACATTGACCCATGGGGAAGGAGAGGTTTGTTCTATAAAAGGTAAAAAAACAAAAAAAAAAAAACAGGTAAGCAAACAGGTTAATGTTTAGTTCCAAAAGTTAAAGTTACATGTTCTGTTCCAAAGTTAATAAAATTATTGCGTTGTGGCCTGTTTTTTTCTTTTTTTTTTTTTTTTTGTCTTTTTACCTTCCAGGTGGACCAACCGATCTACTAGCTGCAGCACCGATGTGCATTCTGACAGAAGCATTGCGCTGCTGTCAGATTACACGCAAGTCGGTGTATGCGGCGCTGCAAGACGGGATTTTCTCCTCTGCAGTGACAGATACGTTTGCCAAGGCATACGAGCTGAGGAGGAGGCGGCGTTCCTATGCTTTGGCAAGCACTTTGTATATATATATATATATATATATATATATATATATATATATATATATATATATATATATATATATATATATATATATTTTAAAAAAAAATCCCGGCAATGATTTATTCATCCACATCGATTGATGCGAATGGAGAAATCTGGTTTGCCAGGGCATACGAGCTAAGTGGGTATGGATGTAGGGCGGAGCTCCTATGTCCTGGCAGACGCCTTTCCCCTCCATTTTTTTTTTTGGCAGAGATTTTTTCATCCACATTGATCGATGCGAATGAAGAAATCTGTGCCGTTCATTTTTTTCTTTCAGCCCAGAGGCTGAACGGAAAAAAAAAATCTCATTACCTGTATGCTCAATATAAGGAGAATAGCAGAAACTCCTAATGCTGGCCATACATGTAATGATTGCGGAGACCCTCAAATGCCAGGGCAGTACAAACGCCCCACAACTGACCCCATTTTGGAAAGAAGACACCCCAAGGTATTTGCTGAGGGGCATATTGAGTCCATGAAAGATTGAAATTATTGTCCTAAGTTAGCGGAAAGTGAGACTTTGTGAGAAAAAACAAAAAAAAAAATCAATTTCCGCTAACTTATGCGAAAAAAAAAAAAAATCTTTGAACTTGCCAGGCCCCTCATTGGATACCTTGGGGTGTCTTCTTTCCAAAGTGGGGTCACATGTGGGGTATTTATACTGCCCTGGCTTTTTAGGGGCCCTAAAGAGTGAGAAGAAGTCTGGGATCCAAATGTCTAAAAATGCCCTCCTAAAAGGAATAAATATCTTGGTCAAATGCCAACTTTGTATAAAAAAATGGGAAAAGTTGTCTTTTGCCAACATATTTCTCTCACCCAGCATGGGTATATGTAAAATGACACCCCAAAACACATTCCCCAACTTCTCCTGAGTACGACGATACCACATGTGTGACACTTTTTTGCTGCCAAGGTGGGCAAAGGGGCGCATATTCCAAAGTGCACCTTTCGGATTTCACCGGTCATTTCTTACACATTTTGATTGCAAAGTTCTTCTCACACATTTGGGCCCCTAAATTGCCAGGGCAGTATAACTACCCCACAAGTGACCCCATTTTGGAAAGAAGACACCCCAAGGTATTCTGTGAGGGGCATGGTGAGTTCCTAGAATTTTTTGTCGCAAGTTAGTGGAATATGAGACTTTGTAAGAAAAAAATAAAAAATAAAAAATCATCATCATTTTCCGCTAACTTGTGACAAAAAATAAAAAGTTCTATGAACTCACTATGCCCATCAGCGAATACCTTAGGGTGTCTACTTTCCGAAATGGGGTCATTTGTGGGGTAGTTATACTGTTTGGGCATTGTAGAACCTCAGGAAACATGACAGGTGCTCAGAAAATCAGAGCCGTTTCAAAAAGCGGAAATTCACATTTTTGTACCATAGTTTGTAAATGCTATAACTTTTACCCAAACCATTTTTTTTTTTGCCCAAACATTTTTTTTTAATCAAAGACATGTAGAACTATAAATTTAGCGAAAAATTTATATATGGATGTCGTTTTTTTTTGCAAAATTTCACAGCTGAAAGTGAAAAATGTCATTTTTTTGCAAAAAAAATCGTTACATTTTGATTAATAACAAAAAAAGTAAAAATGTCAGCAGCAATAAAATACCACCAAATGAAAGCTCCATTAGTGAGAAGAAAAGGAGGTAAAATTCATTTGGGTGGTAAGTTGCATGACCGAGCGATAAACGGTGAAAGGAGTGTAGTGCCGAAGTGTAAAAAGTGGCCTGGTCATGAAGGGGGTTTCACCTAGCGGGGCTGAAGTGGTTAAGTGACAGGTCAGATTTTCTAAAAATGGCCTGGTCCTTAAGGTAAAAAAAATGACAGGATCATGAAGGGGTTAAGGAGTCACTGTACTTTCCCACAATTTCATTTAATAGAGAATGGTGTAAATAGCAAAATTCTAAGTTACTTTATTTACAAAATCTGCCTGCATTCACCTGAAAAAAAAAGCTGTAAAGTCATGACCACTAGAGGTCTCACTTCCACCTAAGTTGCAGCACACTGCCTGTTGTCAGGGAAGATCTGCCACTAGTAACAGATACAGAAGATATCTGAGAGGAAGTGGAGCGTATCAGAGCTAGCTGAGATATTAAGCCTGATAACACAACTGCTTCTTAAGAGCATACACGAGCCTCCTGCCATTATGTAATTGTGATTTATTCCTCCTTATCTACTCTGTGAGCTCCAGCACTTAAAACAGTGGGAAGTAAGGTAAAGGATGTCACAGCAGTACAGTGCTGGCAGAAGGGAGAAGCTCCCTGCTTCTGAGTGAAATGCATCTAACTGTGCAGCCAAAACAGGGAATAATATAGCTGAAAAAAAAACATTAGGGGAGCCCAAAACACAACAGCTACTTCACAGTTATGATTATACAGAGAAGTACAGCCAAACACTAAAAAATATGGCTCCTATGCCCCACTGTGCACCCCTGTAGTTTTCCAGCTCAGTATGTTAATACTGAGCATCGGTACAGAGAGGAGGAGACACCAGGGTTTCTCAATGGGCACCTCGTTCTCCCTGGTTGTGCCACGCTCCGCTGTGGATTGGCTCACGTCACAGCCAGGGAGAAGGAGATGCCCATTGAGAAACCCTGGTGTCTCCACCTCCTTGTACCGATATTCAGTATTAACATACTGAGCAGGAAAACTACAGGAGTGCACAGTGGGGCATATGAGCCATATTAAAAAAAAAAAAAAAAAAAAAAAAAAAAAGCCAGGATGGCAGCATCAAGTAAAAGATATTTATCTAGAATTAAAAAAAGACCATATATATATATATATATATATATATATATATATATATATATATATATATATATATATATATATATACTACTACTACACACACACACACAAGGACCCCCTTTTGCCTTCAGAACTGCCTTAATTCTAAATGGCATTGATTCAACAAGGTGCTGATAGCATTCTTTAGAAATGTTGGCTCATATTGATAGGATAGCATCTTGCAGTTGATGGAGATTTGAGGGATGCACATCCAGGGCACGAAGCTCCCGTTCCACCACATCCCAAAGATGCTCTATTGGGTTGAGATCTGGTGACTGTGGGGGCCATTTTAGTACAGTGAACTCATTGTCATGTTCAAGAAACCAATTTGAAATGATTCGAGCTTTGTGACATGTTGCATTATCCTGCTGGAAGTAGCCATCAGAGGATGGGTACGTGGTGGTCATGAAGGGATGGACATGGTCAGAAACAATGCTCAGGTAGCCCATGGCATTTAAAAGATGGCCAATTGGCACTAAGGGGCCTAAAGTGTGCCCAGAAAACATCCCGCACACCACCAGCCTGCACTGTGGTAACAAGGCATGATGGATACATGTTCTCATTCTGTTTACGCCAAATTCAGACTCTACCATTTGAATGTCTCAACAGAAATCGAGACTCAGACCAGGCAACATTTTTCCAGTCTTCAACAGTCCAATTTTGGTGAGCTTGTGCAAATTGTAGCCTCTTTTTCCTATTTGTAGTGGAGATGAGTGGTACCCGGTGGGGTCTTCTGCTGTTGTAGCCCATCCGCCTTAAGGTTGTGCGTCTTGTGGCTTCACAAATGCTTTGCTGCATACCTCGGTTGTAACAAGTGGTTATTTCAGTCAACGTTGCTCTTCTATCAGCTTGAATCAGTCGGCCCATTCTCCTCTGACCTCTAGCATCAACAAGGCATTTTCGCCCACAGGACTGCCGCATACTGGATGTTTTTCCCCTTTTTACACCATTCTTTGTAAACCCTAGAAATGGTTGTGCGTGAAAATCCCAGTAACTGAGCAGATTGTGAAATACTCAGACCGGCCCGTCTGGCACCAACAACCATGCCACGCTCAAAATTGCTTAAATCACCTTTCTTTCCCATTCTGACATTCAGTTTGGAGTTCAGGAGATGGTCTTGACCAGCAGGACCACAACCCTACATGCATTGAAGCAACTGCCATGTTATTGGTTTACTAGATAATCGCATTAATGAGAAATAAAACAGGTGTTCCTAATAATTCTTTAGGTGAGTGTGTGTATGTATATATCTCTCTATCTATATCTATCTCGGCAGTTTTTTTAAGCTGATGATCTATCCTCTGGATAGATTAGCATATGATCGGCGGGGGTCTGACACCTGGGACCCGCGTCCATCATCTGTTTACCACAGGCCCAGTGACGTGATGACTAGTATCAATGACCTGGGCGAGTTCTGTTTGAATAGAGCATAGCCCCGCCCAGGTCATTGATACTAGTCTTCACGTCACTGGGCCTGTGGTAAACAGCGAGAAGGCCGCGGCACTACTGCCGGCGCCGCTGCCTTCTCAAACAGCTGATCGACAGGGGTCCCGGGTGTCGGACCCCTACCGATCAGATGCCGATGATCTATCCAGAGGATAGATTATCAGTTTTAAAAAAACTGCAGAACCCCTTTAAGTAATGAAATCCCTTTCTATCTGTCAATGTATTTGGGTCAACTATGCTTGTACATATACACTGTATAAAGAAAATCAATACAAACTGCTAATGATCTGGCATGACACTCTAGAATTGTGTTCTAAACTGAACCCTACCATTCCTTATCTGCATTGGCGTGCATCCCAATTCTACATTTTTCGGGTTATGCCCTACCAGTTCCCCCTTCTAGTGTCAGATACGAGATATCCTTTTTTCAGTATTGCAGAGGGCCTGGTCTCTCCTATTTTTAAGTTTTAATGGTTTCCCCCTCTGAAGTCATGTATCAGGGTGCTCCATCCTTTAAGGCTGTATTTACACCTGCCGATTTTTCGATAGATGATCACTAACAAGAGTTCATATGTACGTTGGTCAGCTAACATCTTGCAGTGTAATACAGTGCAAACATGCTCAATCATTGAGCAATTGTGATTTTTAAGCAGTTAAAAAAAAAATCATTGTTTGCTGGCGGTAGATTGCGCTGTCTAACTACAATCTGACGCCAGCAAATCAGTAGACAGTATGGGGACAAGCAATGGCGGTCACTCCTCCTGATGCTGTGGAGGAGATCACTGCATGTAACAGCAGCAGTCTCCTCTGGTAGTGAGCAGGAGACTGTCAGGAGGGAACACTACCTTGCCCACAGTCGCTTGCTTAATTGGCTTTACTCTCATTGCCCTTCCGTCTACACTGGACTTTCAGAAACATCCTAACGATGTTCATTCCATGGAATATAGAACGACTCAATGACATAGATAAATTATCTGAGATCTAGAAACCCTGGGACAAATATTGGATCCTGAATGAACCCAATAACATTGCTTGATCTCCTATAACTTGTGTATCGAGTTTCCCTCAGCAGCATCTTTTTTTTTCTTCCTTTTTTCTGTATACTTACTTCCCCCCATTTTCCCTCATTAAGGGTACTTTCACACTAGCGTTACTCTTTTCCGGTATTGAAAAACAGGTAAAGGGTCTCAATACCGGAAAAATCGCATCAGTTGTGTCCTAATGCATTCTGAATGGAAAGCAATCCGTCCAGTATTCATCAGAATGTCTTCCGTTCCTTGTACGGTATTTGATCGGAGCATGCTGCGGTATTTTTGGTGGCTCAAATCCCGGAACAAAACCGAATGGGCATTAATTTCCATAGAAATGTATTAATGCTGGATCCGGTACTAAGTGTTCCGGAAATTGTCACATCGACAGATCCGGTCGAAACTGCCTGCCGGATTCTAACAACGCTAGTCTCATTGACTGTATGGTGGTAATATGCTCCAGGGACTTCTTTTGTTACTGTTCTTTATGTTAGTTGTATAATGCACACTAAGGCCCCTTTCACACGGGCAAGTATTCCATGCGGATGCGATGCGCGAGTTGAACACATTGCACCCGCACTGAATCCGGACCCATTCATTTCTGTAGGGCTGCTCACATGAGCGGTGATTTTCACGCATCACTTATGCGTTGAGTGAAAAATCGCAGCATGCTCTATATTGTCCGATTTTTACGCAGGCCCCATAGAAGTGAATTGGAAGCGTGAAAAATCGCATAGCATCCGCAAGCAAGTGCGGATGCGGTGCGATTTTCATGCACGGTTGCTAGGAGACGATCGGGATGGAGACCCGATCATTATTATTTTCCCTTATAACATGGTTATAAGGGTAAATAATAGCATTCTGAATACAGAATGCATAGTAAAACAGCGCTGGAGGGGTTAAAAAATAATTTAACTCACCTTAGTCCACTTGATCGCGAAGCCCGGCATCTCCTTGTGTCTCCTTTGTTGAATAGGACCTCTGGTGAGCATTTAAATACAGGTAAAGGACCTTTGATGACGTCACTCCGGTCATCACATGGTACATCACATGATCATTCACCATGGTAAAAGACCATGTGATGACCGGAGTGACGTCATCAAAGGTCCTTTACCTGTATTTAATGCTCACCACAGGTCCTATTCAACAAAGGAGACAAGGAGATGCCGGGCTTCACGATCAAGTGGACTAAGGTGAGTTACATTTTTTATTTTTTTAATCCCTCCTGCGCTGTTTTACTGTGCATTCTGTATTCATATAACCATGTTATAAGGGAAAATAATACAATCTACAGAACACAGATCCCAAATCCGAACTTCTGTGAAGAAGTTCGGGTACCAAACATGCGCGATTTTTCTCACGCGAGTGCAAAACGCATGACAATGTTTTGCACTCGCGCGGGAAAAAAATATATAAATAAATAAATAAATCGCACATTTTCCTGCAACGCACCCGCCTCTTATCCGGCCCAAAAAAAAGACGCCCGTGTGAAAGAGGCCTAAAAGTTGTACCATGTTCTATATGTTGCTATGATCAGACTGCAGCTATTCCTATAGCTCTCATTTTGTAACCTGACAAAAATTGGCAAAATTTCATAATAAAAAAAAAAAAAAAAAAAGGGGGGGGGGGGGGGGAGAATATCCAGAGACACAGTTAAACCGTTGCTGGATGATTAAACACATGAGAAATGTGTGTGGACATATTGATATGATTACAAGGAGATCCTGTAGAGATCCGTTCAGGATGTCTTCCGTTCTGTCAGCATTCCGTTTTGTGACCGGACTAGGTCTGCAGCTAAGGCCCAGGTACGTCACCGTATATCCAAAAAAAAATGCCTTTGCCCTGTGCAATTTAGCGCAGGGCAAAGGAGAGCATCGGAGCATGAACTGCTCCGATACTGAAGTCAGGGGGGCTGCCGGGGTACAAATGGTGGTATGGCCGGGTTCAGTAACAATATGGGTACATTTACATGTGTAGGGTTTGTTATTGAAAAACCTTACCTGAACCAAGAAATGAAAGGTAAAAGCAGATAAGTTTGCCCCCAGTGTTTGCCAATCTGCAGGCTCCTAGAAACAGTCTTGTAGAAATCCTGCAGATAACAATGGTTAATCAGCAGCTAATATGGTCCATTTTGGGCCTAGGAGTGACCGGGGGGGGGGGGGGGGGGGGGGGCCGAGGTTTGTGGTCTTACAATTAAACAATACAGCAATGGGTATACTGGCTAAAAGTGACAGATTGCTATACCGCAGGAAAATAAAAGGTCACTTCATGACCACAAAGAACAAAGCCCGTAGGCTGGCATTCCTTCCACACACCAGGATATTCTCCTACTAAAAACAGAGGGAAAGCTGAACTTGTGAGAGCCTGCACCATACACATCCATTCTGGCAATAGATTCTATAAGCCGCACCTGAGGGCTTGGACTCCAGTCAAACTGGGTAATGTAGGATGTTAACGAAAAGCAAATACAGTACCAAAATTGGAAAGCAATTCACAGACTGACAAGTGTGCAAAGCGCTCATGCTAGAAAATAATCTACGTGGTATTTAAACAGAAATTATGACGACCAAATAAAGCCCAACGAACCTCCTGAACCGGGCATGAATATTTCAGCAGGTTCCCCGCTTGCAGTGCTGGTCATTGTACCACCTAAATGAATGATGCAATCATAAATATAGAAAGTGCCAGATACAGCAATGCTATTTAGTTCCAATTTCAAATCTTTAAGGGATTGTCCGAGTGTCAGAATAGGCCAACAGTATCCGACGGGTGGGGGTCCAACTACTGGCACCCGTGTGCATCAGCTGTTTGAATAGACGAGTGCTGCGGCCTGGGCACAGCTCAGTCTCATGCAAATTAATAGGACTGAGCTGCAATACCAAGCGCAGCCACTATACAACAGATAACACTCGGCTTAGTTAATTGCAAGGAGGCAGCAGCGATCACCAGAGCACCACAGCTGATCATCGGCGGTGCTGGAAGTCGGGTCCTCACCAATCACATACTAATGACCTATCCTGGGGTCAGATCTTTAATGACTCAGAGAACCTCTTTAAAATACTGCAATCACAGTATCTACATATAGCACAAGGTTTCCCATAAAATCAGTTTCTAGAAAAGGAACTCCTAATGTTGGGATGGCACATTTAGTTTGAGGTGCAGATTTTTGTGTTTTCTTTTGCCCAATAAGCCATAAGTGGATGCACCACTTAGAAGTAGTACAAGGCCTGATTTAAATGACTGTACTCTGTCCTGGAAACAAGGCCCATGTCAGCCGCATCTCTAGTACTGACTGTGTCTGCCCTGACGCATCAGTGTTTTATGATACAGTTCTTATTGTGGTTCTATGGTACTCAAATGTTTATGTGACAGGAGCTGGCTGCATCATAAAACACTATGATGTAGTCACTTCAGGTCAGTAGGACCGGGAGAGGTGGCCGACAAACAAGGACTGTGTTCCCCGAACCTTGTTAGTCGTGTGAATCAGCCCTTAGACTGCTTTCAGATGTATGATTTAAAATTTGTCAGTGTTCTGGCCTCAAAAAACCAACTACACAAGTTTTTCCTTGGGGGGGGGGGGGGGGGGGACACCTGAACAGGCAAGTCTAGAACTTCAAATAGAGCATGCTGCGATTTTCTCGGCACAGACTGATGGATGGATGTATTGCTCCATTGACTACAATGGGTCATTGTCCAGCATACAGTCAGCTCCTGTTAATCCTTGTGTCTTCACACAACCAGAAAGCAATCCTCCTCTTACTGGTCTGACACCTCCCACTGGTGACATCATCAAAAGGTCCTTGAGCTACACTAAGAGCTTTCATCTACATCCCTCCTGCCTGAAGGTCTTCAGCATGGGGAGGGAGGTGTTTCCATGAGCCGACTCTCCTCTTCCAAGAATGAGGCGACTACTTTACTAGTTGCAATTTAGTATGAGGCGACTACTTTACTAGTTGCAATTTAGTATGAGGCGACTACTTTACTAGTTGCAATTTAGTATGAGGCGACTACTTTACTAGTTGCAATTTAGTATGAGGCGACTACTTTACTAGTTGCAATTTAGTATGAGGCGACTACTTTACTAGTTGCAATTTAGTATGAGGCGACTACTTTACTAGTTGCAATTTAGTATGAGGCGACTACTTTACTAGTTGCAATTTAGTATGAGGCGACTACTTTACTAGTTGCAATTTAGTATGAGGCGACTACTTTACTAGTTGCAATTTAGTATGAGGCGACTACTTTACTAGTTGCAATTTGAAAGACGAGCTTCTGATGAAAAATAAGTCAAGGACGCATTTACTCAAGCTTTTGCAGGCGTTTTTCTGTTGGAAGAAAAAAAAAAAAGGCACTGGTGAACTCAAAAAGGCCTGGATGTCCATGGAAGACAACAGTGGTGGATAATCGCAGAATCCTTTCCATGGTGAAGAAAAACCCCTTCACAACATACACCCAAGTGAAGAACACTCTCCAGAAGTAAGTGTATTCGTTTTCTGTTGTGCCAGATTGTGTCATAGAAAACAGATCCATCCCCAGTGTCTTACATTGTGTCAGAACAGATCTGTTTGGCGTAGTTTCGTCAGACGGACACCAAAACTGTCCGCCTCCAAAATGGAATGGAGACTGAACTGATGCAAACTGAGCAGATGCTTTTCTATTCAGAATGTATAAGGGCAAAAACTGATCCGCTTTGGACCGCTTGTGAGATACCTGAACGGATATCACAAACGGAAACCAAAACGCCAGTGTGAAAGTAGCCTAACTCGTTATGGCACCTGTAACTGGGGAGGGGGTAATAACCAGTGACCGTCTTATGAACAGAAGGCAAAGTGAAAGGAAACGTTGCCACTTAAAAACTTTTTTACCAGAAAAACCATTTAACAAGTTCCTGAAGCATGGCCCCTGAAACAGAAGATTCCTACTTTCATGCTCCATGCTGCCCCCGTCTTATGGCCCCTGCACCGTTTACACCTGCCAGTGCATGGACATAGTCACATTCACCGCTCCAGTCAATGACTGGCTTCAGTGGTGACATGCTGCTTGGTTGGCTGGAGAGGTGCATGTGACTATGCCCACAGCCAGGCGGATGTAAACAGCGCCAGGGCCAGAAGATAGAGACAGCGGAGCAGTGGGTAAGCATAATTCTTCTGTCACAGGGGCCATGCTGCAGGAACTTAAAAAAAAAAAAAAAAAAAGTTCACTATATGAGACCCGAGCCAGTTACCGGGACCTCATGACCGGTATAATCAGCCGCTGATCAGCCCATAAACAATCACTCGTTTATCAGCCAATTTGCATAATTTATCAGCATGAGAGCTGTAAGATAATTGTCAGCACATCTCCCTGTGTAATCAGAGATGGGCTACCGATAATGAGGCAACTGTGGGAGGAATGACTGCGCTAGTGATCATTCCTCCCTATTGTCTTTGCATTTGGCTTGTGTGTAATAGGCCGATACAAACTTGGCTTTTTTTTACTGGTAAAAAATGCTAGTGCCAAAATCCCATGTGTAAAGACCCTTAGGCTTGTCATACACCTTACACTTTTGTATGACACGCTCACGTGTGTGGGGGAGCTTCCAACGCTGCCCCGACAGATGATGTTGGCAGAGATGGGGGGGCGGGATGAATCCTTTCGCCCAATCCTTTTGTTCTCCGCCACCAGTGGTTTTCCGAGCCAGGCATATAGGTAAATGGGGAAGACGGGAGGGGTAGCTCTTGAATGTGGACGGCCAGGATACACAAGCAGTTCTTCATCCTCCCACCTAAGGGGACGCGCAAGGCATTACAAACAGCAACACATCAAATCTCCGATAAAGTATTTATCTGCTACAAGGCACAACGAAGGAGGCAACGACTGAGCCTTGTGAGAGGCCCATTTTATTATCTCTGTTGGACACTAGCATTACAATGTGAGGTATGGCCGTCCATGTTAGCATGGTGCCAGGGGATGCTGTGATCAGCTTTCTAATGACAGGATCTATGCGTGGGGGAGGGGCAGGAATGCTGCAGCAGGCTCTCTGTATGCAGAGCAAATCTACATGTCAGGCTAAATCTGGTAATTCATTAATGCCAGATTTACTAAACTTTACATCTTTTGTTACAGAGAGAAACCCTATTTAGTTTCACAATTTCACACAGATGTGCTCTGGACAGATAGAAATCCAGGACCTTCCCGACAGAAGATTTTCAAGGTGCCTTGTAGACTACAGCAATGCTATATACTCGCCATCTGTATAGAAAAAACGTCATCCTCCAAACATCAAGCCCAAAAGCTCAATATCTAAACTCGATGTGAAGTCTAAAAGCACAGGAAACAGAGAATAAGTCCTCGGCTACTGTGCGCACAGCTTCTGTACAAGGTCTGTCCATTTTTAGAAGGCTTTGTGCACCCAAACATATCCATTTTGCGGAACACAAACCGCAGATCTGTAAAATACGGATACCGTGTGCATGCCACAATCTTCTCAATCCCTTCACTAAAAAGGCATATTCTTGTTTGCAAAACAGACAATAGGACAAGTTCTATAATTTGCTGAAGCAGAGCCATAAAAATGAACGGGTCCATGTGCTATCCGCACAAATTCACGGTTGTATGAACAAAGTCATATCCAAATTTACAATGGAGACATCCCCTATACAACCAACTGCTGGTACTTGTCTGTAGATCAGTCAGTGCACCACCTCCATACAGGCAACAAGAAAGAAAAAAATAAGGCAGATGGTCAAGCAGGCCCATAAACCAGGCTCGACCTAATTCAATCCCTGCAAAAAGCACCATGACAGACAATGAGGAGACGGGGTAGAGGAAGAGCACCGCTAGATGCCGACAGTGAGGAGACGGGGTAGAGGAAGAGCACCGCTAGATGCCGACAGTGAGGAGACGGGGTAGAGGAAGAGCACCGCTAGATGCCGACAGTGAGGAGACGGGGTAGAGGAAGAGCACCGCTAGATGCCGACAGTGAGGAGACGGGGTAGAGGAAGAGCACCGCTAGATGCCGACAGTGAGGAGACGGGGTAGAGGAAGAGCACCGCTAGATGCCGACAGTGAGGAGACGGGGTAGAGGAAGAGCACCGCTAGATGCCGACAGTGAGGAGACGGGGTAGAGGAAGAGCGCCGCTAGATGCCGACAGTGAGGAGACGGGTAGAGGAAGAGCGCCGCTAGATGCCGACAGTGAGGAGACGGGGTAGAGGAAGAGCGCCGCTAGATGCCGACAGTGAGGAGACTGGGTAGAGGAAGAGCACCGCTAGATGCCGACAGTGAGGAGACGGGGTAGAGGAAGAGCACCGCTAGATGCCGACAGTGAGGAGACGGGGTAGAGGAAGAGCACCGCTAGATGCCGACAGTGAGGAGACGGGGTAGAGGAAGAGCGCCGCTAGATGCCGACAGTGAGGAGACGGGGTAGAGGAAGAGCGCCGCTAGATGCCGACAGTGAGGAGACGGGGTAGAGGAAGAGCGCCGCTAGATGCCGACAGTGAGGAGACGGGGTAGAGGAAGAGCGCCGCTAGATGCCGACAGTGAGGAGACGGGGTAGAGGAAGAGCGCCGCTAGATGCCGACAGTGAGGAGACGGGGTAGAGGAAGAGCGCCGCTAGATGCCGACAGTGAGGAGACGGGGTAGAGGAAGAGCGCCGCTAGATGCCGACAGTGAGGAGACGGGGTAGAGGAAGAGCGCCGCTAGATGCCGACAGTGAGGAGACGGGGTAGAGGAAGAGCGCCGCTAGATGCCGACAGTGAGGAGACGGGGTAGAGGAAGAGCGCCGCTAGATGCCGACAGTGAGGAGACGGGGTAGAGGAAGAGCGCCGCTAGATGCCGACAGTGAGGAGACGGGGTAGAGGAAGAGCGCCGCTAGATGCCGACAGTGAGGAGACGGGGTAGAGGAAGAGCGCCGCTAGATGCCGACAGTGAGGAGACGGGGTAGAGGAAGAGCACCGCTAGATGCCGACAGTGAGGAGACGGGGTAGAGGAAGAGCACCGCTAGATGCCGACAGTGAGGAGACGGGTAGAGGAAGAGCACCGCTAGATGCCGACAGTGAGGAGACGGGTAGAGGAAGAGCACCGCTAGATGCCGACAATGAGGAGACGGGTAGAGGAAGAGCACCGCTAGATGCCGACAGTGAGGAGACGGGTAGAGGAAGAGCACCGCTAGATGCCGACAGTGAGGAGACGGGTAGAGGAAGAGCACCGCTAGATGCCGACAATGAGGAGACGGGTAGAGGAAGAGTACCGCTAGATGTTGAAAGTATCACAGTTCACATGTGGAAAAAAATAATAATAATCATAAGGCCTCATACACATGACCGTATCCGCAATGCGATCAGCAAAATACGTGCGCAATCTGCACTTTTCTCGTTTCCATCACTAGAAATGGCTATTCGTGTCCGTAATACAGACAAGAATAGGACACGCGCTATAATTTTCAGTACGGACACAGATGAGTTCCACAAGCTGTGCTCTTTTTTGTGGACCCATAGAAACGAATGAGTCCTTGTGGAACCTGCCAAAAACATGGATCGGGCACGGATACAAAATACGGTCTTTTGGCTAAACCTAAAAAGGACATTAAGCAAGGAAAAGGCCTGAAGGAGAAGAATTCTACAGAGTTCAGAGGGGGGTGGCGGTTTTGGATCCGTTCCACAGATCTGAGAACTTACCAGGAATGAAAGGAAACTTCTCGCTGTTGCAGTGTTTAAAGGGTTTACCAAAATTGACCCTCGCCTCTCAAAGCTCTGGCACCAATGGCTCCATGGTCCACCATTTTCTGCTGCCAAGACAACTGATGGCTGAAGCGCTGATCACGCATCTGGATGAAACATCATCATGGCAGGGGCGTAACCGTAGACCAGCAGGGGGCATCAAACAGTTGGTGAAAGATTTGAAAGGGGGTGCATTACTAGTTATTTTAGCCATATATAGTTTTCTTACACTTTTTTTTTTTTAATCTAGAAATCCCCTTTAACAATCATAGGGTCAAAGCAAGTACAAAGAGAAACCTAACCAAGGGGAAGAGGCTCAGGGAAAATAAATAAAAGCGAAACCTATGGAAGCAGTCGCCCATAGAGAGGGGTCAGACCCCCACACGACCTGTACACTTACTTTACGTCTCCCATTGTAGTGATACGTGTCAGTCAATACTAGAACGGTGGCCATAAAGTACAGCCGGTGACAGGGAGACCCTATCCTAATTCCTCCGTCATCGGCCCGCTATCCTGGGTATGAGACACAATGTAATCTGCTGAAGCCTGAGCATCCACCGAGAAATCCTCAACGCGCTCCACTAAACCCAAATATCTGCCAACCTGAGGACCTCCATGGCTAACATCTGCCTGGTATCTGGGGTGCCCCCTGTGAAGGGGATGACTCCTCGCCCCCCCACCACATCTGACTATCCTAAATCCAATCACCTACCCAATGCCCCTGCACATCCTGATCGGACATATCGATAACAGCTCATAGATATGGGCAATAAAACCTGCTCCATCTGTCAGAAGCCCACCACCAGGGCTCTGTACGGACATATTATGATCGGTACAGGATCACAATGACGGATAACAGTCACACCAGGTCGATGATGTCCACAATGGAGGGGACAGGGCAGTGATGGCCGTCAGGAGCCGTCTCTGTGACTGCCCAGCCTGGATCACCTGCCCCCATACAATGAATGGATCTCCATACCAGCAGCACATAGCGGCACATGCAGCAACATTCTCCCTCCCCTGTGACCGTGGAATGGCACTGTCCAGGACTCCCCCCCGGTTCTCACCTTCACGGTCCCTGCTGAGAGAATCACTGAAAAGGCCGGTGGGCTGCAGGGATGCGCTGCGGTGCTAGAATGGTCCTCCCCTGGATGCCAATGGTCTGGGCAACAGTTAACCAGTAGTCTGTAAGGCGGCGCCTGTGTCCCTCACGCTTCGCCGCTAGTGTCAGTCAGGTGCACCTTCCCCGTCAGCCGGAGCTCGGTGGTATGCCCGGTGCTGCGCACTCTCACACAGCGCTCCGCTATTCTCCTCCCGCCAACAACGCGCGCACACCGCAAGCCAATCACAGCGCAGAATACCTCAGGCCTTCGCCACGCCCACCGCGCGTGCCCCTCGGCAATAGTTTACGTGAAGAGAACGTTCACGTGGGATAGTCCCGCCCACCCTCACAGTGCGTCTGCGCAGGCAGGATTTTTGAAGCTCAGAAGGTGTCATGTTAGTTACGGGCTTTGTCATGGGGGGGTGGTGAAGAAGAGCAGCTGTCACCCTCTGGCAAGTTACAGCCTATATTATAGGCATCAGGGGATTTGGCTTTTCCTAACAGAAGAAGATAATGTCTTTTCTTTCTTTGGAGGCTGTAATTAATTCTATTTGTAAGGCTTTTGTCCTTCATTTGGACAAAGAGAAAAGGGTTTATTAGATTATGAGATTCCCAGCGGCTGGGAGCATTGTGCGCGGGGCTGGCGCTTGCACGAGTTCCATTGATTTCCTGTTATATGGCTTTCTGGTGGTCATTAGTAGTAATTCCAGCTCTTAACTGAGCTGGGACACCAAAATGTGGTGCAAGGCAGTGGTAGACCTCCAGGGGGCGCAAGAGCTGGTGCCTGAGCATAGCAGGGCACTGGCCATACACTTGAGCTAAGCCCGCATGATCACAACAATCCCACCAGCAATACGCCAGACCAAACTAGCCGATCAGGGAGTCAAAACTAGTCCTTGAGCATCAAGGGAAATGATCAACCAGAATTGACCGGACGAAGGCTAAAATGTGCCAGCGTGCCCGAATACAGGAGTCTGGCCAACTCGTATCTGGTGTATGGCCAGCTTTAGGCACGTTAGGGTTATGTTCCCTAGTACAGAGTTTGCGGCAATCAGCAGCACTTCAGCTGCTGGAAAACTCCAACTCCCAGTATGCACACTGTTCTTGTAACTCCCACTGAAGTAAAAGGAGGATTTGGGGTCAGAACAGCTGGAGTCCTGGTGGTTGCGGACCCTTGGCTTAACTAAGAAGCTCCATACTATGCCTCTGGTCCAAGGTGCTGAACTAAAATCCCACCTTTTAGCATCAACTGGTTGAAAACATGTCAAGACAATGCCCTCACTAATATAAGGTACAGTGCAATGGTGGATCACAGCTGTGTAACACAGCAGGCCCCTGGCAGCTATAGCCATCTTTAAACACCCACCATCTCCAAGAGCCGACATGCGCTGTACATGTATAGCGCATTTTGGGAAGTTTTTTTTTAGGTTTGCATCAACATCCTTTAAAATACTAATTTATTATGGCAGCCTTATTTTTAATATATTTATTTTACCTTTATTGCTCCTATTTTTTGTTCTGGGATGTGGTCACGTGACCATGTCCATGCAGCTCCTTTGCGTTAGGGAGCACAGTGTCACAATATTGGGGGTGGCAGGATGAGGTGTTCAGAAGGTGGGAGGATGATGGAAAAGTAGGAAACTAGGATTTGTGTCTGTCAAACTCTGCAGAGATGAGAAATGGCTGAAAGAAATCATCATGGCGGTCTGGTCTGAAAGGAGAAGATGAGGATAAAGACAGTCTACATCAGAGGAGACGTCACTGGATGTAAGAGGTATGTGGGGCTGTATTATCCTGTATGTTTTGGGGAGAATTCGGTGCATGTGGGGAGGAGGGGTGCTGTTTCGATTTTCGCCTCAGGCAGCAGAAAGGCTAGGTGCAGCCCTGAACTACATGAGTATAGCTGTTAAACCATAGTAATCCTGGAAAACCCCTTTCATTTTTGTTATTTTGTTTGAACTCATTCTATATTCATCAGACACTAACTTTGAAATACATTAACCACTTCCAGACCAGGCCATTTACCCCCTTCCTGACAGAGCCTAATTTTGCTAATCTGACATGTGTCACTTTATGTGGTAATAACTTTGGAACGCTTTTACTTATCCAAGCCATTCTGAGATTGTTTTCTCGTGACATATTGTACTTAAAGGGAACCTGTCATCACCTTTGTGCTGCCCATACTAACGGCAGAATAAAGTAGAGACAGGTGAGTTGATTTTAGCGGTCGGTCATTTATAAGTTAAAAGTAAGTGGTTGCCGAGAACCAACATCACAATCATTGCAGACTGGGCCTGGAAAAGAGTCATGGCCACCTGAGAAGAGTCCTGGTTATTCATGAATTCCTGCTCTCCTGCCGATGACTGACAGTCTTTAACCTAGTTTTCTCCCTTTCTCTCTAGGAGACACTGCTAATCATCAGCAGATGGGTGAGAGAGCAGGAGATTAGGAATAACCAGGACTCTTATCAGGTAGATTTGACTCTTGCAATGATTATGATGCTGGTTCTCGGCAACCACTTACTTTTAGCTGCATGAGTGACACACCGCTGAGATCGGCATTTCTGTCACTACTTTATGCTGCCCTCAGTGAGGTCAGCATAAAGTTGATGACAGATTCCCTTTAATGTTAGGCTACTTTCACACTAGCGTTCAGGTGTCCGCTTGTGAGCTCCGTTTGAAGGGGCTCACAAGTGGCCCCGAACGCTTCCGTCCAGCCCTAATGCATTCTGAGTGGACGCGGATCCGCTCAGAATGCATCAGTCTGGCAGCGTTCAGCCTCCGCTCCGCTCAGCAGGCGGACACCTGAATGCTGCTTGCAGCGTTCGGGTGTCCGCCTGGCCGTGCGGAGGCAAGCGGATCCGTCCAGACTTACAATGTAAGGCTACTTTCACACTAGCGTTCGGGCAGATCCGTTCTGAACGGATCCGCTCATAATAATGCAGACGGAGGCTCCGTTCAGAACGGATCCGTCTGCATTAAAATGGCAAAAAAAAAGTTAAGTGTGAAAATAGCCTCGGACGGATCCGTCCAGACTTTCAATGTAAAGTCAATGGGGGACGGATCCGCTTGAAGATTGAGCCACATTGTGGCATCTTCAAACGGATCCGTCCCCATTGACTTACATTGTAAGTCTGGACGGATCCGGATCCGCACGCCTCCGCACGGCCAGGCGGACACCCGAACGCTGCAAGCAGCGTTCAGCTGTCCGCCTGTCCGTGCGGAGGCGAGCGGAGCGGAGGCTGAACGCCGCCAGACTGATGCAGTCTGAGCGGATCCGCTCCATTCAGACTGCATCAGGGCTGGACGGCTGCGTTCGGGTCCGCTCGTGAGCCCCTTCAAACGGAGCTCACGAGCGGACACCCGAACGCTAGTGTGAAAGTAGCCTTAGTCAATGGGGACGGATCCGCTTGAAGATGACACACTATGGCTCAATTTTCAAACGGATCCGTCCCCCATTGACTTTCAATGTAAAGTCTGGACGGATCCGTCTGAGGCTACTTTCACACTTAGAAATTTTTTAACAATATAATGCAGACGGATCCGCTCTGAACGGAGCCACCGTCTGCATTATATGAGCGGATCCATCTCAGACGGATCCGCTCTGAACGCAAGTGTGAAAGTAGCCTAAATGGTAAATTTAAGTCAATATGTTTTACCTTTATTTATAAAAAAAATCCAAAAGTTAACGAAAATGTGAAATAATTCACTGTTTTCTAAATTTGAATCTCTCTACTTTTAAGACAGATAGTGATGCCTCATAATCATTAACATTCCCCATATGTCTACTTTATGTTGGCATCATTTTAGTAATGTAATTTTATTTTTTTAGGACGTTAAAAGGTTTAGAATTTTAGAAGCAATTTTTGAAATTATTAAGAAAATTTCCAGTCAACTTTTTTAACAGTTCAGTTCTGAAGTCACTTTGTGGGGCTTACATAATAGATCCAACCCATAAATTACCCCATTTTAGAAATGACACCCCTCAAACTATTCAAAACTGGTTTTAGAAATGTTGTTAACCCTTTAGGTATTCCACAGGAATTTAACCAAAAATAAAGGTGAAATTTCAAAATGTCACTTTTTTTTGCAGATTTTTTATTTTGATCAATTTTTTCCTGGAACACATCAAGGGTAACAACAAAACAAACCTCAATATTTATGACCTTGATTCTGAAGTTTGCAGAAACACCCCATATGTGGCCGTATACCGCTGTTTGGCCACACGACAGGGCACAGAAGGCCAATTTTGCTGGAATTTTGCTGGAATGGTCTTTGAGCACCATGTTGCATTTGAAGAGGCCCTGAAGTAACCCCACAGTGAAAACTCCCAAAAAGTGAATTTTTAAGGGGTGTAGAGAGCACTTCGCTCGACAGCTGTTTCATAGAATTTTTAATAATTTGGTGTGAAAATGAAAAATTAAATTTTTTTATTTACAAGAAACTGGTGTTTTAGGCCCAAAAGTTATTTTTCATAAAAGATAGGAGAATATCCCCCCCCCCCCCTCAATTTGCTACCCACTTTCTCCTGAATACAGTAACACCCCAATTGTGGTCGTAAACTGTTATTTTGAAAAACGCCAGGGCTCAGAAGATAAGGATCGGCATCTGGATTTTTATCTCATTTTTGGCAGGTGAAATCACAAAAAAAGCTGTTTGTATTTTATTTTTTTACACCATTCACTTGATGGGGTAGATAATGTGATATTTATATAGAGTCTGTCATTATGGATGCAACGATACCAAATATCTGTAGTTTTTTACGTTTTACACAATAAAAACATTTTTAGAAAAAAATCATGTTTCATTTTTCTGGCTATAGTCTTGTGTGAGGGCTTGTTTTTTGCGGGACGAGGTGATGTTTTTATTGCTACCACTGGGGTACATACAACTTTTTGATTGATTGATATTATGTTTTTTGTGAGGTGACAAAAAAAAACTGTTTGGCATAATTTTTATTAGTTTTTTTTTACACCGTTCACTTGATGGTGTAGATCATGTGATATTTTTGTAGAGCCAATTGTTACGGACGCTGCAATACCATATTTTTTTTTTTACATTTTAAATTTTTTACATTTTACACAATATGAGCATTTTTAGAAAGAAAAATCATGTTTTTGCGTTGCAATTTTCATAGAGCCATATTTTTTTTTTCTGGTTATGGTCTTGTGTGGGGGCTCATTTTTTGTGGGATAAGGTGACATTTTTATTGCTACCATTTTGGGGTACATACGACTTTTTGATTGATTAACACTATGGGACAGATTTATCATTAGCTCAAGTCAGAATAATGGAGTGAAAAAGTCGCAAATTTTTGCGCAATCGCTAGAACTGCGCAAAAATTTTAGACTTTTTTTCTGCTCTGCACTTTGCTCGCCAGTTTTCTAAAAGTGGGCGTGTTTTCTTATGTAAATTAATCTCTAGACAGATTTACTATTGCGACTATTTCAAAAGTCGCAAAAAAATGCGCAATTTCACTCCAGTGAGGACCATGCTTATCTTATGAGACTTTTTAATAGAACATGCAACTTTTTCGTAAAAACGTGCGACTTTTGTAAAGCTGCTTACTGACGGATAAACTGCTACCGTCAAACCACATTTTTTTACAGTCTTAAAGGGCCGATCATAAATCTGACTTGGCTAAAACTGACTTTAGCCATATGTGAAAGTGGAGTGAGCTGTCAGAGTCATGATAAATCTGGCCCTATGTTTTTTGGGAGGTGAGTCACAAAAAAATTTGTTTGGGCTCAATGTTTATTATTTTTTTTTTTTTTACGGCATTCACCTGATGGGGTAGATTATATGATATTATTATAGAGCCGGTTGTTGCGGACGCGGTCATACCAAATATGTCTATTTTATTTTTTTCTTCTAATTTTTAACATTTTTTAAATAACGGATTTGGGGGGAATTTGTTTTTTAATGTGAAACTTTTTTTTATTTTTTTTTATTTTACAACACAAGACCTCTGGGGGACATTTTTTTTACCATTGATTTCTCCTGTAACTGGGGCTGACATAGTAGCCCTAGTTACAGGTGAAATACTCCCCCCAGAGAGGCTGTACAGCACTATACAGCACTGTACAGTGCAGGGCTGATTGAGGTCAGTGGAAGACCCGACAGCTCCTGCGTAGCGCTTCCTGATCTGTGTATACAGCGATCTAGAAGCCAGGGACACCCAGGAATGGTCCCTGCCTTCTCTCTGGGGTGTCCTGCTGTCACTGACAGTGGGCCCCCCGCTCGGCAGCTGCACGATTAGCGTTCAGCTGCAATCTCTACATGGATGTTCCAGAACGTCCATTCAGAGATAAATCGACCACCCATAGGATGTTTATAGTCAATGGGTGGTTGGGAAGTGGTTAAAAAAACAAGGCTAGTGAGTCCCTTATGTTTTTTTTATAGGCATCAGATAGCTATCAAATTTTTGCCCAGGTTTTACCGATATCTGTTGGTCAAGTGATGGCCATCTAATAGTCTAGTCTGTTAGTAACTGTAGATATTATGTATTTGACTCTCAATAAAATCCCTGATACATCACTTACCACAGTATATTTAGAGCATCTAGCCAAGTTTCTGAGATTTGCAATGTGTTAAACCAAACCTCCCCTTATAGAGACAAAACTGTTATGACACGTCCTCGGTTGTCTCGAGCTCTATCACATCCTCTTACCTAGGGCTGTTTATGTCTGCTGTGTGAGATGGCACGGCTTGCATTTACATAGTTTACATGTTTTTCATTTCATTCATGATGATTCCTGAAATACATGAGTCGTTAGCACAAAGTCTGGGAATTTGGACATTAAACTACCATTAGAAGTTGGAGACATATTGAATTGATCATGAAGTGCCTAGAAATACACCAGCTGTAAGGCTACATCAGGAGATGTCGGCTGTGTAAATGGGCCTCTGTTTATGAAAACAATCTCTACTTCAGGAAGTTTCTACTTGTCGCAGTAGATGACATTTGAAAGTACTCGCCTGCTCAAAATCTCTGTAGCTTACCTCTAATATTACGTCTCTGTTCACATTGGAGATCAACCACAGAGCCATGATCTCAATATCATTGAGTCTGACTCAGAGAGAGAAGGATTTGAGCAAACCTACGTCTAAAGAAGATTTGTGGTTTGTTCTCCATGCTGTTTGGAAAAACCTCCCTTTCAAGTTCCTTCATTTCTATGGATTTTGTAAATATTTTTCCAAGATTTTTAGTCTTTTTTTTGCAGGTTTATCAGAAAAGTGTGCTACACCCAAAGTGAGTGTGCATTCAACTACACTGATAAGTGATCTTCAAGTTATTAGATTTTCTATTTTTTGTAATGTACTTCCTTCACCCTAAACTTGACATGACACATTATAGGGCTTTTTTTCTGACCTGTAATACACTTATCAATATATATTGCTTTAATGATTAAGTTACAACTATTTAGTAGGATGACAGAATTCATAATATAGTCAGTTTTGCATGACTAGTTCTGTATTGTTCTTGTGTTTAATCCTTGCTGCGTGGACACAGTGAAAGGCAAATTGGTATGCACCTGTGGACCTATTACATTTAAAGGGATTGTCTCACTTCAGCAAATGGCATTTATCATGTAGAGAAAATTAATACAAGGCACTTACTAATGTATTGTGATTGTCCCTATTGCTTTCTTTGCTTGTTTAATTCATTTTCCCATCACATTATACACTTCTCGTTTCTATGGTTATGACCACCCTGTAGTCCATCAGCGGTGGCCGTGGTTGCACACTATAGGAAAAAGTGCCAACCAGAGAGGCCAGTACCTTTTCCTGTAGTGGGCAAGCACGGCCACCACTGATGGATTACAGGGTGGTCGTAACTCCTGGAAATGAGCACTGTATAATGTAATGGAAAAATGAATCAAGCCAGCAAAGGAGGCAATATGGACAATCACAATACATTAGTAAGTATTAACTTTGTCAGCATGATAACGGCTAGGGATCGACTGATTATCAGAAGTACCGATATTATCGGCCGATATTCAGGATTTTGTACATTATCGGTATCGGCATCTAACTGTCACATCTGTGACAGGTCTTAGAAGGTCTGAAAGATTATCTGCACATTAGTGATCTGACAGCCTCTTTTGGTTTCACTTTGTCTGTGTGTTGCTGGTATGTCCACACCTCCTGTTCAGGTGTGGATAATGTGACTTTTACCTCCCCCTATTTAGTCTGACTTTACCCATCACTCCTTGCTCTGAATAGCTTCATTTGGTTTTGGAAGAGCTGAAGTGTGGTTCTTGGTGAAGTCTTGTTCATCCATCATCCTCAGAAGTTAAGTATTCCGCTTGTTGTGTTTTGTATTTCTCCTCCCCTGGTTGTTTACTAGGCCTCAGCGAGACACTGGTTTCTTCACCAGGGAAGGAACGGGTTGTCTCTGCCCTGTCATTACCTTTAGGGCATCCGAGGGTCACAAGGGTTTTCTAGGTTCCTGTGTATGGGTATCTCTAGCATCGAGAGGTGCCCATACGGATAGGAGTTAGGGCCAGGGTTTTATAGGTGGTGACCCTTTTCCTTCCCAAGCAGTGAGGCCTAGTGTCTTTCCCCTTCCTTCTTGTTGTCTTTTGGTGTTCTCCCCTACTACGATATACCAATAATGCGTATAAAGCGAATACTAGTAAGCGTATGCATCGGGTGCCGGAAGCGGGAAAGAAGCGCAGTAAGCCTTTCCGATACTCACTCTCCCTAGTCTTCTTTGATGGGGGCCCGCCCTGCACTGTCCTGACCCCGTACAGCATCAGGACGTAGTGCGCGCACTATTACCTGACTGCACGCTGTCAGGTGACCATGCAGCGCGGGCTGTAGAACACAGGAGAGGGAGACTCCGGACCTGGAGATGAAGAGAAGCCGCGGCGCAGGAGAGGTGAGGAGTTTTTTATTTTATTATTCTCAGGTCTGATAGGGGTTAATAAAGGTCTAATCTGAGGTCTGATATGGGTTAATAAAGGTCTGATCTGAGGTCTGATAGGGGTTAATAAAGTCAGTGAGGAGGGGGGATGGTGTGGAAATTGGCATTTGGCACTAGTATATTATAAATGTAAATTATAAATTGACTACCAACTAAGGGCTTTATTAATTTATCATTTACATTTATAATATACTAGTGCCAAATGCAAATTTCCACCACCTCAGTGACTACCAACTAATATAACATATATTATGAGATATAAAATATTGGTATAAATCAGCTATCGGCCTGAAAGATTCACAGATTATCGGTATCTGCTCTAAAAAATCAGTATCGGTCGATCCCTCATAGAAACATAGAAAAATAGGCCACTTGCTGAAATGAGACAACCCCTTTAAGAGTATTTGGGCCAAAAAAATAAAAGACTTTCTTTAAAGGGGTTTTTCGTTAATACTGATTTTTCCCTGACTGCACAACTCAAGGCAAGGAGAAGTCTGATTGGAGTGGTAGACAAGCAAGCCCGCTGCCAATCATGTTTATGGCACTGTCAGAAAAAGCAGAGCTGCTCCTTCCCATATTTGTGCTGGTTGGTGGGGAATAAAGTCCCCTGAACTGGCAATCAGGGTGAGTCCCAGTGGTAGGACTCCCACCATTGTAACATGACATGTTACCAACTGACTAGTGGTATCTCAGTGGAATGCTTTTCAAATAGTAATCTGATGCTGGTGGGAGAGCAGATGGGTGGGAGAGCAGGAGATTAGGAATAACCAGGACTCTTCTCAGGCAGATTTGACTCTTTTCCAGGCCTGGGCTGCAATGATTATGATGCTCGTTCTCAGCAACCACTTACTTTTAGCTCATGAGTGACACACCGCTGACATCAGCATTTCTGTTACTGTTGTATGCTGCCCTCAATGCGGTCAGCATAAAGTTGATGACAGGTTCCCTTTAAGTGCACCAAAGGTTAACCCAAGCCATTCTGTGCACCCTTGTTCCTCCTACTTCCTCTGCCAACCATTCCTCCTTCTACTTGATTGACATGGCCAGGTTCCTGCATAGTTGTCTCACCTGAAACTGTCACATAAGAAGTAGAAGGAGGGACTTGCAGAGGAGGAAGGAGGAGCAAGGGTGTCTGAGCCCACCCTCAGTGCACTTAAAGGGGTTGCCTGACTTTTGTAAATGGTGTTTATTTATGTAAACAAAGTTAATACAAATCACTTAGTAAGATATTGTGATTGTCCATATTGCCTCCTTTACTGGCTAGATTCATTTTTCCATCTCATTAAACAATGCTTGTATGCAGGGTTGACGACCACCGTGCAATCGAGCAGCTGTGGTCATGCTTGCGCAGTATAAGAAAAAGTGCTGGCCACTCAAGTGGCTGGGGCCGTGGGAGTGCGCACAGTCCAACACTTTTTCCTATAGTGTGCAAGCACGGCCACTGCTGTTGGATTACAGGGTGGTCGTAACCATGGAAACAAGCAGTGTATAATATATTGGAAAAATGAATCCAGCCAGCAAAGGAGGCAACATGGACAATCACAATACATTAGTTTTTACTTGTATTCACTTTACCTACATAATAAATGCCACTTGCTGAAGTCAGACAATCCCTTTAACTGTTCATTTCCATATGAATTCTAAGTAATCGATCGCTAAGTGAAAGATGTCATTACATTCAGATGAGCTGGCCCTACAAGTCACTGACTGGATTGAGATATAATTTCCTAGTGGCAGGTTCCCTTTAAAAAAGGGCCTATGAAGAATTCCCTAATAAATAGTTACAATAGTAAGTTCTGAAATATAATATTACTGGTACATCAGCAATTTCAGGTTTTCAGAACCGTCGTTTAATCCATTGATTCCACAAGACCAATGTACAGTTATTGCCACCAGCAGCAATTAAACGCATCAGTCTGTTCCGATCATTAGCACAAAAGCCCGCAGCGTCTGACTATACCCTTCAGGGGTAGCATTGAATGTGTCACCGAATGTTAATGCAAATATCTTGAGAACCACTTAGATTCTTTAGATTCTGCCGCAGCGCTTCGCAAACGTAACAAAGGTCTCTCTGTGAAATGACCATTATTTATATGGCATTATTGAAGTGAGGCAAATGCGGAGTCCTTGAGAGAAGCTATATAGTCCATTCCTCATTATGTATAGTGCAGCAAGCAACGCTGGAAGTGGCATTTCAATGAGCCCGTTCCAGTGTATAATGATCTGCCATGTTCTGGACCTTTTGTTCACTTGAGCTTCCCTTTTCTGAGCTAGGTCATATGTTGATTGGCCGATTGTAAACTACACTTTTAAAAGTTCTAGCCAAAGTCTCTTCTCATAATGAGAAGAGATTATAGAAGCCGTACTTGTATTTCACAGGGAAAGTCTGCAGTGAAGAGATCCGTTTTATTTTTTTTTCTGCCTGGAGAAATCTGGGGCTAACCTTGCACCTAGTAATCAGACAATGGACAGCTTTGTGTTAATTGCTTTGTTTTCTAGCACTAAAAATATTCAGTGACCCAGATTTTTTAGGCTTAGTATCATAAACCTGAACGGGAAGAGTTCAGATGTCAAACCAGAAATGTGAAAACCATAAATTAGGACAAGTGTCTTTACATAAGAACATGCTTTATATATTGTAATACAAGGGATTAACATCCAGTACTGGTTAAACCTGATGTTATATAAACATTCAACCAGAGATCATTGGAGGCTATACGCTCTCAGACCGACGTCCTGCCGGATCTATCTGGGTCACGCTGAAAATGTTATTAAATGATAATGGAATTTAAAATAATTGCATTTAAAGGGTCACTAACTTTAAAAAAAAACCTTTTTCAGAAGTTCTGAATGCTGAGACCCCCACCGATCCGGTGGAAAGCAGTGGTGAAGCAGTGCTCTGAGGGGCTAGGTCTGCTCCTTGCTGCTCCGGACTCGTAATCGTTATGGAGAATAAAATCGATTTCTTTGAAATTGGGCCACAGCTTTGAACTCCTAAGGGAACATTTAACTCAGAAAGATCAACCCTAACTGGCGGTATGTCTGGTTTAATAGGGTTGGTCATGCTGACAGATGCTCTTTAAAGTTTCATAAACTTTTTAAAAAACTTTTAATATGTCATAGAGACACATCAAAAGTTTAGAGCGGTGAGGGTCTGAATATTGAGACCCCAACGATCACTAGAATGAGGTGAGAGAAGCTCACGCTTAGCTTTTTCCAAGTTTTTTTTTTTTTAGTATTAAAACACAATAAAAACTATATAAATGTGATATTGCTGTAATTGCACTGACCTAGAGATTGAAGGGAACAGATCAGTTTTACCGCATAAAATCCATGAAACTTCCCATTACATTGTATACAACATTAAATGGTATCTTAGAAAGTACAACTTGTCCCACAAAAAAACAAGCCCTCATATGGCTATTGTGAACAGAAAAATAAATAAGATTATGGCTCTGGTAATGCAAGAAGTAAAAAAAAAAAAAAGAGAAATGGAAAATGGCCTGGTCCTGAAATTAGTTAATATTTACATGAAAATTATGTGCAAATCATTCCCTTTGTTAGATTACCCATAATGCATTCTTGGCAGTGTGCTAGGACCCTGTAGGCAAAGTTGAATTAAATTGGCTTGGATAATTCATGCTAGAATATCTGCATGTCCCAAGCGTTCAGCGTGGACCGGAATTCAGTTTCTCTATGCAGTCCTATGAGACTCATCAAAATGCACAGAGAAACAGATTCTGGTCCACACCAGAGTGTCAGAGTGCAAGTCACAAGGTACAACCGATGAACGGTACAGAGGTTGATAAATCAGGAATAAAATGAGCTGTACTACTATTTACCTGATATACATTACAGTTGAACCAAAAGATAAAAAACAAACAAAAAAAAAACCCACTTCTCTGACGCGGATTGACTACATGTTGGGGAATGGAACGGCGTTGTTAAATCTTCGCTCTATATCTTACCTAGCTCGGGGGATATCAGACCACTCACGGATAGCAGGCACCATAATACGTAACGCGCCATCAATTATGTACAAAATAAATATACACCCATTCTGGCTGAACCTCTTGGGTTCCACAGATGGGGTCCCACACCAATTTTGAGTTCCTGGCAACACACGATGGAGAATCTAACCTTGTGTGGGACACCTTAAAGAGGACCTTTCATGGGTCCAGATTTTATAAACTAAGTATCAGGGTATGTAGAGGATACAGCGGGGATCTAATAGCGCTTACTATTTTTTCTGGGCGCCGCTCCGTTCGCCTGCTGTGGCCCCCGTTAAATTCTCCTGCTCTCTATGCTAATTTTTACATCAGAACAGGGAGGAGGAGACTGCCCTGGGCGTCTCTTTCTCCCTGGCTGTGAGCTGTCCAATCACAGTGGAGAGCGTCACAGCCAGGGAGAAGGGGAGGTTTTTGTTTTTTTTCTACCTGGCTGTGACGCTGTCCGCTGTGATTGGACAGCTCACAGCTAGGGAGAAGAAGATGCCCTTTGAGAAATGTTTTTTACATTCCAGCATCTCTTAAATCAAAAAAGACACTAGCAGCTCGGAGATAGAACTAGAGAAACAGTGCACTGCCCTAGAACAACAGTACATTGAGCACCCGACTGATGCTAATTTTTAATATTTAACAATTCTCAAAGACAAGGCAGATAGCAAACTGTTCTTTATGAAAAAACTGCATTTGAGTTGGGTAATCAGTCAGCACAGCTAATCTGACACTCCCTGCCCCCCATTGCGATTCTCGCAGTCAAGACACCTACTGGTCAGGAACTTCACACTCAAGCAGAAATCATTCAAACTTTCACACACTTTTATACTAATCTATATACAGTAGATTCAGCATAACAGCATCCTAGGTGGATATAACCACATATTTAGAAGGTGTCTTTATCTAAACTTAGCAGCACAATGCACCCAACTAGAACAACCAATCACCCTGGAGGAGGTCCTACAGGCCATCTCAGACCTAAATAACGGAAAGTCCCCGGATCCAGATAGAGATCCTAAGGATATCTATGCCAGATACTCAGAAATATTAGCCCCTCAGCTGTTGTCTACTCTCCATTCAGCTTCTAGAGACAGGGCAACTGCCTACCTCATTTATGGAAGCTACTATTGTACTCTTAAACCCGACAAAGATCCCCTGGAATGCAGATCTTATAGGCCCATAGCATTGCTAAATGTGGTATAAGGGATCATCTCTTTTCAGGGGGCCACACTCACAGATATCTCACCAGACAACGAATTTTCATGTCCAAACTGTGCATTTATTTTGACAGTCTTCTCATAAAGGATAGTCCAGTTATAGATCACTGGGTGGTGTGAGGTTCCCGCACTGCCAACATTTAAAACACAAATAAACTCCTGCCCGTCTAGGCGCTACCTAAATAAAATACGTCCCTACCTCACTTGTAGAGCACAGTTCACACATGGACATTATATGTGACTTTCCTCAGCCAACATCAATACAGCAGCCTCCAGGCTGTGGCAACTCCAGTACCTTTTGGGGGAGTGTGGCCCTGTAGTCCTCCAGACGCTGGCCGTGCAACCCTCGTTCTCTAGGCGTCGCTAGGTCCCTCAAACTTCAGCCTCGTGGCCCCTCAGCCTTGCCTTGCTGAGACCATGCTGACAGAACCTCACCAGGCCTCTGTCTGCACTCTCTCCAGAGTGAGACACACCCAATTGCAGAAACCAGATTAAATGGAATCCCTGGACATGAGCATGCCCTAAGTCCCGGACTGGAGCATGGGGAACAGGCACCCACCCAACACATTGCCTGTTCCCAGTAAAAGCCCGCCCTTAAATAGATGAACCAGCTACACTATCTATATGGTGTCCCCCAACTAATTTAGTGGACACCTGAACTAGGGCTTTTACTCTCTGACACGCTCCTGGTGCAAACAACACCTCAATGTTCACATTGCCACAGTGGATTACAAAATTCTACCAAGAATATTAGTGACCCGCCTCAATCAGGTAATTTTGTCATTGGTCCACCCAGATAAAACAGGCTTTATGCACGGGAAATCCACCACCAAAAACATTAGACAGGTTCAGGTTGTCACCTAGGTGGGCTACTCCCTGGATGCAGACTGGACCCTGGCATCATTAGATGCTGCCAAGGCATTTGACTCCATAGAATGGCCTTATTTGCTAGGTTGCAAGGTTTTCGGGTTTGGTCCTCTGATGGATCACACTCTTATACTCCAGCTTGGTAAGCAGGCTTCTTATAAATGAAGAATTATCCGAAAGTTTTACTCTACACAGAGGAACATGACAGGGCTGCCCCTTGTCACCACTCTTTTTTGCCTTGGCGGTCGAGGTGCTGGCTATTAGGGTGCGAAGTAGTGATAATGAAACTGGCATAAGATTGTGAGAAAGAGAAGTGCGCATTGGCCTTTACGCTGATGATATGATTATATCCCTGTCTTCCCCAGACTCATCCCTTCGCAATACTGTGGCTTTGATAGACAAATTCAGGGAGTATTCTGGACTATAAATCAATTGGGAGAAATCCGTATATATGCCCCTATGCAGAGCAGAATGGACCTGCCCTTTCCATGTGGCAGGATTAAAGGTGGTAGACACATTTAAATATCTAGGCGTCAGCATTACTAAACGACATTCCTGGGCGCTGTCACTCAATATTCACCCTTTAATTGCACATATACGGACAGACTTAAAAAGCTGGAAATCACTGCCTTTCTCTGTGGCAGGGCGTATTAACCTAGTAAAAATGATTATACTTCTCAAGGCTCTTTACGCCATTCAACATTCCGAAGTACATATACCAAAATCAGAATGCTTGGACTGGGAAAAAATGTCTGTATGTGGGTAATTAACTGGCTCAGTGATAGAAAACAGAGGGTGGTTATTAACAGTACACACTGAGACTGGGTCACTGTCACTAGTGGGGTACCTCAGGGGTCAGTATTGGGCCCTATTATCTTCAATATATGTATTAATGATCTTGTAGATGGCTTGTACAGTAAAATATCAATTTTTGCTGATGTCACTAAACTGTGTAAAGAAATTAACACGGAAGAAGACAGTATACTGCTACAGAGGGATCTGGATAGATTGGAGGCTTGGGCAGATGAGGTTTAACACTGACAAATGTAAGGCTATGCACATGGGAAGGAATAATGCAAGTCACCCGTACATATTAAATGGTAAAACACTGGATAACACTGACATGGAAAAGGACCTAGGAATTTTAGTGAACAGCAAACTAAGCTGTAGAAACAAGTGTCAGGCAGCTGCCGCCAAGGCCAATAAGATAACGGGCTGCATCAAAAGGGGCATCTGAGAACATAGTCCTGCCACTTTACAAATCACTAGTCAGACCACACATGGAGTACTGTGTACCGTTCTGGGCTCCTGTGAACAAGGCAGACATAGCAGAGCTGGAGAGGGTTCAGAGGAGGGCAACTAAAATAATGAATGGGGGGACTACAGTACCCTGAAAGATTATCACAATTTGGGTTATTCACTTTAGAAAAAAGATGACTGAGGGGAGAGCTAATAACTATGTATAAATATATCAGGGGTCAGTACAGAGATCTATCCCATCATCTATTTATCCTCAGGACTGTGACAGTGACGAGGGGACATCCTCTGCGTCTGGAGGAAAGAAGGTTTGTACACAAACATAGAAGAGGATTCTTTACGGTAAGAGCAGTGAGACTATGGAACTCTCTGCCTGAGGAGGTGGTGATGGTGAGTACAATAAAGGAATTCAAGAGGGGCCTGGATGTATTTCTGGAGCGTAATAATATTACAGGTTATAGCTACTAGAGAGGGGTCGTTGATCCAGGGAGTTATTCTGATTGCCTGATTGGAGCTGGGAAGGATTTTTTTTCTCCTTAAGTGGGAAAAATTGGCTTCTACCTCACAATTTTTTTTTTCCTTCCTCTGGATCAACTTGCAGGATAACAGGCTGAACTGGATGGACAGATGTCTTTTTTCAGCCTTTTAAACTATGTTACTAGTATTCAAAGAAATGGACTCTCTGACTAGGGTCTTCATTTGGGGCAGATCTCGCTCCAAACTCAGTCTAACTACACTGAGGCCCTCCAAATCTGAGGGAGGGATGGCGCTGGATTATTTCATATACTGTACTACCTAGCAGGCCAGCTGCGGCTAATTGAAACTTGGTACACATCGGAGGAACTACCCACCTCAGAGTATTTCTTGAAACATTACCTGAATTGCTACACATTATGGTCGGTCTTGGATATATCCCCGAAATTCCAGACACCATTGCTTCCTCTACATAGGTTAGCTTAAATAGTTTGGCGGGAGGCATTTACAGGCGGTAATGAAGACGGAGAGATGGAAATCAGCTGGGGTTAAAAACATTTGGCGACATTTATCAGGGAGTGCTAAAGGCATTTTTGGATTTGACACAAAAGTATGGCCTTTTCCTATCTGCAACTCAGATCTGCCATACAAAGTAAGCACCCGAGCCCTAGTACCACGTTCTCTAAGTACCCACTCATAGGGGTTGTCAAAACCCAAGGGCCCAGAGGCTTAGTCTCAGCAATATACTCACATTTGATACATGCGAGGGCTAGTGCCACTCCTCTGAAAGTAATGGATAAGTGGAAAAGACAAATACACACAGATTAATTAATAGCGGATTTATTGGAACCACATTTACAGGTATTACCAGCTATCAATAATAAACTAATCCAGCTCTATATCATAGACCAGTCATATCTCACACCAGTCAGGTTATACAAAATGGGCAGATCACCATCCACGGCAGGTCCACGCTATGGGGAAATGGAAGCAGACTTCTGGCATATGATGTGGAGTTGCAATCCGATTGCCGCCTTCTTGAAAAGGGTGGAGAAATTTCTTTCCAATCCGTTACCAGTCCCGGTAGCATGTGCTCCTGAAGTATATTTCCTAGGGTCATTATTTTTGGCCCGCAAATGTATTGCTCTGAGATGGTACAGCCCCAACACACCGACTCTAAGCATGTGGAAATCGCAGATAAACCAGATTCTAAGATATGTAGCCTTAGTATTTAGGCACCGTAATAAACCACAAAAGTTTGACAAGGTTTAGGGTCTGTGGTGTAGTTCACCCCATACGCTGTACTCTGATAATGTAATATGTTATATGCAACAGCGCACCAGTTGGAGAATATGTATGTGCATCTATCTTTCTGACTCTATCCTGAATTGTAAAATGGAATACAAATTGTAAGTGCTTATTTTATTCTGTTAATAAAAAAGAGTTTAAAGGGAACCTGTCACCGGGATTTTGTGTATAGAGCTGAGGACATGGGTTGCTAGATGGTCGCTAGCACATCCACAATACCCAGTCCCCATAGCTCTGTGTGCTTTTATTGTGTAAAAAAAAAAGATTTGATACATATGCAAATTAACCCGAGATGAGTCCTGTCTGACTCATCTCACGTACAGGACTCATCTCAGGTTTATTTGCATATGTATCAAATAGTTTTTTTTACACAATAAAAGCACACACAGCTATGGGGACTGGGTATTGCGGATGTGCTAGCGGCCATCTAGCAACCCATGTCCTCAGCTCTATACACAAAATCCCGGTGACAGGTTCCCTTTAAAATAAAAAAATTCTATTTTTTTAAATCTTGGTGTCAGATTAATTATACTATTCATATCACACATGGTTAAAGGGTCTGTCCTATAAAAAAAATGCTTATCTCCTATCCACAGGAGAGTCTGATTAGCAACGGGATGACCGCTAGTAACGATAAATGGAGCAGTGTTTACACAAGCACGCTGCCCCTTCATTCAGCTCTATGGGCCTGACGGAGATAACCGAGCACGTGTACTCGGCTATCTCTGGCAGTCCTATCAAGTTGAATGGAGGAGTGGATATGCATGATTGTCTGATACTCCATTCAATAAGGGAGCATGGGCCCCATTCTCTTGATCGGCAGGGGCCCCAGCAGTCCTGAACTAATTGGGCATTTATGCCCTGTCCGGTGGATAGGGGATAAGTTGTCTCCATGGGACAACCCTTTAAAAAAACATTTCATTGATGGATGCATTCACCATTATACTGCAGGATAACTGGACTGGATAGATAAGGCTACTTTCACACTGGCGTTTCTGGGTCCGCCTGTGAGATCCGTTTCAGGGCTCTTGCAAGCGGTCCAAAACGGATCAGTTTAGCCCCAATGCATTCTAAATGGATAAGGATCCATTCAAAATGCATCAGTTTGCCTCCGTTCAGCCTCCATTCCGCTCTGGAGGCGGACACCAAAATGCTGCTTGCAGCGTTTTGATGTCCGCCTGATGATGCGGAGCCAAACGGATCGTCCTGACTTACAGTGTAAGTCAATGGGGACGGATCCGTTTTCACTGACACAATATGGTGCAATTGAAAACAGATCCGCCTCCCCTTGACTTTCAATGTAAGTCAAAACGGATCAGTTTGCATTATCATGAACAAAAAAAACAAAAATGGTAATGCAAACGGATCCGTTCTGTGCACATACCAAGCGTTTGCATTACAGGTGCGGATCCGTTTTGTGCAGATACCAAGCGTTTGCATTATAGGTGCGGATCCGTCTGTGCAGATACCAGACGGATCCGCACCTAACGTATGTGTGAAAGTAGCCTAAAAGGTCAAACATTGACTTATAGGATAGCTGCCTTACATCTGGCGGCATTAGAGGCAGAGCTTGCTAACAGCTCATTGCGTACCCTCTTCCAAGAATTACAGAGGAATATCGCCATTAGGAGACCTCCATAAGGAGCAATAGTATATCCTGAATCCTGATCTAGGCCTCTCACCCAGTTAAGTCAGAACTCTCTGCTCTGGACTGATGAGGAGCAATCAACCCAAAACAGCTGTCTGCAGATGAGGTGCTGTCTTATTTAACTAACGGCAGAATAAAGCAGAGACAGGTGAGTTGATTTCAGCAGTCTGTCATTTAGAAGTTAAAAGTAAGTGGTTGCCATGAACCAACATCACAATCATGGCAGACTGGGCCTGGGAAAGAGTCACGGCGACCTGAGAAGAGTCCTGGTTATTTATAAATTGCTGCTCTCCCTGTCCACCTGCTGATGACTGACAGTCTTCTACCTAGTTCACTCTCTAGGAGAGAACTGCCAATCATCAGCAGATGGGCGGAGAGAGCAGGAGATTATGAGTAATCATGACTCTTCTCAGGTAGATTTGACTCTTTTCAAGGCCTGGGCAGCAATGATTATGATGCTGGTTCTTGGCAACCACTTACTTTTAGATTATGGGTGACACACTGCTGAAATCAGCATTTCTGTCACTAATTTATGCTGCCCTCAGTGAGGTCAGCAAAAAGTTTAAGACAGGTTCCCTTTAATATCCGAGTCATGTCTCAAGGCCTGTTTAAAAGGTCGAACATTGACTTATAGGATAGCTACCCGTACATCTGGTGGCATTAGAGGCAGAGTTTAAGAACTCCTTTGCATAACCACTTTCCCGAATTCCAGAGGAATGTCCCCATTTAGGCACCCTAAGGAGATATAATATCTACCGAAACCCTACCGAATCCGGACATAGGCCTCTCACCCAGTTAAGCCAACACTCTCTGCTTTGCACTAATGAGGGGCAATCACCCCGAAACAGCTGTCTGCAGATGAGGTTCTGGCCTTTTTAATATCCGAGTCAGGTCTCAAGGCCTGTTTAAAGGGTCAAACATTGACTTATAGGATAGCTGCCTTACATCTGGTGGCATTAGGGGCAGAGCTTGTTAAGAGCTCATTTGCATCCATTTCTTCCCAGAATTCCAGAGGAGCACGTATGGCCTATAAGTCTCCTCACGCCGCTTAGGTGTTCTCAATAAGGAGCTATATTATCCCCTATAGATTAGACAGTATGATTAAGAGTTTCAGTAGATGAGTGTCACGAGGGTGTCAAGAGCCACGTCTGACTCCGTTATACCCGGAGTCAGGAAGTCGCAGCGGGTGGCTGCGCGCTCGATGTCTAAAGATAGTGCTGTTTCTCTTTTGGCTCACTCAGGGATCCGTAGCTTCTTCTCCTCAGCTGTTTCTAGTCCAGCACTCCCAAGCTCCTTATATTCCCCTCTCCCACTTCTCTGGTTGCCAGATATAGAGCTTCCTGCCTGGACTTCTATACTGACCCACTGGAGCTGTGTAGCTGTGATTCCTGGTTGTTGTTCCAGAGCGTTACCCTCCGGATCCCTTTTGGGCTTTTGTTGTCCGTTGTTGTCGCCCACCTGGGATTATATGTTTTGTCTGTATTGTCTGTCCTCTCCTTGGTGTTTTCCTTTAGTGTTAGTAGTGCGGACTAGTGTTCCCACCGCCCTATTCACTACGTAGGGCTCATCTTAGGGAAAGCCAGGGTTTAGGCACGTGATCGGCATACGGGTGAGGAACCCATCTAGGGACGTCAGGGCAGTCAGGTGCCAGCCTCAAGGTGAGTTAGGGGTCACCACCTTTCCCTCTCCCTTGGACAGGGCCTTCCCATTTCCCTCCCTTTGCGTCACGTATGTGATGACCAGCATGACGCCGGTCATGATAATGAGTTTTTAGACACCACTATGAGCAACATCAGATTATTCTGAATTAGGGAATAAGATCAATCAACTTGAGGCTATAATGGCATCTGAGAATATAGATGAAGTGGCTGTTACTGAGACGTGGTTCAAGAGAAGTAATGACTGGGATATATCAATACCAGGGTTTTCTCTATACAGGAAAGACAGAGAAGGCAAGAAGGGGGAGGGGTGGCCCTGTATGTGAAAGACAGCATAAAACCTAATTTGATACAAGTTAGCGAGAACAATTTAGAGTCAGTTTGGGTTACCTTGCAGCTTGATAATCATAAGGTAACTCGTGTAGGTGTGATATATAGACCACCTAGCCAAGTCAAATAATTAGATGATCTACTAGTTGAGGAAATAGCTAAAATGACATTGAAGGGGGAAGTTATCATTATGGGAGACTTCAATTTTCCTGATGTAAACTGGAAAACCAAAATAGCTAGTTCTGCCAGGAGTACAGATATTCTAAATTCCCTACTGGGATTATCTCTACAACAAGTAGTTGAGGAGCCAACCTGGAAGAAGGCCATTTTAGATTTAGTATTCACAAATGGGAATTTGGTATATGATATTACTGTAGGGGAAAGCTTGGGATCTAGTGATCACCAGTCAGTGTGGTTTACTATAAGTACAGTGACTGAGTCACACTACACAAAAATAAAAGTTCTAGATTTTAGAAAAACTGACTTTTCTAAAATTAGATTAGTGGTATACGAGTCCCTATCAGATTGGAACAGTTTCATTGGAGTCCAGGAGAAATGGGACTACTTAAAAGAGGCACTATTGAAGGCAACAGAAAATTGCATTAGGCTTGTCAGTAAAAGCAAAAAAAAGGAAAAGACCACTGTGGTACTCAGCAGAAGTGGCCAAAATCATTAAAAACAAAAAGATAGCATTTAGGAATTATAAAAAATAAAAAAAAAACGAGGATGACAGGCTAATTTACAAGATTAGGCAGATAGGGGCCAAACAAGTTATAGGAGCTTCTAAAGCACAGGCAGAAGAGAAATTAGCTCAGTCAGGGAAAAAAGGCGATAAGGCATTCTTCAGATACATAAATGAAAGAAGGAAACTAAAACAAGGAATTACAAAATTAAAAACAAAAGAAGGAAGGTATATGGAAGAAGATAAAGAACTAGCTGACTGCCTCAATGAATACTTCTGTTCAGTCTTTACGAAGGAAAATGAAGGAAAAGGACCTCAGTTAGGAAAGAAGACTAATGAATCTTTTGATGCATGTGTCTTTACAGAGGAAGAGGTTCTAAGTCAGCTGTCTAAAATCAATACAAATAAGTCACAGGGGCCTGATGGGATATACCCAAAGCTATTAAAAGAGCTCAGCGGTGAAGTAGCAAAACCATTAACAGATTTATTTAACCAATCACTGGCAACAGGAGTCGTCCCAGAAGATTGGAAATTAGCAAATGTTGTGCCGATTCACAAGAAAGGTAGTAGGGAGGAATCGGGCAACTATAGGCCAGTAAGCCTGACATCAATAGTGGGGAAATTAATGGAAACCATACTTAAGGAGAGGATTGTGGAACATCTAAAATCCCATGGATTAAAAGATGAAAAACAGCATGGGTTTACTTCAGGGAGATCATGTCAAACTAATCTTATTGATTCTTTTGATTGGGTGACTAAAACAATAGATGGCAGAGGTGCAGTAGACATCGCTTATCTAGACTTCAGTAAGGCTTTTGATACTGTCCCACACAGAAGGCTTATCAATAAATTGCAGTCTTTGGGCTTGGACTCCCATATTGTTGAATGGATTAGGCAGTGGCTGAGGGACAGGCAACAGAGGGTTGTAGTCAATGGAGTATATTCAGACCAAGGTCTTGTTACCAGTGGGGTACCTCAGGGATCTGTTCTGGGACCCATATTGTTTAATATCTTTATCAGCGAAATTGCAGAAGGCCTCGATGATAAGGTGTGTCTTTTTGCTGATGACACAAAGATTTGTAACAGGGTTGATGTTCCTGGAGGGATACACCAAATGGAAAAGGATTTAGGAAAACTAGAGGAATGGTCAAAAATCTGGCAACTAAAATTTTATGTGGATAAGTGCAAAATAATGCACCTGGGGCGTAAAAACCCAAGAGCAGAATATAAAATCAGTGATACAGTCCTAACCTCAGTATCTGAGGAAAGGGATTTAGGGGTCATTATTTCAGAAGACTTAAAGGTAGGCAGACAATGTCATAGAGCAGCAGGAAATGCTAGCAGAATGCTTGGGTGTATAGGGAGAGGCATTACTAGTAGAAAGAGGGAGGTGCTCATGCCGCTCTACAGAGCACTAGTGAGATCTCATTTGGAGTATTGTGCTCAGTACTGGAGACCATATCTCCAGAAGGATATTGATACTTTGGAGAGAGTTCAGAGAAGAGCTACTAAACTGGTACATGGATTGCAGGATAAAACTTACCAGGAAAGATTAACCTTAACATGTATAGCTTGGAAGAAAGACGAGACAGAGGGGATATGATAGAAACTTTTAAATACATAAAGGGAATCAACAAGGTAAAAGAGGAGAGAATATTTAAAAGAAGAAAAACTGCTACAAGAGGACATCGTTTTAAATTAGAGGGGCAAAGGTTTAAAAGTAATATCAGGAAGTATTACTTTACTGAGAGAGTAGTGGATGCATGGAATAGCCTTCCTGCAGAAGTGGTAGCTGCAAATACAGTGAAGGAGTTTAAGCATGCATGGGATAGGCATAAGGCCATCCATCATATAAGATAGGGCCAGGGGCTATCCATAGTACTTAGTATATTGGGCAGACTAGATGGGCCAAATGGTTCTTATCTGCCGACACACACATTCTATGTTTACTTTCACACTTGCGTTTTTCTTTTCCGGCATAGAGTTCTGTCCTAGGGACTCTATACCGGAAAAGAACTGATCAGTTTTATCCCCATGCATTCTGAATGGAGAGAATTCTGTTCAGGACGCATCAGGATGTTTTGAGTTCAGTCTTTTTGACTGATCAGGCAAAAGATAAAACCGCAGCATGCTACGGTTTTATCTCCGGCGAAAAAAACTGAAGACTTGCCTGAATGCGGGATTCAGCATTTTTTTCCATAGGAATGTATTAGTGCCGGATCCGGCATTCAAAATGCTGGATCCGTTCTTCCGGTCTGCGCAGTGATACGGCGACGGAACTGCATTCCAGATCACTCTGCCGCAAGTGTGAAAGTAGCCATAGTAATGTAAAGATGCTATGCATGAAATATATACCATACATAAGCTATGATCCAGATATGTTGTGTCTTATTTACTGCAGGATCTCTCCATGGTGCTGACTGCAGACATATGGTTCACTCATTGCCATTAACCCCTTACTGTCCTTGACTTCACAATGAATCCTGCCTTCTGGCAGTTATTAAAGCTAAAGAACAACATCAGTTTTATTTAACTTTGCTATTTCTGTCTGCTTGCTGTTTTGTAGGGCACTGGAACACATTGTGCCAAAGCTGTGAAGGAAAGCAGACTTATATTTGATTCTGCATTAACCTTGTCTCTGCTGGCTGGAGTGCTGGAATTCTCACTCTAGGAGATGGAATAAGAGGGATAATAGAAGGTCCTGGGGATTTATAAAATGACAGTAAACGCATCTTGTTTTCTCTGTAGATGTTTTTTCCATATGATATGTGGATATGTGGAAATTTAAAGGGAACCTGTCAAAGTGAAAATGCAATGTAACCTTTCAGCACCATGTTATAGAGCAGGAGTGTCACAAACCAGCGGGTGGGAACCCACTCTGCCACGTGTCCTACCGCCTCTAAATACGTTGTCTAAATGAACCCCTCTTTCTTCACAGTACCCCTGATGGTGGGAATAGACTTTCCCGAGGGGAGAAGAAGGAGGATTGGCACACAAAGCAGCTGGTCCAGATGGGCCAAGAGATACCTGAGCAACAGTGCAGGACAGAAGGATGAGGCAGAGGCGAAGTCAAAACAAGCAATAGGTCAGGGTAGGTGGCACAGGTACAGGACAGGCAATCCGGGTCGGCAACATGAGAGTCAAGGCAAGTAGGCAGGGATCAAACAGGTAACGGTGTCCAGGAACACAAGCACGGGTCAAGTACAAAGGAACACAAGTAGAGAAATCAGCAACCTTTCCAGGACACAAGGACCTTGACACTCAGGCATCTGGGAAGGGGGCTGAGACACCTATATATGTGCAGGAGGGCTAGGATCGGTAAGCGAGGTCACATGATCTAACCCATAAAGCACAGGAAGTTATACACGCCGGCCCTTAAGGAAGTGCTGCAGTGAACAAGCAGCAAGCATGTTGTGGCCAGGGCTGAAAGGAACCTGTGGAGCGGATCCCAGAACAAATAGTACCTACAAGGACAGAGCTCAGTACTGCAGCAGTAAAAGGGGAAGCACTAGAAGCAGATCACCACTGAACACGGTGCCCGGGACCGCGGTGGTAAGCAGGAGGGGGAGCTTAGCAGATTGATATATAGTTTTGTGGGACAAGATTCAGTAAAACTTGCATTTTATTTATTTAAATTCCTGCTCATTCTGGGCTTTGAAGTCCAGGAGGCGGTCCTATCAGTGATTGACAGCTATCTCTGTATACACAGTCATGGAATGCTGTCAATCACTCGTAGGACCGCCTCCTGGACTTCAAAGCCCAGAATGAGCAGGAATTTAAATTAATAAATTACAAGGTTTACTGAATCTTTTCTCATAAAACTATACATATATATATATATATATATATATATATATATATCACTCAGAGCTCCTCCTGCTTTACAACATGCTGCTGGAAGGTTGCATTTTCACGATGACATGTTCCCTTTAAATATGGAACACTGCTCATTCAGGGGCACAACCATCTTCTAATGTAAAACTAATGCTGTTTATGAGAATTGTCAGGACTAACCTTAGGCTACCCCAAGCCTATCATTGGAATCAGTTTTGACACTTAAAGATAACCTGTTATGTCTGTTATGCTGACCTCTTTGAGAACAGCATAAAGTAGCGACAGACATGCTCATTTATGTGTTAGCAGCAGTGCAGCAGATTTTCTTACATCCTTGCAGCCCGTAGACAGTGAGGAGTCAAATGATATTCATTATCTGCACAGTAATAGGGAAAAATCTGTCAATCAGCTGCTGGAGTTCAAGGAGTTGTGCCAAGTATGAAAGTTGACCCATATCCACAGGATAGGGAAAAACTGATCGGTGGTGTCTGACCGCTGGGACACTACCAATTCCGAGAACAGTGGTCACATGTTCCCATTCTGATGGAGCCGCAGGTCAAGCATGTGTCCTTCTGGTCCATTCATTCTCTATGGGACTCTCAGAGATAGCTAAGTACGGGTTCCTTTTAATACGCTTAAATGTGGCTATGCACCAGAGCAGAATTTTTTGTAAAGTCCTTCGAAAAGTGTACAAATTGATCCTCACCCCCACCAATCCCCCACCACTCACAGGAAATAGCAGAAGATGATCATGGGCTGAGGCAATTCACCACTGTGGCCAGTGATTGGCTGAGTGAGTAAACACCGTTACCGCAACACAGCATCTGCAGGTGGTGAGTCCCAGCATCCTTTACTTGCATATTGAGCCCAGACCAAGAAGTGAAGACCAGCAGGTACCTGATAACCAACTGTAACACCAAGTTTTGCTTAGGGCAGGGCATTATCTAATTGGTTTTCACCTTTTCACCCCTATACAGGGATACCTCTTAGAGTAATCTTCATTCAGTGATAGCTGAATCAGGCAATTGAAGAAACAACGGTATGTGTCACCAAAGGGGACAGATAAAATCATAATGGACAAAGACAGGGCAGGCAGAGTTTGTTCAGTCCAGAAAACAGGTCAAAGGTAAACAAGCATATTTTGTGCTCACAGAAGCAGAAAAAGATAATATGCCTTTAAGATTCATTTTTTTATGTAAGGTAAGCTCGGTGACACAGCACAAACAACAGAAAGCATAGTGTTAAACTGTTGTTGCTGGGCAGAAGTCTAGACCAATCACAGCCAGCTTCTCACACAGCAAGAGTTTTCACCAATCACAGCCAGCCTAATACACAACCTGTCTGGGAATCCCACCAGCTCCTGCTGCTAGAATCATTATTCACCAGAGACAGGAGCTGAAGAGACATCCACTCCACTGAGAGCTGAGTTTTATGGGAACAAGAGGCCAAAAATAGTTCCACCAATTGCAATCATACCAGATCATACTCAACCAATCTGCAAATAGTCACTGCTAACTGCAAGTATAACTATTAGTTACACCTCAGATATACCTCTCAGAGAGATCATAAAGTGCTTGAATAACTTAAAGTGACAGTACAGATACTCAAGAGAGAAATACTGTATATCCACCATTTTATGTTGAATTACAAGTTTGAACAGTGGAACCACCATCTTATGCATACCGCCGTTTTGTGATATCTTTTCAACACATGTTTTGTACATGGACCATCTGCTGCGGAGGCGGCAGTGGTATATATGAAGAAAAGTTGGAAGTTATTAAAGAAGTTATTTGAAGCATTTGGTGTGCTCTTTAAACCTACTGTTTCCATAGAATGGCACTAGAGGAATTACAGAGTAATAGACAGTCTGGTTAGACTAAAAGTCAGAGATATCAAAAATCTTCTAATGCTACAGCGCAGAAGGCACTTAATAGTGCTGCGCCTGCCAGAGTGGAACTATAGCCCTCAGAGGGCTAAGCAATAGCGCTCCTCAACTTGCACAGTAAAGAGTGCATTAGAGAAGCGGAGCGCCAGCATATACCGCCCCACAGCAACTGTTCCCTGAGTGAGCAAGCAAAGACACCTCGGCGGAGCTACCCTAAAGGCCATAAAACGTGCGCATTAGTCAAACTGCAGCTGACTCTTAAAGTGGCAAAGGCAAGATAGTCCAAAAAAGAGTGCCAACCCTCCTGCGATCCCTACAGAGAGAAAGAGCCGCATGGTGGGAGGCCAAAGTCCAGAGATAGAGTTCCTGCACCGCTATCATAACAGAGCATCGCAAGTCTGCACAGAGCATCGCAAGTCAACGGAGAGCATCACATCAAAAAAAGACAAGTCTCCTTTAAGACAGACATTTGTTCCAGCAACCTTCAGATCACAGTATCCTGATCTTCAGAATATGGTCAGAGCTTTCCTTTATGACTTATCATTGCATATAGGCTTTGGCATAAACAGACCTTTTTGTGTTCAGATAAAGACGTTAAAGTCAAATAAAGGACAATTTGTATTACACAGACTTTATTGCATTTAAAGTGAAAGTCATTTATTGCCTGCATTTATCGCTGTTACATTTAAAGTGAAAGTCATTTATTTCTGCATTTGTCGATATTGCATTTAAAGTGAAAGGACTCTTAATATTTGTATTGATTGTTATAGCATTTAAAGTAAAATGTCTGAGCCTAGTATTACCATGCCACTGTTAGAGGGTACAAAGATAGATAGAGTAGAAGTTGAAGAGCAAGGTAACCTGTAGGTAAAAGATTCTTTTGCAGCATTAGTCTTGCCTCAAACAAATATAGCCCAAGCAGATGAACTAAGACGTTCATCACGTGCCAGAAAACCGACCCCAAAGATGCTGGAAAATTTGGAGCAAGAAGCAGCATTAAAAGGAAAAAAGTTTGCCAGAATGTATGAGAAGTAGAAATCATACATTAAAGACATTCGTAGAAAGCGAAAGCAAGAAAGTATAAAAAGGAACTTGAGTGATATGGTAGAGACGGTAGAAGAATCTGAATCAGAGCTTATGGCAGCATATGTCAACTTGCGGTAGCTTACGACACCTTTTCAGGACATTGTAAGGAACATGTACACATGTACTGCAGTCACTAAAGATTCAGTAAAGCTCATGAGAGAACTTTCATCTGCAACTAATTATGATGAAGTTAAAGCATGAAGTAGAATGAATTAGCTTTTTATGAGAGACTATGCTAGGTGCTTAGGGGGAACCACAATTTCAAGTGTGACTTCCTTCGCTAGCAGAAGTGCCACCCAAATATCAGAGTCCTCAAATACTTTAGCCAAAAGTAAGGAATTAGCTGAACAACTTGCTGTCAAGAGAGCAGAAATTGAAATGGAAGCTGCCATCGAGGCGCAGCGCCAACTGATCGCTGAAAAGGATGCACAATGCCATCAGATAAAAGCTGAAATGGAAGCACAACGCCAACAAATGGAAGCTGAAATAAATGCACAGCGCCAACAGATGAAAGGTCTAGAAAGGCAAAAAGAAGTTAAGATCATAGAAGCCAGACACAGAGTACACGAAGAGGATATGAATCAGAGTAGTCATAGGTTCAAATCTGTTCTAAGTGTTAGCCCAGCGGCCCATGCCGGTGCCGCTGCCCCTATCTGCAGGCACGGGCGCCGGGCTCCCTCTTTTCCCTCCTGCCGCCCAGCTAACAAACACGGGCAGCAACTAACTTAACACTGCTACATGTGATCCATATATGGGAGAAAAAAATGTAGAGGGTTAATCACAAGACTTACTTGGAACCCAATCCAAGAAGTCTATATAATTACTTCCAGGGCGCCAAAGGAGGAAAGAATGGAAGTGAATAGGGCAGAGAATACGGTAAGGTAATCGGTAGGCAGCCGAATGTGGTCGGCAGTGTGAAGTGGTTCAACACATACATGGAGTGAAAGAGAGGAAAAATAAAGTGAGTGACCACAGTGTGAGGCGCCAGTCGAGGAAGGAAAAAATAACAATGACAGTAGCTGAAAAATATGTATTTTTTGACCCTAGAGATCAATGATAATGATACCAGAGGTATCGAGATTTTAGACTAATTATTGGTCAATGGATAACAGTAAAAGCAATCTGGAGGATGCAACACAGGATTAGACCCTGAGCATTCAAATCCTGAATAGGCTGAGTAGACAAAATCTGGAAACAATAAAAATCACACTGGTGATACTAGGTTTTAGACCCATGCAGGGTCAATCCAAATGCATAAAAATGTATATAAATACATATATATATATATATATATATATATATATAAACAGAAAAATCCGGAATGCACTCCAAGATAATTGTGAAACAAGTGATTTATTCACCCATAAAAGGCGCAACTCGCGACGTTTTGGCTCGCAGAGCCTTTCTCAAGCATAGACACAGTGAAAGTGTGGGTATTATAAAAGACATTTCATTAGTGTGAAACCAATCAAATAGAAGTTGCAATTAACATCCAATTACATACATCTGTTACAGACATCTAAAGTGCACGTGCATCAAATGACATGTGTCATGTGATCTATATTCTCAGAATAAGAATCTTTTATACAAAATATAATGCCAGTGAAGACCATAATAAAACAGTGATATGAGGAGGGATGCGGATCAAAGAAATAATGCAGGAAGGAGCAATAGCGTCCACATAGACCGTAATGCTGATTTAGCGTCTCCACCTCTTCAATGCGCAAGTCCAGCAAAGCGTCATCTTGTGAGTCAAGCTGCTGACGCATGCATTCTGTAGTATCACACAAAAATCGCCATCTTGATTAAGGGCAAATTGCCCTACATATTACCAATGTGAGCTGTACCTGATATCATCAGAATTAGGTAAGTAACTGTAGTAGGGATCTCCTACCTATTTTTAATGTCAGTGGATGGACGGAGATCCCACCCTGCAGAGAGGGACACCGAACCAGAAGGCCAAAGGTATCGACAGGAGACACTTCCATGGACCATATCGACATCAACGGCCAAACCACTGACAAAAAGACCAGCTACAGGGAAATCATCCCTAAATAAGGGACAGCATCACAATCGGACAATAATAAAGATACCACATATAATGATAGAAATTATAACTCTGGATTAGAGCATATAGAAGAGACACTAGACGTGCGTTCTGATATCCATTGTCTCCAACGAGCATAATTCATAGATCCGCATCCAACATCAGGTGCATTAAAATGTTCTAAAAGGCAAAGAGAAAAATGACATGTTGTTATTCATATAAACTATATTGGAATTATATATTAACCTTTCACAGTTCTCTTGCACATTTACACATTCCAGAGAGGGACAAATTGCACACGGGGAGGACGGGGGGCGAACCATGGATCCCAAGACTCTCACCTGAACTCTACATTGAGACCTCTAGGGTGTAAGCTATCTAGATCATAGATCCACCGCAATTCTCTTGTTTTAAGTATTGTTGAGCGATCACCTCCTCTCCTAGGGAGCGCGATCTGGTCAACTATCCAGCATCTCAGATCACGCTCACTATGCTGGAGGGATCCAAAATGTCTGGCTACAGGTAAATCAGTGCGTTTTTTTCTGATGGAATTTCTATGATTGTTAAGTCTCAGTTTTAATTCTGTTGTTGTTTCCCCTACATAAATTAAATTACATGGACAAGACAGTATATAAATGACATATGATGATGAACACGTTAGATGAAATTTAATAGGGAATTCTTGGTGTGTAACAGGATGTATGAAGGATCTAGATTTACAAATGTAACGGCAGTTTACACAGTTGAGGCAAGGAAAACATCCAAGACCCAAAGGTGCCAATGTCCGCTGTATGCTGACCTTCTTGGGGCCCACATCTGCCCTCACTAAATGGTCTTTGATGTTTTTATTTTTACGATAGGACATGAGTGGGGGGACTCCAAACTCAGGTATATCCTGTATGGATCTGCTCAAAATGCTCCAATTGTCCCTCAAAATACGTCCTATCACCACACTGTGATCGCAAAATGTGGACATGAAAGGTATCCTACGTATTTTAGGAGTGGCAGTGGGAGCAACCTCAGTATCGGTATGTAGAATTTTATTTTTATGTTTATTCAACAGTCGGCGAGGATAGCCACGTTCCTTGAATTTATCTGCCATTTTCTCCAAAGTGGCAGCAAATTCAATCGGGTCCGATACAATACGCTTTGTGCGTAAAAATTGTGAGTAAGGTAAATGCTCAACTAAACTACGCGGATGATTGCTTTCAAACCGTAAAAGGGTATTTCTATTGGTCATCTTGACATGCAGGCCCGTATGGATAGAACCATCAATCAATCGCACATTAGTATCCAAAAAGGACAATTCTGTTTTGGAAAAGGATATAGTGTATTGCAAATCCACATCGATGCTGTTTAAATAAGCATGAAAATCGATCAATTGAGATTCTGTACCGGTCCACAGGAGGAAGACATCATCTATGCACCTCCACCACCTCAGAACATGCCGAAAGTGGTGGGATACATAGATAAAGTCCTCCTCCATGTGGCGCATGTATATATTGGCGTACGTTGGGGCCACGTTTGACCCCATCGCAACGCCACGCTTCTGATTATAAAAAGTATCTTGAAATAAGAAATAATTTTTCTCCAAGATCAATCTCAACATATTGTTAATAAAAAACTTAGCATTTGATGTGACAGGCGAATTGTCTAAAAATTTATTGACCGCAGCAATACCCTTTTCATGTCCTATTGATGTGTATAATGATACAACATCAAACGATACAAGAATTAAATTTTGCATATTGTTAATATCAATACTTCTCAACTGTTGTAAAAATTCACCTGTGTCTTTAATATATGATCGACCAGCAGTCGAAAACTCTCTTAGCAATTTATCCAGAAAAATGGCTATTCTGCTGAACACAGAGTCAGATCCCGATACGATGGGGCGGCCGGGGGGATCCACAAGACTTTTGTGGACTTTCGGCAGTATGTATATAACCGGAGTGATGGGAAAGGAGACCGTCAAGTACTCCTTCAACCCCTCATCTATAATGCCCCCGGCCACCGCATCGGATAGGGTCTGACAAATACTATTCATAATACTGAATTTAGGGTCACCATGTAGTATCTCATATACACTAGTATCACTCAGTTGGCGTACAATTTCACTGATATATTTGGATGTGTCAAGTACTACAATACCTCCGCCTTTATCGGCCGGTTTAATCGTTAAATGAGGATTGCTTCGGAGTTGAGATAGTGCCTCAATCTCTGCAGTTGTCAGATTCGGGTGATTGAATCTATCCATGTCCCCAAGACGGGATTTGAGTTCTCTAATATCTCTTTTTACTGCAGAGATGTAGGCCTCTATCGCAGGCTCATTCACATTAGGGTAAAACGCACTTTTATTAATTAAACCCACTTTTTTAAGTGAGAATTCACTAGAGCAAACCTGTGCACTGGTAATACGACCCTTATACACATCAATAGGACATGAAAAGGGTATTGCTGCGGTCAATAAATTTTTAGACAATTCGCCTGTCACATCAAATGCTAAGTTTTTTATTAACAATATGTTGAGATTGATCTTGGAGAAAAATTATTTCTTATTTCAAGATACTTTTTATAATCAGAAGCGTGGCGTTGCGATGGGGTCAAACGTGGCCCCAAAGTACGCCAATATATACATGCGCCACATGGAGGAGGACTTTATCTATGTATCCCACCACTTTCGGCATGTTCTGAGGTGGTGGAGGTACATAGATGACGTCTTCCTCCTGTGGACCGGTACAGAATCTCAATTGATCGATTTTCATGCTTATTTAAACAGCATCGATGTGGATTTGCAATACACTATATCCTTTTCCAAAACAGAATTGTCCTTTTTGGATACTAATGTGCGATTGATTGATGGTTCTATCCATACGGGCCTGCATGTCAAGATGACCGATAGAAATACCCTTTTACGGTTTGAAAGCAATCATCCGCGTAGTTTAGTTGAGCATTTACCTTACTCACAATTTTTAAGCACAAAGCGTATTGTATCGGACCCGATTGAATTTGCTGCCACTTTGGAGAAAATGGCAGATAAATTCAAGGAACGTGGCTATCCTCGCCGACTGTTGAATAAACATAAAAATAAAATTCTACATACCGATACTGAGGTTGCTCCCACTGCCACTCCTAAAATACGTAGGATACCTTTCATGTCCACATTTTGCGATCACAGTGTGGTGATAGGACGTATTTTGAGGGACAATTGGAGCATTTTGAGCAGATCCATACAGGATATACCTGAGTTTGGAGTCCCCCCACTCATGTCCTATCGTAAAAATAAAAACATCAAAGACCATTTAGTGAGGGCAGATGTGGGCCCCAAGAAGGTCAGCATACAGCGGACATTGGCACCTTTGGGTCTTGGATGTTTTCCTTGCCTCAACTGTGTAAACTGCCGTTACATTTGTAAATCTAGATCCTTCATACATCCTGTTACACACCAAGAATTCCCTATTAAATTTCATCTAACGTGTTCATCATCATATGTCATTTATATACTGTCTTGTCCATGTAATTTAATTTATGTAGGGGAAACAACAACAGAATTAAAACTGAGACTTAACAATCATAGAAATTCCATCAGAAAAAAACGCACTGATTTACCTGTAGCCAGACATTTTGGATCCCTCCAGCATAGTGAGCGTGATCTGAGATGCTGGATAGTTGACCAGATCGCGCTCCCTAGGAGAGGAGGTGATCGCTCAACAATACTTAAAACAAGAGAATTGCGGTGGATCTATGATCTAGATAGCTTACACCCTAGAGGTCTCAATGTAGAGTTCAGGTGAGAGTCTTGGGATCCATGGTTCGCCCCCCGTCCTCCCCGTGTGCAATTTGTCCCTCTCTGGAATGTGTAAATGTGCAAGAGAACTGTGAAAGGTTAATATATAATTCCAATATAGTTTATATGAATAACAACATGTCATTTTTCTCTTTGCCTTTTAGAACATTTTAATGCACCTGATGTTGGATGCGGGTCTATGAATTATGCTCGTTGGAGACAATGGATATCAGAACGCACGTCTAGTGTCTCTTCTATATGCTCTAATCCAGAGTTATAATTTCTATCATTATATGTGGTATCTTTATTATTGTCCGATTGTGATGCTGTCCCTTATTTAGGGATGATTTCCCTGTAGCTGGTCTTTTTGTCAGTGGTTTGGCCGTTGATGTCGATATGGTCCATGGAAGTGTCTCCTGTCGATACCTTTGGCCTTCTGGTTCGGTGTCCCTCTCTGCAGGGTGGGATCTCCGTCCATCCACTGACATTAAAAATAGGTAGGAGATCCCTACTACAGTTACTTACCTAATTCTGATGATATCAGGTACAGCTCACATTGGTAATATGTAGGGCAATTTGCCCTTAATCAAGATGGCGATTTTTGTGTGATACTACAGAACGCATGCGTCAGCAGCTTGACTCACAAGATGACGCTTTGCTGGACTTGCGCATTGAAGAGGTGGAGACGCTAAATCAGCATTACGGTCTATGTGGACGCTATTGCTCCTTCCTGCATTATTTCTTTGATCCGCATCCCTCCTCATATCACTGTTTTATTATGGTCTTCACTGGCATTATATTTTGTATAAAAGATTCTTATTCTGAGAATATAGATCACATGACACATGTCATTTGATGCACGTGCACTTTAGATGTCTGTAACAGATGTATGTAATTGGATGTTAATTGCAACTTCTATTTGATTGGTTTCACACTAATGAAATGTCTTTTATAATACCCACACTTTCACTGTTTCTATGCTTGAGAAAGGCTCTGCGAGCCAAAACGTCGCGAGTTGCGCCTTTTATGGGTGAATAAATCACTTGTTTCACAATTATCTTGGAGTGCATTCCGGATTTTTCTGTTTCTATATATATATATATATATATGTATTTATATACATTTTTATGCATTTGGATTGACCCTGCATGGGTCTAAAACCTAGTATCACCAGTGTGATTTTTATTGTTTCCAGATTTTGTCTACTCAGCCTATTCAGGATTTGAATACTCAGGGTCTAATCCCGTGTTGCATCCTCCAGATTGCTTTTACTGTTATCCATTGACCAATAATTAGTCTAAAATCTCGATACCTCTGTTATCATTATCATTGATCTCTAGGGTCAAAAAATATACATGTGATCCATGCCAGTGTTTCTTTGCTGCTGGAGACTTGCACTGGTGCTGAAGCTTGAGTGCGTGTGTCTCTCTTTCCTATGTGGCAACACATACACGCCCTCTGTCTCAGCAGCCAATGGCCAGATTGCAGCAGGTATTTAAAGGCACTTCCTACTACAGGAAGTTGCCTGAGCAACCTCAGAGTCTAGCCTGTCTAGTTCTTATGCAAAGGTGTTTATCTTGTCTGCCTCTCTGTGTACCGAATCCTGCTATTGTACTCCTGGTCTTTGCTTTCTGCCACCTGCCTCTGACCTCGGACTTCGTTTATGGACTTTGCCTGCTTGCCTCCTGCCCCTGACCTCGGAACTTGTTTGCTGACTTCGCTTGATTGCTGCCTGTCCTGACCCGTACCTCCAGGCTTCGTAAGTTCCCTCGGTGCTTGCATCGAGCACTCTGACACGCTGGTCAGCTGCCACTGACTTGGAGACTACTCTGGAGTGGCACCTGGCAGCTACCCTACAGCCCAAGCCCATCCCCACCATCAGGGGCTCTAGTGAATACCAGGTAGCTGCTTAGTTACGCCCCTCCGGAGTATACCCAGTCAGTGGCGCAGTGAGTCCACACCCGCTTGCATAACACTAAGTGAAGAAGCAGACTCCTACTTACGGTCATGAGAATGGAAGGGAATCTCCAGCATTTAGTGAGAGAATAAGTTCTAGATGGAATCGCTATGTGACTTAACAGTTAGATCTAGGTAAGGACTTCCCAAGTTTTAAAGAGTTCTCTGAGTTCATCAATAAGGAAGCACGGATAGCATATAATCCAGTAACAGCATCTTATGTCTTAAAATCCTTAGAAGACAGGCCTGTGAGAGATATAAGACGTGCAACAGTAACTAGCTTTGCAACCAACACAGCAGCTAAAGGTTCAGATACCTACGAGAGCAAGTCCAAAGTCACTAGTACTGGGATCAATAGAGAGACAGAACCGACAAATCTTCAGACTACCTTCAAGTGTCTGTTTTGTGGAGAGAACCACCCCAAACATAAGTGCCAACAATTGAAGGCGAAGTCCCCAGAAGAAAAGAAAAAATTTGTGCTGGATAACCAACTGTGTTTTGGATGCCTAAGAAAAGGACATGTTACTAAGGAGTGTAAGAAAAAGGCCACATGCAGCGTTTGCAAAGGACGCCATCTTACACCACTACATGAAGAATGTCCAAAGAAAGATAAATCATCAATACCTAAAGATACTGAGGAAGGAAAGAAAGTATCGGTATTCTCTTGCAGAATGAGGGAAGGGGAAAGCAATGGCACATCAATGGTTGTACCAGTGTGCATATTAAATCCCAAAAGGAGGAACAAGAAGGTATACGCCTATGCGCTACTGGATGCCCAGAGTGATGTCACCTTTATTGAACAAGAAATCTGCAAGAAATTAGAAGTGGCTACAGAACCAATGAAGCTCAAACTCACCACAATGACGGGGAGAGACACATTAGTGAACAGTCAAAGGGTCAAAGGACTGAGAGTTAGAGGACTTCATTCAAACTGCACATTAGATCTACCTCCAGCTTATGCAAAAGACGATATACCTCCAGATTCGAGATCGCATACCTACCTGTGAAACAGCCAATGAATGGGAGCACCTATCTGTCATATCTCATGAAATGTCCCCGCTGAAGGAGTTTGGTGTTGGACTGTTGATAGGCTACGATTGTCCCGAAGCCTTGGTACCATGAAAGGTAATCATAGGATGAAAAGGGTGAACCCTATGTTGTTCAAACTGATCTAGGATGGGGTGTTGTTGGAGGAAAACAGCAGATTGCAAACTCAAGACAGGTGACATGATTGTGTCATCGAATATCTGTCCAAGAGTTACCAACTGTAAGTCCAGCAAAAGTAATCAAGATCAAGACTTTGCAGATATAAGTTCTAAAGAAAAGAGTGTATCTCAAGAAGACATAAAGTTCGTACACACTCTAGAAGAAAGTATTCAGCAGAATCAGCAAGGTCATCTTGAAATGCCCTTACCTTTTAGAGAACGACCTTGCCTGCCAAATAACAGAAATCTTGCCCTAGCATGTTTGAAGAAAAAGATGGGAAGAGATCCCAAATTCAAGCAGGATTATTTGAAATTCATGGAAGGCATCTTTGAAGAAGGACATGCAAAGAAAGTTAATAAAAAACCTAAAGAAGGAGAAGTGTGGTACATCCCACATCAAGGTGTTTACCACTCAAAGAAACCAGATAAGATTAGAGTATTTGATTGCTCAACAAAGTACAATGGTGTTGCATTGAATGATCATCTACTAAAAGGACTAGATCTTACAAACACTCTGCCTGGAGTACTCTGCAGATTCAGAAAGTATCTCGTAGCAGTGATGTGTGATGTTGAAAAGATGTTCCACCAGTTTCATGTGAAGAATGAAGATAGAGACTTCCTGAGGTTTCTATGGTGGGAGGATGGAGATACAGATACAGAGCCAGCAACAATACAGAATGAAAGTACACTTGTTTGGAGCAGCATCGTCTCTAGGTTGCCCAATTATGGTATGAAGTACCTGGCCAATCAGAAGGAGAAGGATTGCCCATCAGCAGCAAATTTTCTAAATAAAACTTTTATGTAGATGATGGTCTCATGAGTCTAGAGTCTACAGAATCTGCAATTAAACTAGTGAAAGAAAGCCAATAGTTATGCACAAAAAACCTACACCTTCAAAAATTTATCTCAAACAACAGAGAGGTACTGGAATCCATCAGTGACTCTGAACTTGCAGCAACAATAAAGAATGTAAATCTCAATTATGATCATCTTCCAGTCCAGAACGTACTTGGATTGGGATAGAATGTAGAGAATGACAAGTTCTTCTTTGAAGTATCTATTGAAGAGAAAGTTGCAACTAGATGAACCATTCTTTCCGCAGTGGCTTCTATATTTGATCCATTGGGATTCTTGGCCCCAGTAATCCTCAGAGCAAAAGAAATACTGCAAGAATTATGCAGACAGAAGTTGGGATGGGATAAGCCCACACCTGAAAATTTGAGGCCAAGGTGGGAGAGTTGGATAAGAGACTTGCAAAACTTAAGAGAAGTTTGAATACCCAGATATTTTGTACCTCATGATTTTGGAAAGTACAAGAAAATAGAACTTTATCACTTTTCAGATGCCAGTAGTTATGGATATGGTCAGTGCTCCTACATCAGAGTAATAGGAGAAGAAAAGATACAGGCCCAGATTTATCATTAGCTCAAGTCAGAATAATGTAGTGAAAAAGTCGCAAATTTTTGCGCAATCACTAAAACTGCGCAAAAATTTGCGACTTTTTTCTGCTCTGCACTATGCTCGCCAGTTTTCTGAAAGTGGGCGTGTTTTCTTATGAAAATGAATCTCTAGACAGATTTACTATTGGGACTATTTAAAAAGTCGCAAAAAAATGCGCAATTTCACTCCAGTGAGGACCATGCTTATCTTATGAGACTTTTTAATAGAACATGCGACTTTTTCGTAAAGACGTGCGACTTTTTCGTAAAGATGTGCGACTTTTGTAAAGCTGCTTACTGACGAATAAACTGCTACCGTCAAACCATATTTATTACAGTCTTAAAGGGCCGATCATAAATCTGACTTGGCTAAAACTGACTTTAGCCATATGTGAAAGTGGAGTGAGCTGTCAGAGCAATGATAAATCTGGCCCACACTGTTTATGGGGAAGGCCAGAGTTGCACCTACCAATATTCAGACAATACCAAAACTTGAACTGACAGCAGCTGTAGTTTCAGCATCAGTAAGCAAGTTTTTGAGAGAAGAATTGGAATTGAAAATAGATGTAGAATATTTTTGGACAGACTTACAAGTTGTCCTAGGATACATAAAAAAGGAAGCTCGAAGATTCCATATCTTTGTCGCCAACAGAGTTGAGAAAATTCAGGAAATAAATCCGGAACATTGGCATCACATTGACACAAAGCATTACCCAGCAGATCATGCTTCAAGAGGCCTGAATGTAACTAAACTGATTAATTCAAATTGGTTCACAGGTCCAGAGTTCCTTTGGGAAAAGGAAATCACGCCCGGTAAAGGTTACACAGAATTGTCTATGGGTGATCCAGAAGTAAAAGTTGTACAAACATTGAGCACTGCTGCCAAGTGTCAAGATGACATATTTGAAAGACTAGCCAGATGTTCAAAATGGAATACAGTCATAAATATAGTATATAGTAGCTTGAATTCGACGTTTGGCAAAGGGAATCAGAAAGAAGGAATTGTTGAATGTAGAGGAAAGACTGAAAGCTGAAGGAACAGTCATAAGACTCATTCAACAGAGATTCTACAGTGAAGAGTAGAAGAGACTTAGTCAAGAACCTAAAAGGCTTCCAAACAACCACCCATTGTACAAGCTTAATCTTGTTCTGCAGGATGGTATAATGAAGGTGGGAGGGAGACTGGAAAATGCATCGTTACCTAGCAGAGTGAAGCATCCAGCAATTCTACCCAAAAATTCTACCTTCACAAGATTGATTATTGATCACTACCACAACATATCCTTGCATGAAGGAAGAAGCTTTACACAAAGAGAAGGTGGTTACTGGATTGTGAAAAGAAGCAAAGTTATAGCAAAGTATATAAGTGAATGTGTAGTCTGCTGTCACGGAAGGTGTGCAGGAAACTAGAAAACACAAAATGAATATACGACTGACTGGATCCAAAACTAAGGAACAAAAAGGGAGAGCCCTGCATCAGACCTGGTTCTCTCCCTGACTGCTCAGCCTATGCGAAAATCCCAATGGTAGATGATCGCATATCCTCGTACCTCGACTGTATAACACCTGAACACCCTATAATAGTGAGGGAACACGACCACCGGCTCCCTACACTAGATACGGAGGGAGTCAGGGTCGCCTGGGATCCAGCAAACAGAAAAACACAAATTAATGAACAAAACTTATCTTGTAGAAGACTCATAAGTAGGAACAGCATGCACACACTCCAGGAAGGAATATAAACCGCAAAGTGATGCACTATGGGAAAGGATTTAAAGGGATGCAATCAGTGCAACTACATGACAGCTGAGAGAGGCTAACGAGATGAAAAAACGAAAGCAAAACAAAGGAACCTCAAGGAGGAGGTTCTAGACGTCTGTCAGAGCTTCTCAGATGTCTGGTGGTGACATCTGCAGAAAGGCACGTAGACCTACCGAAGAGCAAAAAATGGCAGATTTACCGGCAGATCGTGTAAACCCATCACCACCATTTCTTTATAGCGGAATGGATTGTTTTGGCCCATTCATCACCAAACAGAACCGCAAGGAGTACAAGAGATATGGACTAATATTTACATATCTAAGCTCCTGAGCAATTCACCTGGAAATGTTAGAGGAAATGTCAACTGACGCATACATCAGCGCCTTAAGATGTTTCATAGCCATTAGAGGTACCGTCATAGAGCTTAGATCTGACCAAGGATCTAATTTTGTGTGGAGCAAAGAATGAATTAAAGAAAGCTCTAAAAGAGATCGATAAAGAAAAGTAACTGAGTATTTGTTAGAGAAACAGTGGAGTTTGAGAAATGTGTTAAGTTCAGTGTTGAAAAAGAAAGCGAGAAGAATAAATGATGCTTCACTTAGGACCCTATTCTATGAAGTAATGTCTATTGCTAACAGTCGTCCACTTACAGTTGATAACATCAACGAGTTCAAGTTGATGTTGATAACATCAACAAGTTTCGACCCTTTAACTCCCAACCATCTACTTCACCTTAAGTCTGATCACATACAGCCACCACCTGGCAAGTTCACTAAAGAGGATTTAGATGCCAGAAGGAGATGGTGAAGAGTTCAATATCTATCAGAACAGTTTTGGAATAGATGGAGGAAAGAGTATATAGCCAATCTTATGCTAAGAAGTAAATGGCTAACATTCAGAAGAAATGTCCAAGTTGGTGACATAGTGTTAGTAAAAGAAGAAGATTTACCCAGAAGTCAATGGAAACCGGCCAAAGTTCTAGAAGTTCAAAAGGATGAAGACAGACTAGTAAGAAGAGTGTTGTTACACATAGGAGACTCAAAACTTGACAAGAAAGGAAAAATGTCTCACTACTCCACTCAAGTTGGAACGTCCTATACAGAAGTTAGTTGTTCTACTTGAGAGTAATAAAAGACACTTGGAAGTTGAGAACCTGATGGAAAATTCCTCAAATTCATGTTCAAGTCCTACCACTTAGAACATAGCATTATAGGTGATTTTGGTGGGAGTGTAGCTGGCTAGCTAAGACCTGTCCTAGGTTGCTAACATAGCTTATATATGTTTATAGCCAGACCTGCCAATAACCTAAATACAGTTTCTATGTTTATGTGTTAAAGACAAGCGCAGAGTTATTTACTGAGACATCATGTTTTGGATGTCATATAACTATTATATTTTGTGTTCACAAAAGCAGAAAAAGATAATATACCTTTAAGATTAATTTTGTAATGTAAGGTAAGCTCAGTGACACAGCAGAAACAACAGAAAGCATAGTGTTAATGTGTTGTTGTTGGGCAGAAGTCTAGACCAATCATAGCCAGCTTGTCACACAGCATGATTTTTCACCAATTACAGCCAGCCTCACACACAGTCTGTCTGAGAATTCTACCAGTTCCTGCTGCTAGAATCATTATTCACCAGAGACAGGAGCTGAAGAGACATCCACTCCACCGAGAACTTAGTTTTATGGGAACAAGAGGCCAAAAATAGTTCCACCAATTGCAACCATACTCAACCAATCTGCAAATAGTCACTGCTAACTGCATACTGCAAGTAGAACTATTAGTTACACCTCAGATATACCTCTCAGAGAGATCATAAAGTGCTTAAATAACTTAAAGTGACAGTACAGATACTCAAGAGAGAAAAATATCCACCATTTGATGTTGAATGACGAGTTTGAACAGTTGAACCACCATCTTATGCATACCGCCGTTTTGTGGTATCTTTTCAACACGTGTTTTGTACATGGACTATCTGCTGCGGAGGCGGCAGTGGTATATATGAAGAAAAGTTGAAGTCAATAAATAAGTTATTTGAAGCATTTGGTGTGTTTTTTAAACCTACTGTTTCCATAGAACGGCGCTAGAGGAATTACAGAGTAATAGACAGTCTGGTTAGACAAAGTCTAGATATCAAAATTCTTCTAATGCCACAGCGCAGAAGGCACTTCATAGTGCTGCGCCTGCCACAGATGATACATGAAGGGAAAACATGGATCCTTTACAGACATCTTCGCAGATAAACCACTGACCATTTTGTCACGACATGTGAATAAGGCCTTTGTTACATAAACTGTCAAATCAGAAAGTTTATAAAGAAAATAGGCCATTCTGTAACAAAATGTCACTAGGTTTTTATTTCGGGTTTTAGAAGACCTGGAACCAAAAGCCAGGGAACCAGATTAGGAACTGCTGCCAAAAGGTAAATGCAGGTCAAGCAGCAAGGAATATATGGTTCATTGAACTCTAAGAGGATTGCAGAATGCAGACTGATGGTACAAATAAGCATTCAGAATGAAGACTAGATGGACATGGATATGTCATGTGAGCTCCCTCATCTTAATTATGTCCAGTTCTGGGTGAGCTACAGTATGTTCATTCATTTTTCTCTACATTTCTTAATAACATTTTTATTTTACAAGTTATTCTCAATTAATAACAGCCTTTATTTAATTAAGGATGTCTGCACATTCAGCAGAGAGTGTTAAAAAGGGGACCTTCCGACAAAATGATAAAGCATATTTATTCTTCTCTAAGGACATCATCAATAAAATAAATTATATCTAAGCCTATGGGTGAGATTCATCATCTCCCTTGCTCCAGAAAAGTGGCTTTAAAAAGTCACAAGCTGTGTGTTTGTAACTTTTTAAATGCAACTTTTTGATAGAGAAAAAGTCGCAAGTGTCTCTTTTTATGCCACCCTCCCCACTTTTTAAAAAAAAGGGGGCTTGTCAAAAGTGGGAATGGGGTGTGGGCAACACGTGAGCAGCTGTAGCTTTCTGTATACAGTAGGCACATGGACTGCAGGAAGATGTGCCTAATATATGACTAGGCCTCCACTTTATCATAAATTAGGTGCATCCACTGGCAGCGCAGGGAATATCAAGACCGGCGCCAAAAGTGCTGGTCCTCATAAATCTCTTCCTATGAGTCTGATCCCTAGGAACAACTCTTATAATGCAGCAATGTACCTTTTGCCTGTAAATAGCATAAGACTAAAAAGGCCCCTATACACTGGCTGACCATTGGGCAGATAATTGCCAAAAAGTGTTCGTAGGAGTTCGCAGCCAGTGTAAAGGTGCCATTGATTACCCAATTGGGTAATAGGATTGTTCGTGGGACACCTAAATGATCCTTTGTCAGCAGCAGATCGTGCCGTCTAAACATCCTCTGCTGCCAGCAAACAATGATTCTGTATGGGAACAAGCAATAGCATTATTTATTGCTCCTCCCTATACTGTGGAGGAGATCTCTGCATGTAAATACAGAGGTCTCCTTCACTGACGAGTAGGTGTAAGTCAGGAATGAAAACTTCTTTTCTGACAATTATCCACTCCAACAAGCAGTGACATGCAACACCATTACCGATGACATCACTGCGTCCTCCCACCGCGATGAAGCGATCATGTCAGCGCATGAGAGATTTGGCGTGTTTTCTTCAATCAAGATGGCCGCTAAGGCCTCTTTGCAAGTAAATAGATGAGGTATGTATTTTTCTTTTTGTTTTTAACCCCTGAATGGTCTCAGTGTGACTGTCAGATGCCGTGATCAGCGTTGAATGTGGCATCTGAGGGGTTCGAAGACAGGGGGCAGTGCAATCCCCATAATTGCACCCACTACATACAATGGAATGCGATTTGTGACAAAGTAATTTGTAACAAATCAAATTTGTTTGTGAACTTCGGTGAAAAAAACGAATCAAATTTTTGATAACTTCACTCATCAAAAATCACAGAACCATCCAGTATAACTAACAAACAGGGCAGTTTCTAGGGAAATCTACCAACAGGGCGAACATCAAAAAAGCGCCCCTTCCTCCCAGATTGTGTCCGGATCTCTGCCACACCCCATTGTAGTTGATGGGTGCAGCGGGCATTCAGTCTGCATCCAGCAGTTCTGGATCCAGTGAATTCCAGCAGGCTGTTCTCTGATGTAGATGTTCTCTTTCTTTATCTTCTCCATTCAGACCAGACCACCATGATGATTTCTTTCAGCCTTCTCTTCTCTCTGCATAGTTTGACAGACATCTTAATTGTCACGACTATGGTATTGGTCGTGATTCTTTGGGTCGCATGCAGTTGTCAGCGGTCTGCTTGTTGTCTACCGAAGGTGAGGGCAGTTAGTATGTTGTCTCACGTGTGGTTGCCGCTGGCAACGTCATGTTGTTGGCAGTGTGGCAGCCTGAGCTGGTTGCTAGGTGGCTCACTGTCAAGGCATGCGGTTGCATCTGGCAATGTGTGTTTGTATGTGTTCACTTGCTATGTTTGGTGTGCACGGAATTTAGTTGAGTGTGTATTCCCCTTTAAGTGACACTTACCTTGTCTGGTGTTGGAAGGGTTAACTCCTTTCCTAGTATGTGTGTGTGTGGGTGTGGCTGCTTGGGCTATTTAGCTCTGGCTGGATGCCTGTAGCTGAGGGGTACTCCAGCCATGCTCTATGCTGGAGTCATCCTCCTGGTCTTATATGCCATCTATCCAGTGAGGGCCACCCTTGTGGTCGTAAAATATATGTTATGATGTTAAGAAGATGTTTTTATGCTCTCTATGTTGTTTGCAGCTATGGGTGTCCTGGATACCTGTGTGAGTTGTTTGTGTGCTGTGTCCTTAATGTTTGTGTGGACATCAGTACTTGTGCACAGGTTCCAGTCAGCGTGTCTGTGGCAGGTAGGTGTGGTACTGGTTTAACTCACCTGCCATATCCATATTCTGTATATCTTTCCCCTCTCCTTGCTCCTTAGCAAGTGAGACTCCTGTTCCTCCGTGTCTAGGAGGAACAATTCGTCTTACCCTGCTCCTAGCCCAGGGATTTCCTGAGGGCTAATAGGGACCCTAGGTTCCGGAGTATGAGCCCACCTACCATCTGGGTTGGCTCATATGGTTAGGAGTCAGGGTCAGAATTAGGGACGCGCTAGGAGGTGACCTGCTCCCTGATCCTGTCGTCTTGGCCTAGCAGCTACCATTATCCTATTGACATCGCACGGTTGAGGCTTTCCCCCATTCTCAGCCGTGACATTAATTTCCTACTTTTCCATCATCCTCCCACCTTCTTAACATCCCATCATGCACCCCCAAAACTATACTGCATAAACTGATAAACCCCCTGAAAATACTAGTTACACACAGATAGCGCCCCCTTTAATAATTATTGGAACACAATGCTCTAAAAAATAACTGCGCCCAGCAAATAGTGTCCCTGACACTAAGAGTGTAATCATAATGTCCCCCAAAAATAACTGTGCTAAGCTGATACTGTGCCAGGGTGCCCCCACAGTAATAGTTCTCCCCAAAATTCCAACAACAGTAATAATTCTTTGCCAGAGTGCCAATATTAAATGCCCCTATATAATGCCCCCATAGTGCCCTTCTCCCCCACTTCTCCATGGTGCCCCCCATAATGCGTGCCAGTAATTAGGGCCCCCAGTAAATGCCCCAATAGTGATTCTTTTACCCCTCATTTCTCCATAGAGCCCCCAAAATGAGTGCCAGTATACAGGGTCTCCAGTAGACGCCCCCATAGTGCTCCTTCCCCCCCACTTTTCCATAGATCCCCCCAATAATAGATGCCAGTACATAGGGCCCCCAGTAGATGCCCCCATAGTGCTCTTTCCCCTCTTCTCCATAGTGCCCCCATAATGTGCCAGTATATAGGGCCCCCATAGTGCTTCCCCTCTTCTCCATAGTGCCCCCCTCATATTGTGACAGTATATAGGGCCCCCATAGTGCTTCCCCTCTTCTCCATAGTGCCCCCGATATTGTGCCAGTATATAGGGCCCTCATAGTGCTTCCCCTCTTCTCCATAGTGCCCCCCATATTGTGCCAGTATATAGGGCCCCCATTGTGCTTCCCCCTTCTCCATAGTGGCCCCCATAGTGCTTCCCCCTCTTCTCCATAGTGCCCCCCCATATTTTGGCAGTATATAGGGCCACCATAGTGCTTCCCCTCTTTTCCATAGTGTCCCCCATAGTGCTTCCCCTCTTCGCCATAATACCCCTCCATATTGTGCCAGTATATAGGGCCCCCACCCCCCTTCTTGCCACAGTATACTATAAAGAATAAAAACAACAAACACATATACTTACCTTATGCTGCTGTCAGTGATGCGATGCAGGCCTCTTCTAGCCTGTGTCCCACGCTGTGCGGCTCAGGCAGCGTGAGGACGTCATCGCGCCGCCTGCACCGGCCTCTGATAGACTACAGGCCTAGTGCCTGCAGTCTATCAGAGGAACGGGCAAGAGAGACACCTCTCCCCTGCTCCTCCGTTCCATTCATCTGCACTCATCTCCACTCCTGCTGCCTCCGGACAGAAAGGGCCCCCCTCCGGCGCTGGGCCCTGCTGATGGCATTCCCCTCTTCTGTCCTGAGTGATGCGCCCTGTGCAGTCGCACCCCTCGCCCGGCTTTAGAAACGGCCATGCTCACAAATACAGTCACCGGTAAAAAGATTACCTTCACTAGAATTAACATCATGTACCTTTCTAACAGTCACACAATAAGCATTTTGTGGGAGTTCTTCTTTAATTGTTCCGTTTCATTAAGAATTGTTTTAATAATGAAAGGTCTTTCAGGCTTGAATATTGATGACCTATCCTCAGGATAGGTCATCTATATCAGATCAGTAAGAGTCTGATTCCTGTCATCCCTGCTGTAGTGTAGTATTTGTGCCTGGTATTGCAGCTCAATCCCATTCCTTGAGGGGTATTGAGCTGCCATTTTACCAATAAGTTTGAAGTCAAAGCCCCTAAGAAAAGGCAACAGTGAGCTCTGAAGACCCATCAGACCTGCTGAAATGCCAGGAGTTAAACCCCATCAATTCACAATTAATGACCTGTACTAAGGATAAGTTATCGATATGGAAATCCCGGAAAACTTCTTTAAAGGGGTTATGCCATGATTGATGTAAATAATGAAAATCAGACAACATATAGTACATGACAATCTCTTTATAACAAAGCCAGAACCAGCTCTGTACCTTACATGGAACCAAAGATCTCCCAATTCATTGCTCCAGTTGTTCTGTACATTCACTTGTACAGTCCTAGGCCTCTCATTTAGACCACTCTTCTTCATCGAATACACCGAAGTTATGTAGAGGTGCCGGCCAGTTCTAAATGTAAGACAGCTTTCCCGAACACATTACATTTAGACCTTTTTCTACGCCGCAAACAGGCGTACAAAATGGCAAATAAGACAGGTCTGCCGACCCGTCCCCACCAATGCCACGCCCACAATTTTAGACCTGGCATGAGCGGGGAATAGTTGCAGATGGCGGCACAACTAACCGTTGCCTGAAATACACCTAATATAGGCGTATTTCAGTATAATAAATGACCCCCTCTGTTTTAGATGTAGTCATAGCTCAGATGTATCACAAATGTTTATAAACTGAGCAAGAAGGGACTTGGCCGAGCTCAGCTGCAAAAATCTGCTCAGTCTTCAGATTTATGTGACTTAGAAGATCAGCAAGAAGCCAAAATAAACCATGGTGATTTATTCAAAAGTAATAGTACATCACAGCTCTTTATGAAACCTCACTAGTCACTTATAAAGTGGTATGAGATGGCACATCGCTCAAGTATTGCACCTAGGTTTTGTAAGTAAATATTTAAATATACTGGTATACATCAAGTGTAAATCCACTATAATACTGTAAATCTGCATGAATTAGACCTTGGATAACGTCTGTATTATAAGGGCAATAAACCCTGACCTGCCACATTATTAGAAACACTGCTCTCTGTGCATCAGGCCACTCAGTAGCTCATGGAGTAATTTGGTCTTATGGGTATACATGGGGTGTAGAATGGGGTGAATCTGGTTTAGGGTATGTTCACACACTGCAGATTCATTGCAGATATTTTTGAAACTGAAAAATCAATACATGTGAATGGGGTTGTTTCTGCAGCATGAGCATAGATTTATACAAATATGTAAACTTGAGACAAAGCAGGAAAATCTGTGGCACTCACCATTAGTGGCAGTCCTTCTTTATTAATTCCAATGCTTGGATAAAAAGTATAAAATTGGCAGTTGGTGGACAAACGTACTTGCAGTGCAAATAAATGTGCGGCGATGGCCGTTTCGCACGTACAGCGCTTCATCAGGCCAGCATAACAGCAGCATACAAATGCACCTGTGTGCACACCCCTTATCTGTCATCACAGGGCGGCGCTCAACCTCGGCGCTCACCTGTGAGGTCATTCTGGGGTCAGAGGTGTGCTCACCATACAGACAATATCTGAAAAATCGCATAAAATCAAAAACATAAAGACAAACAAAACATCCTTTACAGAAACACTCCCATATCTATTTTCTCATTTAATCCTAAGGGGCCCATGGCATTGGAGCGCAGTATCCACCTGCTCCCGATGCCTATCTCTGCCCTGGGGTGGGTTCTTAACAATCTCAATGCCTGCAAACTTGAGTACCTCCTCTCTCATGCGTCACATGATGTACAGTTGCAGGAAAAAGTATGTGAACCCTTTGGAATGATATGGATTTCTGCACAAATTGGTCATAAAATGTGATCTGATCTTCATCTAAGTCACAACAATAGACAATCACAGTCTGCTTAAACTAATAACACACAAAGAATTAAATGTTACCATGTTTATATTGAACACACCATGTAAACATTCACAGTGCAGGTGGAAAAAGTATGTGAACCCCTAGACTAATGACATCTCCAAGAGCTAATTGGAGTGAGGCGTCAGCCAACTGGAGTCCAATCAATGAGATGAGATTGGAGGTGTTGGTTACAGCTGCCCTGCCCTATAAAAAAAAAAAACCACACCAGTTCTGGGTTTGCTTTTCACATACTTTTTCTTGCAACTGTATAAGATGTTGGCAATCCTTCCCGGAGGTGGGTGAGATAAGATGCTCTTTTATTCCCTCACTAAGGCTTCTTATCGTTTTACCTATGTAGAACCTGCCACATATGCACAGTATAAGATAGACTACAAATGTACTTTTACAAGTAATCAATGTGTCCACCGTATGTTGTAAACCTCCAAATGCCAAGTTTTCACATTGTGGGTTAAATCTGCAACAGGGGCAATTTCCACATCGGCGATTACCCGTGGGACGCCACCCCTGCAGCCAGGTTTCAGACTTTTTCTCTAGGAAGTGGCTACGGACTAGTCTGTCCTTTAATGTATGGCACTTTTTAAACGTTATTATGGAACGAGTGCCTCTGATGTCACTAAGATTCTCATCACTCTCTAGCAAGTCCCAGTTGTCTTTTATAACCTTCTTGATTTGATCAGCTAAAGGGCTAAACTTAAAGCAAACAAAAAGAGGTGGTAGGACAGCACCACTTACTTGAATGCATTCAAGGGGCTTTGCGGCGGTGCTCGTGACGTCAGGTCCCGGCCTCACAGACCCCACAAATACCAGCAGAAATGAAGAAAGTCACGGCACTCCAAAGGCTATTCAGTGTTTTTAATACACCACAAAATCAGCAGCAACGTTTCGACAACAGCCTTTTTCAAGCTACAAAACAGTCTTTTTCAAGCTTTTGTAGCTTGAAAAAGACTGTTGTCGAAACGTTGCTGCTGATTTTGTGGTGTATTAAAAACACTGAATAGCCTTTGGAGTGCCGTGACTTTCTTCATTTCTGCTAAACTTAAAGCAAAGCACAAAAGGGTTTTCATTACTCTGTACAGTTATCTTTTCCTCAGTTTTTTCTATCTTTGGTTTCTTTTTAAAGTCTTGATGAGTAACTCTCATCATTGCGTCATTCAGTAAACTACTAGGATACCCTCTAGATAATAATCAATTTCTCAGGTCTGAAGCCTGCTTTCTGTAATCCTCATTACTTTTATTTATGTGTCTCAACCTGATAAATTGTCCATATGGGACTGCTCTCTTGACGCTTTGTGGATGATAACTAGAGTAGTGTAACAGCGAGTTGGTGGCTGTAGGGTTGCGATATCCCTCAGTCACCAACTCGCCGTCTCTAGCAGATATGAGTACATCTAAAAATTCGAGTTGCAGGCCTCCAAACTTATATGTAAATACCATATTCATGTCATTGATTCAATTGAGATGTTCTACAAACTGTTTAAAGATGGTTTCTGTGCCTAACCATATATGTTATCCACAAATCTGTGGTATGTTTTTATATAAGGGAGGAAGGGATTTGTAACTGAATATATATACACTTGTCCTCGAACCTTGCGAGGTACAGATTTGCATGCCCATTGCTGTGCCAAACTTTTGCCTGTACCACGCATCCCCAAACCTGAAGGTATTGTGCTTGAGAACCAAGCTAAGAGCCTCTTTTATGAAATCCGTAAAGACCTCACTTTTGTCTGTATTTTTCAGGATTTCTATGACAGCTTGTATGTCTTCATCCTGGGGAATGCGCGTGTACAGGCTCTCAACATCAAGGAACACTAGTCGACAGCCTCCGTCCCACTACACAGTCTGCAGTGTCACGAGAAGGTCGGTAGTGTCACTGAGATTGGATGGTGCAAAGCGCACCACGGGCCTGAGCAACCAGTCGAGATATTTGGACAGTGGTTCAGTCACATAGATTTATACAAACCTCATTCAGATGAATGGAACAGTCACAGAAATGTCTTTAGTACATCGTGTTTCCCCGAAAATAAGCCCTACCCCGATCATAAGCCCTAGCAGCGCTATTTTGCAGGAGTTTTGGAGTAGGCATAAAATATAAGCCCTACTCCAAAAATAAGCCCTAAATACAGCCTTACTTTTTTTTTATATAAAGGGAAGGTGGGGGAAATGTGTGTGCTGCAGCAGCTCAGGAGCACTCACTAAGGGCTCCTGAGCTGCCATGAAACTGTGGGAGGGCAGGCGGGCAGAGCAGGCTTCAGTGAATTAGCCTCCAGTGAGGCCGCCAGCCCGCGCATACATCACGGAACTAACCAGCACCTGACAGGCGGGCTGGTGGCTTCACTAAATGCTAAATTATGCCAGCAGCCCGCGCTTCCCTTCACTTTCACGTTGGGCGGGCTGGCGGCTTCTCTGTATGCCCTGTACTGCCACCAGCCCGCACTTTCTTACTTACATGAAGGAGACAGCAGGAGGATCTCCTTCTCCTCTCTACTGCCTGAAGGAGCTCCCTACATCTCTCCCGTGTAAAAATTATATGTGTTACTATCTGGTTTTAATTGGCAAACACTAACAGGGACTGAAATGACAAACAAACTGGAACCCAAACATACTAGAACACAGGACACAGTTCAGACCAGACAAATAAGAACACAGCGAGCACTGACATGGAACTAGCAGATGCCTGGACCCCATGCGGAACGGATGCATGGCGGACCCAGAAAAAGCTGCATAGACATGAGACAGGCAGATGCTTGGATCCTATGTGGAACGGATGCATGGTGGTCACAGACAGAGGTCCTGAAACAGGCAAATGCCTGGAACCCATGCGGAACAGATACATCACGGTCACAGATAGAGCTGCACACATAGACTAGGGCCCTGTGATGACTAACCTCAGGCACTCCAGCTGTGGTAAAACTATGACTACCAAGATGTACACTTGCTTGGCTGTTCTCAGAACTCCATAGAAATGGATGGAGCATGCTGGGAGTCGTAGATTCACCACAGCTGGATTGCCGGAAGTTAGCCATCACTCGTAAGCCAAGGCGAGGATACTGAACAACCAGGACATAGACAGAGTGGCAAAGCACAAACATAACAAGGCCAAGGTAACATAGCGCAAGGTGACATTGATGTTTTACCAGGTGACCACACAGAAAGGGCAGATGGCAAATCCCCAAGTCAGGAGCAAAGATCCTGCACCCAGCAAGGCTGGATACAGACCATCATGCCCACAGCTCACAGGAATAAATAGCTGGGAACTGATAGCACCTGGTAAACCACACCCAGACCAGGGAACATTAACCCCACATGAACCAAGAGCAAACAAGTAATATAGCACATAGAAGTCATAGGAGACAGTTCACACAAAATTATAAAACACTGCAGACAGCACTCCAAAGACAAACAGCCAGCATACATGGAAGACAACTGCAGCCAGTACAAGAGTACAAGCAGCCAGCCTACACAGCAACAAAGCGTGACAGTGAACCTCACCGTGCTACAAAACACAGAGAGCATCCATATACACAGCCCACGTTCACACTCCTAAGGCTGGAGCTAGCACCCATCACAGAAAGCAGCACGCATGGGAACCGCCCACAGACAGTACGCAGAGTGCATGCAGTCAGCCTGCACGGCACGAGTGTCAGGAACCACAGGAAGGCCGCAGCCAGCACGCAGCACTCAGGCAACCAGCCTACACAGGAAACAACCCACAGTCAGTATACGAGAGCACCTGCAGCCAGCCTGCACAGCAGCAAGTGTCATAGTGAACCTGTGCCAGCAAGATCACGCTGCCAGCCAACCAACAACTGCTAATCACATCGGACCCATGGGCCTATTTAAAGGGAATGTGTCATCAGAAAACAACCTATTATTTAAATCCCATTTTTATATTTAACACATTTTTTAAGACTTTTTTATGACATTAAATTTTCCATGTCAATATCTATATTTAAACAAAAACCATACAATCCTGCAGTTTTCACTCTGTTCACTAAGCCTAATTATCACGTCTGATATGGAAGGTAACAGACGTGTGGCGCAGAGGGGAGGGAAGAGGAGAACCCTTTCACTAAGGAAGGGGAGGAGTGGTGACCCCTAGCTCACCTGGCACTGGCACCTGGCTGCCCTGACGTCCCTAGACGGGCTGCTAACCTCATGCTGCGCCCATCACGTGCATTGTCCCTGGCTTACCCTGAAATAAGCCCTAGGTAGTGAGTAGGGCGGTGGGAGCACTAGTCCTCACCACTGACACCTAGGGTAACAACAGGGAAAGGACAAACACCACAAACAATCCCAGAAGGGACACAAGAAACAGGAGAGAACCAGAGATCCGACAGCACCTGCTCCAACATCTCCACATCAATCTAGCAATATATCTGGCAACAAGGGAAGCAGAAAGGGAGACTATATAGTAGCTGGGAGTAGCTGACAGAGAACAGCTGAAAGGAAAAGCTACAGATTCCTAAATGGGGCAAAAGGGATTGCAAACCTAAGCAGGAAAACTAATAATAAGTACCAGTCCTTGGCCTGTACAGATACCTTTACTACAGTTACCTGCTTATCTGTTATTCTAATCCTGCCTGTAATTATATCACCTCTGTGTATAGATAAGGCAGGATCCACCATTCCCAATAGGTGAATAGGTCAAATATTATCTATTATTTCCTTGTACACAGAGTATGCCTGGAAGACTCTCCCATAGATGTAAATGAGGTCCTATCCAGACCATTGTGGCTATGGACCACGTGGCAGCTGCAAAGTAATTTTCTTAATGCTTTATAAAGCTGTTAAGAACATCTCAGGCAAGATGGCTGCCCCCATAATTATGTTCAGGATATAGACCAAATAAATCTGTAATCAGAAAAAAAAATGAGATTAGAAAAAAATTATATGTGTTACTATCTCGTTTTAATTGGCAGATAGGATATTTACTGACACATTTAGCTTCCAATACCTTGTTTACTGATTGAGCTTTATACACTGCCGCTCCTTGTGCTATTGTCTCTGGTTTGACTGCTGATTGACCCTCATCCTGAACGCAGCCTTGTTCTTAAATTATACTTCTGCCTTGTCCTTCAGATTGTTCATCTGCTACCTGTTAATCTACAGGGTGGGGCATTTATATGGATACACCTTAATAAAATGGGAATGGTTGGTGATATTAACTTCCTGTTTGTGGCACATTAGTATATGTGAAGGGGGAAACTTTTCAAGATGGGTGGTGACCATGGCGGCCATTTTGAAGTCGGCCATTTTGAAATCAACTTTTGTTTTTTCAATAGGAAGAGGGTCATGTGGCACATCAAACTTACAGCATATGGGGTGAAGATACGAGATGTGCAGCACCTGAAACTACGGATACTGGAAGCCTGTGCTAGCATTTCTCCTGCAGTGTTGCTATCAGTGTGTGAAGAGTGGGAGAAGAGGATTGCATTGATAATCGAACACAATGGGCAGCACATTGAACACATTTTATAAGTGGTCAGAAACTTGTAAATAACTAATGAAAGAATAAAGTTAAGTTAAAACCAAGCACACCATTGTTTTTCTTGTGAAATTCCCAATAAGTTTGATGTGTCACATGACTCTCTTCCTATTGAAAAAACAAAAGTTGGATTCAATATGGCTGACTTCAAAATGGCCGCCATGGTCACCACCCATCTTGAAAAGTTTCCCCCCCCCCTCACATATACTAATGTGCCACAAACAGGAAGTTAATATCACAAACCATTCCCATTTTATTAAGTTGTATCCATATAAATGGCCCACCCTGTACTTTTGGCTCTGACTCTTGACTCTGTTCCTGACTTCTCCACTGTCTTAGTCTATCCTGTTGCATTTTAACCACTCTCCTGGTGACAACTCTTTGCTTCATTTCTGACTTTTTCCTGGGTCAATGATACGAACATTTGTACAAACACTCATTCACCCAATCAGTGCCCCGTGCAAACTGCCACCAATCACCCTACAAATGAGCAAATCAAGTTTTTCTGGTAATCACATTATGCAACATAAAAAATAATCTATTGTCAGCAGCACATTGCCTAATATAAACAGGGCTGTGAGGCCAACAATGGTGATATTTTATGTTCCGTAATTATTTCACTATCTTTCATGCCAATGATTACTCCAAATGGAGCGAAACAAGTTCCGTCACGCTATACTGTTGATTGGCGCTCTTTTAGGGCAAAAAATATCAGCCCATGTAAAATGACTTTAAATCCTATCATGTTACTGAAGACAAAACTGACTATAATTTCCAAATATGTTTACTTTAAGTTCAGCCAAAAGTCATTTTGAGAAATAAGGAAATTACTTCATATATAATTAACTAAGTCCATTAAGTCCAACCAAAACCCTTATTAACGCAGAAAATATCTGGAAGATTGTAGCTTCAGTGTTTTCTCTATCTATGTCAGGGATGTGGGAAATTAGCTTTCAAAGTTAATGGTTTCCAGTAGACCACTAATAGGAATAAGCTGGGAAGCTTGGGAATGCTATTAGAGAAAGACGAAAGTTTCTCTGAATGTGACCATAAGGGATGGTTTACGCATTGCTACATATCGTCAAACTAGTACAGTAGTATTTTATAAATTAATGGAAAATTGTGCACACACCCCACTTGTGAGGGGACAGTGATCAGGAATGAGGAAGTTTATTTCCACTCAAACATATGTTAGGAGGATGAATGATCATCACTGCGATTGTTCATCATCATACAGAAGCAGACCGGCCCTAGACCCTACAGGGAAATTTCCCAGTGAGCCGATGTCCAGGGGGGCGTCCATGTCATTCTCATGGACGCCAGCTGGGTACATAATGATTTGAGGCTCTCAGCATTTATTAATGCTAGGACCATGAGTTCCTCCTGAACTCAGCTGTATCTCTGTCCTCAGGATGGTGATACAGTTAAATACTGCAGAGAGGGCAGCAGCATCTGCTGAGGCAGCATTTTGTGCTGCACTGAGGTATTTCTGCAGGGGCGGTATTGCTGCACCATAGAATTGCTGACCCTCCGACTTCTGTTATCCCTGCCTACTTGTGTTGACCCACCTTCAGGCAAATTGAACTCGCCTACAACATAGGGCCACTTATTTATATTTTCTACAGCCACTTTAGGTTCCCAGTCCACCCCTGTCTCCATATGGATTCCTTGTTTGTCGTGCGCACATCCCTGTTTCTATAGAGTATCATGTATTTTTTGTTTTTTTTCTTGTCTCCTTCATCTCCTGCCGCATCTTTCTGTATGAAACTTTGTACTTTTCACTATTAGTGTGCAATGTTAAGCTATATATATATATATATATATATATATATATATATATATATATATATATATATATATATATATATATATATATACATATATATACACACACACACAGTACAGACCAAAAGTTTGGACACACCTTCTCATTCAAAGAGTTTTCTTTATTTTCATGACTATGAAAATTGTAGATTCACACTGAAGGCATCAAAACTATGAAACTATGTCATATTCTAGGTTCTTCAAAGTAGCCACCTTTTGCTTTGATTACTGCCTTGCACACTCTTGGCATTCTCTTGATGAGCTTCAAGAGGTAGTCACCTGAAATGGTCTTCCAAATGTGTTGAAGGAGTTCCCAGATATGCTTAGCACTTGTTGGCCCTTTTGCCTTCACTCTGCGGTCCAGCTCACCCCAAACCATCTCGATTGGGTTCAGGTCCGGTGACTGTGGAGGCCAGGTCATCTGGCGCAGCATCCCATCACTCTCATTCATGGACAAATAGCCCTTACACAGCCTGGAGGTGTGTTTGGAGTCATTGTCCTGTTGAAAAATAAATGATGGTCCAACTAAATGCAAACCGGATGGAATAGCATGCCGCTGCAAGATGCTGTGGTAGCCATGCTGGTTCAGTATGCCTTCAATTTTGAATAAATCCCCAACAGTGTCACCAGCAAAGCACCCCCCACACCATCACACCTCCTCCTCCATGCTTCACGGTGGGAACCAGGCATGTAGAGTCCATCCGTTCACATTTTCTGCGTCGCACAAAGACACGTGGTTGGAACCAAAGATTTCAAATTTGGACTCATCAGACCAAAGCACAGATTTCCACTGGTCTAATGTCCATTCCTTGTGTTCTTTAGCCCAAACAAGTCTCTTCTGCTTGTTGCCTGTCCTTAGCAGTGGATTCCTAGCAGATATTCTACCATGAAGGCCTGATTCACACAGTCTTCTCTTAACAGTTGTTCTAGAGATGTGTCTGCTGCTAGAACTCTGTGTGGCATTGACCTGGTCTCTAATCTGAGCTGCTGTTAACCTGCAATTTCTGAGGCTGGTTACTCGGATGAACTTATCCTCCGCAGCAGAGGTGACTGTTGGTCTTCCTTTCCTGGGGCGGTCCGCATGTGAGCCAGTTTCTTTGTAGCGCTTGATGGTTTTTGTGAATGCACTTGGTGACACTTTCAAAGTTTTCCCATTTTTCGGACTGACTGACCTTCATTTCTTAAAGTAATGATGGCCACTCGTTTTTCTTTACTGAGCTGCTTTTTTCTTGCGATAATACAAATTCTAACAGTCTATTCAGTAGGACTATCAGCTGTGTATCCACCTGACTTCTCCACAACGCAACTGATGGTCCCAACCCCATTTATAAGGCAAGAATTCCCACTTATTAAACCTGACAGGGCACACCTGTGAAGTGAAAACCATTTCAGGTGACTACCTCTCGAAGCTCATCAAGAGAATGCCAAGAGTGTGCAAAGCAGTAATCAAAGCAAAAGGTGGCTACTTTGAAGAACCTAGAATATGACATATTTTCAGTTGTTTCATACTTTTTTGATAAGTATATAATTCCACATGTGTTAATTCATAGTTTTGATGCCTTCAGTGGTGTGAATCTACAATTTTCATAGTCATGAAAATAAAGAAAACTCTTTGAATGAGAAGGTGTGTCCAAACTTTTGGTCTGTACTGTATATATATGTACAGTACAGACCAAACGTTTGGACACACCTTCTCATTCAAAGAGTTTTCTTCATTTTCATGACTATAGAAATTGTAGAATCACACTGAAGGCATCAAAACTATGAATTAACACATGTGGAATTATATACATAACAAAAAAGTGTGAAACAACTGAAAGTATGTCATATTCTAGGTTCTTCAAAGTAGCCACCTTTTGCTTTGATTTCTGCTTTGCACACTCTTGGCATTCTCTTGATGAGCTTATGAGCTTCAAGAGGTAGTCACCTGAAAAGGTTTTCACTTCACAGGTGTGCCCTGTCAGGTTTAATAAGTGGGATTTCTTGCCTTATAAATGGGGTTGGGATCATCAGTTGCGTTGTGGAGAAGTCAGGTGGATACACAGATAGTCCTACTGAATAGACTGTTGGAATTTGCATTATGGCAAGAAGAAAGCAGCTAAGTAAAGAAAAACGAGTGGCCATCATTACTTTAAGAAATGAAGGTCAGTCAGTCCGAAAAATTGGGAAAACTTTGGAAAGTGTTCCCAAGTGCATTCACAAAAACCATCAAGCGCTACAAAGAAACTGGCTCACATGCGGACCGCCCCAGGAAAGGAAGACCAAGAGTCACCTCTGCTGCGGAGGATAAGTTCATCCGAGTCACCAGGCTCAGAAATCGCAGGTTAACAGCAGCTCAGATTAGAGACCAGGTCAATGCCACACAGAGTTCTAGCAGCAGACACATCTCTAGAACAACTGTTAAGAGGAGACTGTGTGAATCAGGCCTTCATGGTAGAATATCTGCTAGGAAACCACAGCTAAGGACAGGCAACAAGCAGAAGAGACTTGTTTGGGCTAAAGAACACAAGGAATGGACATTAGATCAGTGGAAATCTGTGCTTTGGTCTGATGAGTCCAAATTTGATATCTTTGGTTCCAACCACCGTGTCTTTGTGCGACGCAGAAAATGTGAACGGATGGACTCTACATGCCTGGTTCCGACCGTGAAGCATGGAGGAGGAGGTGTGATGGTGTGGGGGTGCTTTGCTGGTGACACTGTTGGGGATTTATTCAAAATTGAAGGCATACTGAACCAGCATGGCTACCACAGCATCTTGCAGCGGCATGCTATTCCATCCGGTTTGCGTTTAGTTGGACCATCATTTTTTTTTCAACAGGACAGTGACCCCAAACACACCTCCAGGCTGTGTAAGGGCTATTTGACCATGAAGGAGAATGATGGGGTGCTGCGCCAGATCACCTGGCCTCCACAGTCACCGGACCTGAACCCAATCGAGATGGTTTGGGGGGAGCTGGACCGCAGAGTGAAGGCAAAAGGGCCAACAAGTGCTAAGCATCTCTGGGAACTCCTTCAAGACTGTTGGAAGACCATTTCAGGTGATTACCTCTTGAAGCTCATCAAGAGAATGCCAAGAGTGTGCAAAGCAGTAATCAAAGCAAAAGGTAGCTACTTTGAAGAACCTAGAATATGACATATTTTCAGTTGCTTCACACTTTTTTGTTATGTATATAATTCCACATGTGTTAATTCATAGTTTTGATGCCTTCAGTGTGAATCTACAATTTTCGTAGTCATGAAAATAAAGAAAACTCTTTAAATGAGAAGGTGTGTCCAAACTTTTGGTCTATACTATATATATATATATATATATATATATATATATATATATATATATATATATATATATAGAGAGAGAAACCAAAAAAGCAGCCCAGCAGCACAAGACCAAACAAGATACACACACTGCCTGTCCAAAAAAAAGTTGCCACCTGGATTTAACTGAGCAAATAGTTATGAGCCTCCTATTGAATAATTACTGCATGGACGATTATCTTTCTGCTGGCAATACGTTATTTAACCCCAACTGGTGCAATGAGTTGCTTCTCATTTCTTAAACAACCATGTCGAAAGACACATCTCGTGGTCGTGGAAAAAATGTTAGTCTGTTTGAGAAGGGTCAAATCATTGGCATGCATCAAGCAGAGAAAACATCTAAGGAGATTGCAGAAACTACTAAAATTGGGTTAAGAACTGTCCAACGCATTATTAAAAACTGGAAAAATAGTGGGGACCCATCGTATTCAAAGAAGAAATGTGGCGGGGAAAAAATCCTGAATGATCGGGATCGTCGATTACTTAAACGTTTGGTGAAATCAAATCGAAGAAAAACAACAGTAGAACTCAGGGCTATGTTCAATAGAGAAAGTAAGAGCATTTTCACACGAACAATGCAAAGGGAACTCAACAGATTGGGACTGAACAGCTGTGTAGCCGTAAGAAATCCACTAATCAGTGAGGCAAACCAGAATAAAGGCTTCAATTTGCTACGGAGCATAAAGATTAGACTCTGGAGCAATGGAAGAAGGTCATGTGGTTTGATGAGTCCAGATTTACCCTGTTCCAGAGTGATGGCCGCATCAGGGTAAGAAGAGAGGCAGATGAAGTGATGCACCCATCATGCCTAGTGCCTACTGTACAATCCTGTGGGGGCAGTGCTATGATCTGGGATTGCTGCAGTTGGTCAGGTCTAGGTTCAGCAACAGTATGTGCTCCAAGAATGAGGTCAGCTGACTACCTGAACATACTGAATGACCAGGTTATTTCATCAATGGATTTTTTCTTCTCTGATGACACGGGCATATTCCAAGATGACAATGCCAGGATTCATCAGGCTCAAATTGTGAAAGAGTGGTTCAGGGAGCACGAGACATCATTTTCACACATGGATTGGCCACCACAGAGTCCAGACCTTAACCCTATTGAGAATCCTTAGGATCTGCTAGAGAAGGCTTTGCGCAGCAGTCAGACTCTACCATCATCAATGCAAGATCTTGGTGAAAAATGTATGCAACACTGGATGGAAAAAAAACTTGTGACATTGCAGAAGCTTATCGAAACAATGCCACAGCAAATGCGTGCCGTAATCAAAGCTAAAGGCTTATTTTTTTCTGGCAACATTTTTCTGGACAGACATATATATACTAGATATACAGTATTTGTATTCCTGAAACAAGCTCTCATGTGTTGAGGATCACAAGGTATAACCTATGACGTCATGGGTTCAGCCTAAACTCCAGCGGTCTAATTCACAGAAACATTTTCTTGTAACAGCTTCAATAGCATCTGTTGCACAGCAGTGGCATGAAAATTGCTCTGGATGTAGTAGAGAGCAATAATTTGGCACAAAGAAAGTTATATGGTGCGGTACTGTACCAACATAAACCTCCAAGTGTGTGTCAGGAGTTGGACTCCTTGTACTGCCCACCATGCTTTACAACCTCTGTGAACTCAAAATCTTGCTCAGCCATGTTAAGTGCATCCAGTGATTAGGAAATGATTGCACTTGCTGTGTGGCAATCACAGTAACTGCTGCCCTACATCATCCCACAGCTCTGCACTCCCTGTGTGTGATTATTCTGGCTAGTCAGTATCCATATTTCCCGAATGACACTTATACTGATCTCTCTTGTATGCTGGACTCTGCATACGTAAGACCATGGCTGATCTCTCTTCTGTGTACCTAACTTTGCATATGCCTAACAATGATTCATTTCTTATCCATATATACTGAACTCTGCACACGTAAGACCATGGCTAATATCTCATCCATATGTACTGAACTCTGCATACGTCTGACCATGGGTGATCTCTCTTCTGTGTACCTAACTCTGCGTGTATCTAACCATGGCTGATCTCTCTTCTGTGTACCTAACTATGCATGTATCTAACCAAGGCTGATCTCTCGTCTGTGTACCCAACTCTGCATATGTCTCACCATGGCTGATCTCTCATCCCTATGTACTTAACCCTGCATACGTATGATCATGGTAGATTTCTCTTCTGTGTTCCTATTTCTGCATATATCTTACCATTGCCGATTTCTTATCCCTATGTACTAAACTCTGCATATGTCTGACCACGGCTGTTCTCTCTTCTGTGTACCTAATTCTGCATAGTCTGACCATAGCTCATCTCTCACACTTGTATACATCTACCACAGTTGATCTCTCTCCTGTGTACCAAACCCCGCACAGCTGATATCTCTCCTGTGTATCTAACCCTGATACACCTAATAAAGTTAGCCTCTCTCCTTTGCACTGCACCTTGTAGTTTATCACTCTTTGCGTTTGTATGCACGCTCGTTAGCGATGATCTTGCAGTGTAATACTGCCGCCGATTACCCGATGAATGAGAAAATGCTTGTTCTTCAGGTAATTGGAATCTTTCAGTAGGTTTAAACATTGTTTGCTGGAAAACAATGATTCAGTATGGGTACAGGCTATGGCATTTGGCATCCTCATGCTGTGGAGGAGATTACAGTATGTAATAGCAACAGTCTTCCCCGCTGACGAGCAGACGATTGACGGGAAGGAACGCATCCTTCCCCACAATCGCCTGGATGTTCTACTCATCTAATATAAGCCTAAGTCATTACTACATTGGATTTCCCTCTAAAGTTAGTGTGCGTTAATGAATTCTTGGACTTGCTTTGCGTGAGGGAAGATAATAACACCATCTTCTTTGAGATATACCTAAAATCTCTGTTTACATTTCGGAATAAACTATGTCCATATGTTTAACCAAAGGGACAACAAATGTTATAACTAGGATGTAGTTCTACTTCCTTAGTTTATCCGGGGTCCTCGGGTTTTGCATTACAGTAATCTCCTATCACGTTCAGGCCGCCAGAAGGCTTCAATGTGAGTCGCAGGTTGCACTGCTTCTAAGGCTTGTGTATTACGTCTGCACCCTCATGAGACACTCAAGGGTGCCTCGCTCTTTGTTCTGCACTTGCCATGGAATGTCTGGGAACATTCAGAGGCGGTGTGCTCACAGTCAAGATTTTGGTCAGAGAGCTGCAACAATCTGTAAGAATAATACAGAAAAATAAATGGGTCTTGTCTGGCAGCCAATGTTTGGGAGCTGGAAAGGAATATTTTTTTCCTTAATTCCAGAAGAACTGTCAACAATGTGCAGAGCTTAAACTGCATGAACAAACTACAGATACAACCGATATAGCAATGTGAGTTCACGCAGAGTTTTATCTGTGCTAAATATGTTTTTTGGGAACGTTGGACCTGAATTTGGTGCAGCCTCCACACCAAAAATGAACACTTGTACATTGTAAGCCCTCGCGGGCAGGGCCCTTTCTCCTTCTGTACCAGTTTGTAACTTGTCTTGTTCATGCTTATTGCAATTGTTTTGCATTATGTATGTGGGTCCCTTTTCATATGTACAGCGACACGGAATGAATGGGGCTTTAGTATTAAACATTAATAATAATAATGTTACTCTTTCTGCACTGTGGTTTTTAAAAATGCAAGCAAAAAAAAAAAAAAAAGGGCTGTGTAAGTGACCATGCAGTTTTCGTACTGAAATCAATTGGATTAAAACATTTTCCAACATGGGTTTTATGTACAAATTCTACACCAATATCTGCTCTGAAAAATACTACGTTAGATTTTTTTTTAATTTTATTGTCCATTCTAGACACTTTTCATACTCGATGATAGTCTTCAAAACATAATATGGCAAATAAAAGTTGTAAAATGCTCCAAAACTATTACATGTGCCATTTTTTTGTACAAGGAACTGAGATACCAGCATAAGAAAATGTCTAACATGTCCGGCAGATTAACCTATCCTCAGGATAGGTCATAAGTATCTAATCGGTGGAGTCTAACACCCAGGGCCCCTGCCGATCAGCTGTTTGAGAAGGCACGGGAACTCCTGCTCCTGCCTTCTCACAGCTTACCAAGTCCAGCACCATAGATTGTATAGCGCTGTGCTTGGTATCGCCTCTAATGCACCAGATGTAAGGTAGCTATCCTATAAGTCGATGTTTGTCCTTTTAAACAAGCCTTGAGAAATGGCATGAATAATAAATAAGCCAGCACCTCATCTGCAGACTGCTGTTTCGGGGTGATTGCCCTTCATCAGTGCAGAATTAGAAAGTACTGGCTTAACTAGGTGAGAGGCCTAGGTCAGGATTGGTAGCTGAATCTCCTGCCTGAAGACAGACAACTGGAATGGGCAGGTGGTCCAAATCTGGCCATATACATTAGATGCAAGTAGCTGACCATCTAAAGTGCATAGGTACCTAGACTTATCTACCCCCAACATGGCAGATGTTGGGGTAGATAAGGATCGGGCCGTTGCATTTCAATTGCCCGATTCTTTTGTTCTTGGGAAGGTAAGCCACTGCCAGAGAATTCAGTACACATGCACGATCAGCTCAGCATGCATGTATAGGCGTGTCAGGAAAGATAGCTGTTGGACAAATTAGCATTTGTCTGACAGGTATATGTGTTGGCCAAACATGCAAATCTAATGTGTATGGGGTATCCTGATTCTCCATCTATCTATCTGTCTATTATCTAAAAAAGATTGTAGATTTGTCATTTCACCGGCAAATCCTATGTAGAATGCAGTGTCTTTCCTTGCTTTGCATGACTGGGTGTTTTTGCTGTACTCAGTATATGTCCTAGTTCGCTACATCTTTGACCTCTTTCTTTTATAGTAAGCAAATGCATTTTTGCTGAAAAACAATTGATCATAAAAAAAAAATGACTTCCTATGCATCTTTTTGTAAAATACATATTATTTATATGACTCCTAAGGCTACCGCTTCTTTCAGTTTTTTTAACCACAAATATCCAGTCAATGTAAGTGTTGGTTCAGGAATAGTCTTTCTTTGCTTACCCCAGAGAGGCTCTGGCTGGGCTACTCAAGGACATTCATAGAGTTGTCTCTAAGCCACTCCTGTGTTGTTTTAGCTGTGTACTTAGGGTCATTGTCTTGGAAGGTGAAACTTCGGCCCAGTTTGAGGTCCAGAGCACTCCGGATCAGGTTTTCATTAAGAATATCTCTGCACTTTGATTCATTCAGCTTTCCCTCGACCCAGACAAGTCTCCCTGTCCTAGCCATGGAAAAATCACCACCACAGTAGGATACTGCCACCACGATGCTTCACTTGCGGGATGTTATTAACAAGGTGATGAGCAGTGCCTGATTTCTTACAGAAAACAAGCAAGTGCTGATGCGGTGCGATTTTCACGCATGGTTGCTAGGTGACGATCGGGATGGGGACCCGATCTTTATTATTTTCCCTTATAACATGGTTATAAGGGAAAATAATAGCATTCTTAATACAGAATGCTAAGTAAATTAGGGATGGAGGGGTTAAAAAAAATAAAATAATAAAACTCCCCTCATCCACTTGTTTCCGCAGCCCGGCTCGTCTTCTCTTTTCTTGTTTGATGACCTGGGAGGAAAAGGACCTTTGGTGACGTCATTGCGCTCATTACATGGTCCATCACATGATCCATCTTTTTTTTTTTAACCCCTTCATCACTAATTTACTTAGCATTCTGTATTAAGAATGCTATTATTTTTCCTTATAACCATGTTATAAGGGAAAATAATAAAATAACCTAACCCAAACTTCTGTGAAGAAGTCCGGGTTCGGGTCTAGGTATCAAACATGCCGATTTTTCTCAAGCGTGTGCAAAACGCATTAAAACGCTTTGCACTCACACGGGAAAATGCGCACCCGCATCCTATTCGGCCCTCACACGCGACGCCCGTGTGAAAGAGACCTTAATTTAGAGGGGCGGCTAGATCTAGGAAGAGTCTTTGTGGTTCAAACTTCTTTCATGTAAGAATTATGGAGACCACTGTGCTCTTGGGAACTTTCAATGCAGCAGAAATTTTTTGTACCTTTCTCCAGATTTGTACCTCAACACAATCTTGTCTCTGAACTTAGTCCTTTCCTCCCCATGGCTTGGTTTTTGCTCTGATATGCATTGTCAGCCGCAAGACATTATATAGACAACAGTGTGTCTTTCCAAATCATCAAACTCTTGAATTTTACTTTAGCACAAGGCCGCAACATAAACAAAATGTGAAAAAAGCCAGTTGAGGTCAAATACCGGTCCGGGTTTTGGCAGCACCTGGCTGTCCTTAAATTGGCAGCTGGGCTCAGAATCGAGGTCTGTGTTGAGATCCGGGAGCCTTGTGTCCGGATGAATGCTTGCTACCTGTTTGGCGTGAAAACAGGTTGGTGCTGCTATGCTCAAGGACTCTGAGGCAGAATTGCCGCATGGTGTGAATTACCACCAACATCGCAAGGTGACTTTTCGCTTATTTATGACTGCTTGTTTTGTTACTTGCCTAAAGTGTGAATAAAACACTGAACTGTTTATCCAAAGAACTTGTTTTTGCCTCTATACTGCGTCCGCTAATCCTGTCTACCTGAGCGAAACCCCACAATTAGTGGAGGATCAGGGCAAGAGCAGTGAGGCTGGAGTAAACGCTGATATTTTTGGTTTTTGCATTTTTCAGGCACAGTTGTATGTCGTACATTAAACCAGCTGTATTACAACCAGTGCCCCACGACAAAATGGTGGCTGTTGTGAAGGCCCTCATGGAGGATAATCTGCAGGAGCGAGAAACAAACCTGCAGCAACGCGAGGCTAATAAGCAGCAGCAGGAGACTAACCAGTTGCTGCTACAACATGTGATGGCTTTGCAGACAGCAGGAGCAACCCCGAGCATCCACGATGCCCAGAAAGCAGTCTGTGCTGCGATTCCTAAGATGACCCCCGCAGACGACATTGAAACCTACCTGGCAATGTATGATAAAGTGGTCACCAGGGAAAAGCTTCCCCGTGACCAGTGGGCTGAGGTCGTTACTCCGTTCCTGGCATCCGATTCCCAGCGGGTGTATTTCGACTTGCCGGACAATCAAGCGGCCGACTACAAGAAAGTCAAGGGTGAGATTTTGGCAAGACTGGGGGTGAATGTGTTGGTCCGGGCCCAGCGGGTGCATCAGTGGGGGTTCAACCTGGCTGAGCCTGCAAGATCCCAGTATTATTACTTACTTCTTGCAAAAATGGCTACAGCCTGACGTGCTGAGTCCCACTGCTATGCTGGATCGTCTGTTAGCCATACCCTCTCTAGCACTGGATCGGTCAGGTGTCTCCTGGCAATGCCCTTGAGATGGTGGAGCTTGTCGAATGCTATGAAGCTACCAGGAATATAAAGGAGGATTCTGTCAGGAGGGGGGGTTGGCAAAACCCAGAAATCTCCACCCCAGGCCTGGAGATTTAAGCCGATAAAACCCGCCCGGGATGTACTCATGGTGGACCTGGTTCCGATATGGCTGAGCCTGCAAGATCCCAGTATTATTACTTACTTCTTGCAAAAATGGCTACAGCCTGACGTGCTGAGTCCCACTGCTATGCTGGATCGTCTGTTAGCCATACCCTCTCTAGCACTGGATCAGTCAGGTGTCTCCTGGCAATGCCCTTGAGATGGTGGAGCTTGTCGAATGCTATGAAGCTACCAGGAATATAAAGGAGGATTCTGTCAGGAGGGGGGGTTGGCAAAACCCAGAAATCTCCACCCCAGGCCTGGAGATTTAAGCCGATAAAACCCGCCCGGGATGTACTTATGGTGGACCTGGTTCCGATAGTCTGCTGGCGGTGTCAGGAGCCTGGCCATGTAAGGGATGACTGTCCCCATCGGGTTGAGCCTATGGATACTAACTATGGCTACCATCAGTCGCTTTAAGCCAGGAGGCTGTGTGTAACATGTACCCCAGAGTCTCTAGATCACTTATGCCATGTGGAAGTGAAAGACACTCCGGTGGAGGCTCTGCTGGACTCAGGGAGTCTGGTGACCCTAGTAAGGGCTACCCTGGTGCGGCTCACTGAGTATACTGGCTGGAAAGTCGGGGCAATGTGCATCTACAGAGACATAAAAGACTACCCCACTGTGCTGGTGTCACTAACCACAGTGGCCGGTATATGGACCCACAAGGTGGCTGTCGCCACAAATCTACATTATGAATTCATAACAGGGAGAGACTTCCCAGGCTTCCCGGCACTGTGGCCTGCTATGAGAGTGACTGATACCCATGAGACAGGGTTAACCCTAGGAGAGTGGCCCGGCTCAGGGGAGACTAGAATCCTGGGAACCTGAGACCGAGGGCCAGCGGTAGGGGTGACCGCCACTTCTGTGAAAGAGGGGGAGACAACCCCACTAGGTGATGGTTGGAGACGTGGACTTGCCCCCGGGTCCTGAATTGGCAGACCTCAACATCTCCGGGGATAATTTTGGTACCGCCCAATGTTGAGACCCAACCCTATTCCTCGCCTGGGAAAATGTGTTAATAGTAGATGGTGAACCACAACAACCTAGGGCAAAGTCAGTGTTTTCCCATTTTGTGGTTCATCAGGATATGTTGTATCGGGTAAAGCAACTACGGGGAAAGCCTGTTGAACAGTTGGTGTTCCCCAAGGCTTATCGCAAGCTTGTGTTATATCTAGCCTACCAACACGTTCTCGGGGGGTCATCTGGGGCTGCAGAAAACTCGGGATCGTATTGTACAGCAGGTTTTACTGGCCCAGCATATTCAAAGAAGTGGAAGAGTTGCCCGACCTGCTAGATAACTAGCCCCCAGCCACATTTCCGTAGTCCCCTAGAACCTCTCTCAATTATTGAAGTGCCATTAGACCAAATATCTATGGACCTCATAGGCCCTGTACCGAAGTCCGCCAGAGGGCATCAACACATCGTAGTCATTCTAGACTATGCCACTCGGTACCTGGAGGCGATGCCACTGGGAATTACCTCGGCCAAACTCAGAGCTAGGAGTTAATGGAGATGTTTTCCCGAGTGGGACTACATAAAGAGGTTCTGACTGACCAAGGGACCCCTTTTATGTCCAAGGTGATGAGGGAACTCTGCTGAATATAAAACTAAGGACGTCCGTTTACCATCTGCAAATGCAAGGTCTGGTAGAAAAGGTTTAACCAAACATTAAAAAATATGTTGAAAAAGGTAGTGTCTAAAGATGGGAAGGACTGGGACCTCCTTCTGCACTAACTCGTGTTCGCAGTGCGAGAGGTACCCCAGGCCTCTACTGGGTTCTCTCCCTTTCAACTGCTATATGGCAGACACCCTTACGGTCCCTTGGACATGGCCAAAGAGGCGTGGGAACAACAACCCACTCCACATAAAAGTGTCATTGAGTATGTTACCCAGATGCAAAATGGGATGGAGACAGTTTTGCCTCTTTTAGGGGGCATATGGAGGCAGCTCAGCGAGCCCAGAGTCGGGTTTTTAATCGGCAGGCTCGGGTCTGGATCTTTAACCTGGGTGATCGGGTTTTGGTTCTGGTGCAGACCTACGAGGTACTCAAGAAAATTGGAGATGTAAACTATAAGGTACACCAGCCAGGGCGGCGAAAGCTGGAGCAGGTTTACCATGTGAATTTACTCAAACCATGAGAAGATAGGAAAACCTGTACAGAAGACAGCCTGGGGCCGGGTTTTCTAGAAGAAGAGGTACTGGACCCTCTGACGCAAGAGAGGTGGCTGCCACAGTACAGCCTCTCCTCTAAACAGACTCAGGAGGCCAGGGGGTCGTTCTCTGACCTCCCTGGATGTACTTCCATAATCCAGCATGACATTGTCACTAAGCCTCGGGCAAAAGTCTGATTAAAACCATACCGGGTACCCGAGGCTCGGCGACAAGTCATATAGGAGGAGGTGCAGCTAATGTTGCAGCTAGACATCATTGAGGAGTCAAAAAGTGAGCAGGCCAGTCCTATAGTATTGATACCCAAGCCGGACGGAACGTTGCGGGTTTGTAACGACTTGCTAAAACTTAAAGAGGTTTCCAAGTTCGTATACCATGCCCCGGGTGGTTGAGCTCATCGAGAGGTTAGGACAAGCCCGGTATTTTTCAGTTTTGGACCTCACTAAAGGGTACTGGCAGGTGCCCTTAATAGAAGCTGCCAAAGAGAAAACCGCCTTCATCACTCCTGAGGGGCTGTATCAATATCAGGTCTTACCGTTTGGTCTGCATGGCGCCCCCGCCACTTTTCAGCGACTAATGGACATTGTGCTTCGCCCACATCGTTGGTACGCTTTGGCTTACCTGGACAATATTGTCATCCACAGTACTGACTCAGAAAGTCATCTACCCAAAGTGCAGGCTGTAGTGGACTCCCTTCGGAAAGCTGGCCTAACCGCTAACCCAAAAAAAGTATCTGGGGTATGTCATTGGGCGCGGAGTCATCAAACCCCAAGTGAACAAAATAGAGGCGATATGGAATTGGCCCCGACTTGTCACCACTAGGCAAATAAAGTTTTTCCTAGGAATGGTGGGCTATTACATGAGGTTTGTTCCCCACTTTGCTACTTTAGCCGCACCCTTGACAGGACTCTTGGAGGGACACAAGTCAACAATGGTTCGCTGGGATGATCGGGCGTAAGAGGCTTTCTCCGCTTTGAAGTCGGCCCTGTGCGGGTCCCTCCGCTATTATTATTTATTGGGGAGAAAATTCCGCCTGGTGACTGACCACTCCCCTCTCAAGTGGATGAGCCAGGCCAAGGACAGAAATGGCCGGGTCACCTGATGGTTTCTCTCTCTACAAAACTTTAAGATTTCAGTGGACCACAGGGCCGGCCGGTTACAGGGAAACGTGGATGCCCTGTCCCAGGTACACTGTCTGGCGTGTGTTTACCCCCTCAGGTATGTGACACAGTGAGAGGTTTGGTGTGGGAAAATAGATATTTTCCTCCCAGCATGTGCTGCTGGGCTGATTTACAGCCAGGTGAGGTCAAATACCAGACCAGGTTTTAAGTGTCGTTCCAGGTTTTGGCAGCACCTGGATGTGCTTAAATAGGCAACTGGGCTCAGAAGCGAGGTCTCTGTGTTGGGATCTGGGAGCCTTGTGTCTGGATCAAGGCTTGCTACCTGTTTGGCATGAAAACAGGTTGGTGCTGCTATGCTCAAGGACTCTTTGAGGCAGAATTGCTGCATGGTGTGAATTACCACCAACACCGCAAGGTGACTTTTTGCTTATTTATGACTGCTTGTTTTGTCACTTGCCTAAAGTGTGAATAAAACACTGAACTGTTTGATCCAAAGAACTTGTTGTTGCCTCTATACTGCGTCCGCTAATCCTGTCTACCAGAGAGAAACAGTACAATATACAAACACATACAGCATGGCATGTTTCTTGCTCCTTCATAACTACTTATCTAACAAAACAACAAAAGGAAGTCTTGGATTCCGGATACAGGATTTCCTTCAGCAAGTGAAACACTTGACAATACAAGCCAGACCTTAAAATTATATAAAAGACTCTTTTCTGAATTGCAGATTCTAACATTCACCGACCCACATAGGAGATTAAAAAGTGCCAAGCAATAACAGGCATATGAAAACCTACAAATACAGTACAAATACAATGTACCCCAACTTCTTCAGAGACTATCCCTTACTGAATGCAGACTTATTTTGCTGGAGGAAGCTGCAGTCAATGCAGTATTATATAGTGCCCATTCAGAGCGGTTCTCTGTTTTGGGTCAGGTGGGTTCCCCCCTCCTTAATACGGCAATGGAAAGAGGTTTCCTCCATGAGATAATCCCTTTAATGTCCAAGTTGTATCAAATAAAGCAAAATGTTTCTACATAGCACGGCTACCGGTACTTGGTTGGAGGGTAGTTGTAACATGAGCAATGTATAATGCAATGGAAAAAGGAATCAAGCCAGCAAAGGAGGCAATAAGGACAATCACAATACATTAGTAACTGCCTTGTATTAACTTTCTCTACATGATAAATTCCATTTGCTACAGTGAAACAAGCTCTTTAAGCTGCTAAGTATCCACAGCTCCATGTGATGAGAGCAGCTCAGCGACTGTTAAAGGGGTTGTGCTTAGGCATAATATTAATGACCGATCCTCAGGATAGGTCATCAATATCAAATCGGTGGGGGTCTGACACCCTGAACCCCCACCGATCAATGGTTTGAAGGCGTCGTAACGCACAGGGGAGCGGTGCTTCCTCTTCAAAGTTTAACTGCATGCCATCTCCTTTATAGCAGCGGTGCAGGCTAATTACAACTGTTCATACCATTCAAGTGAACCAGACCAGCAGTTGTAATTTGACTGCACCGCTGCTACAAGCTAGATGGCATGCAGAAACTTTGAAGAGGACGTAGCACTCGAGCATGCAAAATGACCCCTTCAAACAGTTGATTGTGGAGGTGTAGGGAGTTGGACCCCCGTCGATCTGATATTGATGACATATCCTAAGGATAGACCATTAATATTATACCACTGCACAACCCCTCTAACTATGAACAGAGAGACCTTCCAGACAGATTTTTATCAGAAAATCCTACAAAGACCCTGTTCTAGTGGTGAGAGTTTGCAGAAGATTAAAGGCAAGTCTCTAAACTTCTGTATTAGTGCTGCTCAGATCAATGGCAGCCGGGGTTAGCTGGTTTATGCCCAGTTTATATGTGAGTGAGTGTATCTCATATACAGAGTCTCTGTCTGTGAGAGTTGACCCTGCATTAAAAAGGTTATCATGGACATCAGTGCTCAAGATAGAGAAAATCACGGTGTTAATGCTAATCCCCGATTGCTATCACGCGGAGTGCTTTCATTGTGAATCTAGCTGTTAAAAAAATGGTCTCAAAATATGTTCACATGCTTTTTTAATAAAAAAAAAAGTTATTATAGACAAATGCATCTAATTCCTCGTTGCACATGGATGAAGGAAATTTTATGTATTTATCAATAGTTAAATAAGATGTCGCACTAGGAAAAAATGGACCCCAAATCGGAGCACCTGTGTATTGAGACCACTCACTCAATGCAATAGGTAAATATTAAACAGTGTAACAGGGCACTCAAGAAATCGTGACCATGTGGTTGATGCAGTTTGATATCTTTATTGCTAATAATAATAATGTTATTCAAACAAATCAATTATAAAAATCGATAGATGGATTGATAAAATGAATAAAAATGATCGATTTACACAAAGACTCAGGGTAATATAGTGCAAATATCGACAGTCATAAAATACAATCTCTAATTCAATTGTTCAGTCCAATTTTAGTGTGTACACCTGGGTATTGATAAAGTCCAATCGAATATTGTTATGTCCCACTTCCAATTACAGCAGCGTCCCGCTGAAAACGAAGTAGATAGCGGCGTCCCGCTATAAAATTACTTGCAAGTAAATTTTACCTTATATCGACCGAAGGTTCTCCAGACTTTAGACTTTGGATCCTCTCCTCTCCTCAGAAGTGTCTGTGACACGGTGTATCAAGAGGTTTTCCCACTGAGGAAGGGGCAATAACTTGGACCCCGAAACGCGTCTGGTGCTACACCCCCCATCTTTATATTGAAGGAGCAAAGTACCCCAAACCGACCGATTTACAGACTACATTTGGAAGCCTCATTTGATGGGATATCTCTGTTATAAACGCCACTGCAGACTTTCCACTAATAGATTGAGATCTGGTGGGCTTGGCAGTTAAATCCAACAGAAACACAGAGTCGTCTAAGAAAAACCTCTTGATACACCGTGTCACAGACACTTCTGAGGAGAGGAGAGGATCCAAAGTCTAAAGTCTGGAGAACCTTCGGTCGATATAAGGTAAAATTTACTTGCAAGTAATTTTATAGCGGGACACCGCTATCTACTTCGTTTTCAGCGGGACGCTGCTGTAATTGGAAGTGGGACATAACAATATTCGATTGGACTTTATCAATACCCAGGTGTACACACTAAAATTGGACTGAACAATTGAATTAGAGATTGTATTTTATGACTGTCGATATTTGCACTATATTACCCTGAGTCTTTGTGTAAAACGATCATTTTTATTCATTTTATCGATCCATCTATCGATTTTTATAATTGATTTGTTTGAATAACATTATTCATAATAGCAATAAAGATATCAAACTGCATCAACCACATGGTCACGATTTCTTGAGTGCCCTGTTACACTGTTTAATATTTATCAATAGTGATGGCCAGTTCGCATTGTTCGCCCGCGAACATATGTGGGCTGCCATCTTTTTTCACAAGTCCGGCGAGGCACAGGTAAGCCCTTACCTGTGCCTGTGCGCGAGCTGGTCTGAAAACAAGTGCAGTCAGCGGGAGCAAGCAGTTCCGAGAACAGCCACCGGGGGCCTTCATCCGGCTGTTCTTGGAACTGCCTGCTCCCGGTGACCACATTTGTTTTCAGACTGGCGTGCGGCACAGGCACAGGTAAGGGCTTACCTGTGCCTCGCCGGACTTGTGAAAAAAGATGGCAGCCCACATATGTTCGCATGCGAACTGGCCATCACTGTTTATCAATATCATTTCATGAATTTATGTAAAAACTTAGAGCTGAACCCGGATATACCCACAATTTAACCCAGGCAGACCCCTGTTATGAGCATTTCATGCTCCACTGCACTCCCTTGCCCTGTGCTGGACCATGCAGGGCAAGATTTTTTTTTGTTATAACACACTGCTGGGTGGAGGCTTCTGCCCAGTGGTGTTTCTGGTGACATCACCGGCACTTAAAGGCAGGGGCGGACTGGGCCGGGGGGCAGGGGGGCAATTGCCCCCCGGGCCTCTCTGTTGCTTCACTGTCCCGGCCGGCCGGGCCCGGAATCAGACTGTCACTAAGGGCACTGCCTCCGCTGTTACTAATTTACCTGCGGCTGCGGACTGCAGAGTGGAGAAGGGGAGGTGTGCTGCCGGCAGCCTATCAGAGAGGCCGCCGGACCGGCGCAGGCGGCGCGATGACGTCATCGCGCTGCCTGACTAAGCTGCTGCGCTGCCGTAAAGACATCAGCAGCACTGGAGACGGGACGGGGGTGATTCAGTGAAGGTGCTCGAGGAGGTAAGTATAAGTCTGACTGACTCTATTTATTAATTTTTCTGTCACTGATAGGGGCCCTATCTGGCTACTGGCACATTATGGGGGGTTCCTATCTGGCTACTGACACTTTATAGGGGGGGTTCCTATCTGGCTACTGACACATTATAGGGGGGGTTCCTATCTGGCTACTGGCACATTATAGGGGAGCCCTATCTGGCTACTGGCACATTATAGGGGGGGGGGGGCTATGGCTACTGGCACATTATAGGGGGGCCTATGGCTACTGGCACATTATAGGGGGGCCTATGGCTACTGGCACATTATAGGGGGGCACTATCTGGCTACTGGCACATTATGGGGGGGTTCCTATCTGGCTACTGACACATTATTAGGGGGGGTTCCTATCTGGCTACTGGCACATTATAGGGGGGGTTCCTATCTGGCTACTGGCACATTATAGGGGGGGTTCCTATCTGGCTACTGGCACATTATAGGGGGGGGGGTCCTATCTGGCTACTGGCACATTATAGGGGGGGTTCCTATCTGGCTACTGACACATTATTAGGGGGGTTCCTATCTGGCTACTGGCACATTATAGGGGGGCCCTATCTGGCTACTGGCACATTATAGGGGGGCCCTATCTGGCTACTGGCACATTATAGGGTGGGGCTATGGCTACTGGCACATTATAGGGGGGCCTATGGCTACTGGCACATTATAGGGGGGCACTATCTGGCTACTGGCACATTATAGGGGGCCTATGGCTACTGGCACATTATAGGGGGGCACTATCTGGCTACTGGCACATTATAGTGCTGGGCCTATGGCTACTGGCACATTATATGGGGGGCTATGGCTACTGGCACATTATATGGGGGCCTATGGCTACTGGCACATTATATGGGGGCCTATGGCTACTGGCACATTATAGGGGGGCACTATCTGGCTACTGGCACATTATATGGGGGGCTATGGCTACTGGCACATTATAGGGGGGCCTATGGCTACTGGCACATTATAGGGGGCCTATGGCTACTGGCACATTATAGGGGGGCACTATCTGGCTACTGGCACATTATAGGGGGGCACTATCTGGCTACTGGTACATTATAGTGCTGGGCCTATGGCTACTGGCACATTATATGGGGGGCCTATGGCTACTGGCACATTATAGGGGGCACTATGGGGACATTAGCTCAATTGGGGACATTACAAGGGGGTATTTTTGGCACTATTATAAGGAGAATTATTTCTACTGGGGGGGGGGGGCATTATGGTGGGCTTTATTACTCCCCCATGGTATGACCCCCTAGTAGCAGCACCAGCCTCTCCCTGCTCTGCTATCCCTCTGCCTCTTCTCCAAATCCTTATTATGAAATTTTTCTCATTAGGATAAAACACATCAGCTCCGCCGAGCCCCCGGCCAAAGTGTGGAGGTGTCCGAGATCCCCAAGGGTCAAGCCAAGTAATTGTAAGTTTTCATATGAAATATGTTTGTTATACACATATAGCCTACACTGTGCCCCACAATATACAGTTTCTTCTGTAAAAGTCATCAAGTGTCATGGTGGGGGGGACACAGAGCAGCGCCCAGCGGGGAGGAGAGAATACACGGATGCAACACTGTATCAGCCAGAAAATGACACTTTCGGCATTATAGCAAAAATTCAATTTTCGGCTGATATGTTTCGGCGACAGATATATCGGAGCATTCCTAGTTTATTTTGTTTTCCTGTGTTGGAATTTACATGGCTGACGAAAGTGGCAAGGGGATGGGGGGGGTCAGGAGGAGGCAGGGGAAATGGGAAAGCAGGAGGGGGGCTCAGTGGGCCTCTGGGTGTTACTTGCCCCCTGGGCCAAAAGTTGCCAGTCAGCCCCTGCTGATAGGCGGGCTTTAGTGCTGCCCTAGCCGTTTTACAGGCTAGGGCAGCGCTAAAGGGCTCACTGCTGGGCGGAAGCTTCTGCGTAGCAGAGCGCGGTCACCGAGCCTCCATAAAATGCTGAATCACACAGGGCAAAGGAGAGCATCGGAGCATGAAATGGTTAAATGGGTTTTCAGACCATTAACATTTTGAAAATCTACTTAATATAGTAACAAATGGAGGTGTACTTACCTTTGTAATCTGCTACCTCTCCCATACAGATAACTTACCGGTCCACCGCCAGTCTTTTTGTTCCGCCATCGATAGCATGTCGACCTCAATGACATCACTACTGTGGCTAGTAATTGGCTATGGCTAGACTGAGAAACCATTGAACAGCATGGCAGCGGCAGTGGATTAGAGATACACAACTCCATGACTACACCCCCTTTTGGTATTTTACACAACATTAGGCAAATTTGATTAACTTTTGGGTCTGAGAACAAACTGTTAAGAGCTTAAAATTGGTTTAAAATTTTCATGAATTTTATAGCATGGCTCCATTCCACATTTTGGCTTAGGGTACAGGTTTCTGCATGCAGTTTTGGAAGCCAAAATCAGGAATGCATCATATATGTACATATCTATATGTCTTTCTTGCGTTTTGATGGTACATTTAAAAACAAAACAAAAAAACAAAAAAACTTTTGAACAAATATTTTGTCCCCATATTCTAAGACCAGTAATTTTTTTGTAGTTATGTGGCCTCAATGTGACTCTCAGATATCGTGATCATTGTTGAACGTGGCATCTGAGGGGTTCAATGACAGGGGATGGTGCAATCGCCATTCCCCATTATTGCGCCCACTACATAAAATGGAATGCGATTCATGATAAAGTACTGTGTTACGAATCAAATTTTTGAAAACTTAATTCACCACTACTCCCTCGTGTCGAATGTGTATGATTCTGTATGTGGCTCATTTTTTGAGGGGTGATCTGTACTTTTCATTTATATAATTTTGGGGTGTGTATGACTTTTTGACCACTTAGTATAAAATTTTTTGTGGGAGGTGACAACCCAAAAATGGCGAATTGTCCATTTTGACTTTTTTTTTTTCTATTTCGCAGTTTGCAGTATACAGGTCCTTCTAAAAAAATTAGCATATTGTGATAAAGTTCATTATTTTCTGTAATGTACTGATAAACATTAGACTTTCATATATTTTAGATTCATTACACACAACGGAAGTAGTTCAAGCCTTTTATTGTTTTAATATTGATGATTTTGGCATATAGCTCATGAAAACCCCAAATTCCTATCTCCAAAAATTAGCATATCATGAAAAGGTTCTCTAAACGAGCTATTAACCTAATCATCTGAATCAACTAATTAACTCTAAACACCTGCAAAAGATTCCTGAGGCTTTTAAAAACTCCCAGCCTGGTTCATTACTCAAAACCGCAATCATGGGTAAGACTGCCGACCTGACTGCTGTCCAAAAGGCCATCATTGACACCCTCAAGCAAGAGGGTAAGACACAGAAAGAAATTTCTGAACGAATAGGCTGTTCCAAGAGTGCTGTATCAAGGCACCTCAGTGGGAAGTCTGTGGGAAGGAAAAAGTGTGGCAGAAAACGCTGCACAACGAGAAGAGGTGACCGGACCCTGAGGAAGATTGTGGAGAAGGACTGATTCCAGACCTTGGGGGACCTGCGGAAGCAGTGGACTGAGTCTGGAGTAGAAACATCCAGAGCCACCGTGTACAGGCATGTGCAGGAAATGGGCTAGCCACTTTTGAACCAGAAACAGCGGCAGAAGCGCCTGACCTGGGCTACAGAGAAGCAGCACTGGACTGTTGCTCAGTGGTCCAAAGTACTTTTTTCGGATGAAAGCAAATTTTGCATGTCATTTGGAAATCAAGGTGCCAGAGTCTGGAGGAAGACTGGGGAGAGGGAAATGCCAAAATGCCTGAAGTCCAGTGTCAAGTACCCACAGTCAGTGATGTCTGGGGTGCCATGTCAGCTGCTGGTGTTGGTCCACTGTGTTTTATCAAGGGCAGGGTCAATGCAGCTAGCTATCAGGAGATTTTGGAGCACTTCATGCTTCCATCTGCTGAAAAGCTTTATGGAGATGAAGATTTCATTTTTCAGCACGACCTGGCACCTGCTCACAGTGCCAAAACCACTGGTAAATGGTTTACTGACCATGGTATTACTGTGCTCAATTGGCCTGCCAACTCTCCTGACCTGAACCCTATAGAGAATATGTGGGATATTGGGAAGAGAAAGTTGAGAGACGCAAGACCCAACACTCTGGATGAGCTTAAGGCCGCTATCGAAGCATCCTGGGCCTCCATAACACCTCAGCAGTGCCACAGGCTGATTGCCTCCATGCCACGCCGCATTGAAGCAGTCATTTTGGCAAAAGGATTCCCGACCAAGTATTGCGTGCATAACTGAACATAATTATTTAAAGGTTGACTTTTTTTGTATTAAAAACACTTTTCTTTTATTGGTCGGATGAAATATGCTAATTTTTTTAGATAAGAAATTTGGGTTTTCATGAGCTGTATGCCAAAATCATCAATATTAAAACAATAAAAGGCTTGAACTACTTCAGTTGGTGTGTAATGAATCTAAAATATATGAAAGTCTAATGTTTATCAGTACATTACAGAAAATAATGAACTTTATCACAATATGCTAATTTTTTTAGAAGGACCTGTATAGTTACATAATTGATACGGTTGAAAAAATACATAAGTCCATCAAGTTCAAACAAGGGATAGGTGGGGACGCGAATCCCAGAAGGAAGTGAGACTCAGATTTCTACACGTTTTCATAAGCATTAATGTTGTTTGTTAATGTCTTTTTAAAACTGTCCACTGTTCCTGCTGTAACCACGTCCTGAGGAAGTCTATTCCACAGATTCACAGTTCTTACAGTAAAGAAGCTTTGACGCTTCTGGAGACTGAACTTTTTCTTCTTCAGGCGGAGGCAGTGCCCCCTTGTCTTTTGAGGGCATTTTACATGGAACAGTTTTTCACCTTATTTTTTGTATCATGTCCCCCCTTAGACGTCTCTTGTTAAGACTAAATAAATAAAAAAAATTAAATTTTTCTTCATATGGACTCGTGCCCAGAACTGAACTGCTTATGCCAGATGAGTCCGCACAAACACTTTGTAAAGTGGTAATATTACATCCCTGCCCCGCAAATCCATGCCTCGTTTAATGCATAACAATATCCTGGTGGCCTTAGAAGCAGTTGTTATTTAATCTACCATCTACAAGGACACCCAATCCTTCTCTACTAGTGACTCCCCCAGTGTTACATCCCCTAGGACATATGAAGCACGGAGATTATTATTACCAAGATGCATAACTTTACATTTATCCACATTGAACCTCATTTGCCAAGTTGATGCCCAATCACTCAGAGTGTTCAAGTCATCTTGTAGTTTATAGACATCTTCCATAGACTGTACAGTACTACATAGTTTTGTGTCATCTGCAAAAATAGAAATGGTGCTATTAATCCCGTCCTCGATATCATTAATAAATAAATTAAATAATAGAGGGCCCAGCACTGAACCTTGGGGTACACCACTTATAACCCGGGACCATTCTGAATAGGAATCATTGACCACAACTCTCTGGACACGGTCCTTCAGCCAGTTTTCAATTCAATTACAAACTATACTTTCCAAGCCTATAGACCTTACTTTACCTTTTAAACGTCTATGAGGGACAGTATCAAAAGCCTTTGCAAAATCCAGAAACACTACATCCACAGCCGCTCCTTTGTCCAGGCTACTACTCACCTCCTCATAAAAACAAATTAGGTTAGTCTGACAACTTCTGTCCTTGGTAAACCCATGTTGGTTATCACTTATTATTTACAGTCACATACTCCTGTATATAGTCACTTAAGAGTCCTTCATTTTTCCCACAACAGAAGTTAAACTAACTGGTCTATAATTACCTGTGGAGGACCTAGATCCTTTTTTGAATACGGGCACGAGATTTGCCTTGCGCCAATCACTTGGCACTGTACCAGTACCTAGAGAATCTTAAAAAAATATAAACAGGGGCACAGCAATGACTGAACTGAGCTCTTTAAGCACTTTTTGGTGTAATCCATCTGGACCCGGAGCCTTGTTCCCATTTGCCTTATTTAACTTATCTTGGACCTTATCTCGACATTTAGCCAATTGAATATATTACTTGATGTATTAACAGCCCCAGCACCACAGATATCAGCTCCTTTCTCTTCTTTTGTATAAACAAAGCTAAAAAAAACAACATTTAGTAACTCCGCCTTTTCAGTGACTACCGCCCTTTACCATTATTTAGGGGACCTACCTGCTCGGACCTTTTTAGCATTTATATATTTAAAGAATTTTTGGGGATTTGTTTTGCTCTTTTTCCACCTGCTGTTCGTTTTGTTTTTTTGCTAATTTTATCTCCTTTTTACAGATTTTATTAAGCCCTTTGTAATCCTTAAACACTACAGCGGACCCCTCAGATTAGTATTTTTAATGTCCTTAATGTATTTTTATTTTCATTTTGGGGAAAAGGGGGTGATTTGAATTTTTATATTTTTTTTAAAACAAAACATTTTTTAACACTTTTTCCCATAGGAATTATAACAAGCAATCAATTTCTATTCTCATAGACTCCAGTGCGTTAGCATTGAAGTCTATGGGGGTCATTAGACGCCAGTCTTAATAACCCCTATAGTTGGCAGTGGATCAGTAGTTGGCAGTTATGAAGAGGCGCCACTTAAGTTAATGGGACTGAGCTGTGATACAAAGCACAGCTGCTATCAAATGGACTGCACTGTGCTTGGTGCACAGAGAGAAGGTCACCACACTCACAGGAGCACCTGTGACTTCTCAAACAGCAGATTAGTAGGGGTCCCGGGTATCGTACTTCCACCGATCATATACTGATCAACTATCCAGATAATAGGTCATCATCAGTAGAAAAGTCTTGGAAAACCCTTTCAAGTTTCAGATGAAATTGGTGGGGAGCCAAATATATATGCCCCAGGAGAAGGCATGCCTAACTGTGCCTCTGACACAATGGATGGAGCTTTCTGCCTCCTGTTCCATCCACTGTGGTTTTTTTTTGGCAGCTGCTGAAAACAGCCTATCCAGAGGATAAGTCATCAATATCTAGAACCATGAAAAGCCTTTTAAATCTAATGTTTTTAATAAATATAAAGAAGTACATTAAGAGTATAGCTTAAATATATTAGTTACTAGTGAGCTTACAGCACTTAATGTCAAGCAGTACCTGTAAAAGCAAAATCCCAATTTTCACCCAGAAAGCCACCCTGATATTATCATCAGGGCATTGCTCCAATGCTCTCCTTTGCCCTGCACTAAATGGCGCAGGGAAAAGGCTTTTTTTGGAGATCCAGTGAGGTACCGGGTCTCCATAGGTAAAGCTAGGTGGAGGCTTCCAAACAGTGAGCCCAGTATGTAAAACGGCTAGGGCAGTGCTTAAGCCTGCCCACCAGTGCCCGTGACATCACCAGCAACACTGCTAGGCTGAAGCCTCCGCCTAGCAGTGTAAAAAATGAACAAACATCCCTTACCCTACGAGATGAAGCGCAGGGCAAGGGAGAGCATTGGAGCATGAAATGCTCCGACGCTCATGTCAGAGGGGCTGCTTGTGTGAAAATAGCGATACGTCCGGGTTTAGCTCTGAACCCGAAAAATCCCTTTAGGTGTACGTAAACAAAAGAGTAAACTGTGCACCTGTATGGCACATCGCACAAAACAAAGGGGAAATATATTATAGCTTTGAGACGTGTGGGAGAAAAGGACAACACTCTTCTTTGCGCTGAATCAAAACTTCTTTATTTGCAGTGGTGAGCGGACACAAACATCGGGAAGCAACCAGGTGAATGGGCGACGGCCGTTTCGCGCCTCAGTGCTTCCTCTGGCCCGTAATCAGGTGCTCAATTCACCTGGTCTTTTTAAAATCAGTCAGCCAGTGACGTGGAAATACATGCGGTGTTACACCTGAGCGGCGCTTACCGGTGTGCGTCACTGTTAACCCTGTCACCGCTGAATGAACAAAATCACATGTAACAATTAAAAACAAAGTTCAAATGTCATGACAAATGCTGTGAGGGTATAAGATGTTTACAGGAAAATACTCATGTCGATCTTATCATTTAACCCCAGGGGGCCCATTGCGTTGGAACGCAATATCCACCTACTCTCCCGTCTAAGGAGTTATTTTTGTTTATCACCCCCCTGCGGTAAATTGTGCAAGATTTCTATGCCTGCAAAGCTAAGCGCTGAACTATCCCCTGCATGTTCTTCTCTCATATGTGTAATTAAGCGCATGCAGCCTCTACCTGAGGAAAGTGAACTAAGATGCTCTCTAATTCTTTCATGTAGACCCCTAATAGTCTTTCCTACATAAAACCTGCCGCATTTGCATTTAAAGAGATATATAACATACCTGCTTCTGCAGGTGATAAGAGAGTTGACCTTATGTTGGATCCCACCAAACTCTAACACCTTCCATTGGGGGTTAAATCTACAACAGGAACAATGTCCACACCTGCGGTTTCCTTTTGGGCCCCAGCTTTCCAGCCATGTGGCGTTTTTTTTTTTCTATAAATCTGCTGCGGACCAACTTGTCCCGCAAGGTGTGGCATCTCCTAAAAGCTATGATGAGTGACGTATTGCACACCTCTTTTAAAACCTCGTCTCCTTCAAGTATGGGCCAACTGTCCCTAATCACCCTCTTAATGAGGGGGGCCATGGGTCCATACTTGAAAGAGAAGACAAAGGGGTGTGCTTCCCCCGTGGGGCCCGTCTGCTGTGGGCTTACATTATCACTGGGTACAGGACACATCTGGGGTTTTACTTGTTCGGCCTTCTTCATGGCCTGGTTAAGTAATCTGAGGGGGTACCCCCTGGCCAGTAACCTATTTTTCAATTCTAGGGCCTGACGCTGGGAGTCAGCCTCAAATTTATTGATTCGTCTCAAGCGGACAAACTGGCCATAGGGTACCGCCCTCTTGACACTTGGGTCATGGTAACTGGAATAGTGTAATAGAGAGTTGGTGGCTGTGGGCTTATGATAGCCCTCGGACACCAACTCCCCATCCCTTACTGAGATCTCCACATCTAGGAACTCCAGACGATCTCCCCCAAATTTATGCGTGAATGCCATGTTCATGTCATTCACCTGGTTAAGGTGTTGTAAAAATCTCAGGAAATCTGATTCCGTCCCTGTCCATACAATAAGTACATTGTCGATATACCTTAGATAAGTATGGATATACTGAGCAAAAGGGTTTGAGACAGTGTATATGTATCTGTCTTCGAATCTGGCCAGATATAAATTTGCAAATGTGCATGATACCGGCGTCCCCATGGCGGTGCCGAACTTTTGCCTGTACCACGCATTCCCAAATCTGAAGGCATTATGCTTCAGAATAAATTCTAAAGCATCATGTATAAAATTAGTGAATATTGTACCCTTGCCTATTTCTGACAAGATATCCGTCACTACTTTAATGCCTTCATCTTGGGGGATGCGTGTGTACAGGCTCTCTACGTCCAAGGACACTAGCCGGAAGCCCTCCTGCCAAGGAAGAGACCTTAGAGTCTGGAGGAGATCCGAAGTGTCCCTGACATATGAGGGTATGCTGCTAACCATGGGCCTGAGCAGCCAATCCACATATTTTGACAGGGGTTCAGTCACTGACCCAACCCCCGACACAATGGGTCTACCAGGGGGTGGGTCAGTGACTTGTGGACCTTGGGTACGAAGTACCACAATGGTTTTAACGGGAAGGGTGGCAATAATTTTTCCGCCATTTTTTGTGACATAGCCCCTTTTTCACAGTGTTTATGGCGTAATCTCCTCAAAAGGCCTTGTACCTGATGCGTAGGGTCTGTTTGAACAGTCTCAGACCTCTCTGTTATGCAATTGACGGTGGGCTTCTGTGACATAGTATTCTCTTGTCATCAGAACCACATTACCCCCCTTGTCCGCTGGTTTTATTATAATGTCATCTCGTGCTTGTAGCCACTTAAGGGCCTTTTCTTCATTGGCATCCAAATTCTTGGGTGCCTTGGGGTATACTAATGCTTTCACCCCACTTAGCACCTTTTGCTGAAACACGTCGATGGGGCTCCCGTCAACCATTCTAAACACTCTCTCTCTGTAGGATTAAGATTGGCCGTGGCGCTAAAACCTAAGGGTCCTATCACTACTGGTGTTTCCCCCTCCCTGGGTTATTATAGCTTTACTAGTAACATAGATAATTTATGAGGACTAATAAAATTAGTGCATAGTACTGTACGTGTGCCTGGTACTCTTCTATTAAAAATGTTCTACATTTGTTATTTAACTCCCAGAGGAAATAATACAAAATGCTAAATAAGAAAATACAGTATCTACAAGTTCCTCTCAGACTTATAGCTTTCAGTAGTATGTCCACTTAGGTTTAAAGGGGTTGTCCGTGTTCAGAGCTAAACCCAGACATAACCCTCTTTTCCTTCCCTGAGCATGAATGAGTGGAGAATCGGAGCATTTCATGCTAAATTGCACAGGGAAAGGTCTTTTTCTTTAGATCCGGTGAAGTACCGGCTCTCATTATGGGTATGTTAGGTGGAGACTTCCGCCTAGCAGTGATCCTGGTGACATCACAGGCACTAATGGGGGGTCTTTAACGCTGCCCTAGCCTGTAAAAATAGGCTAGGGCAGTGCTATAGACTGCTCATTAGTGCCGTGGACGTGAGCAGGATCACTGCTAGGCGAAAGCAACAGCCTAGCAGTGAGAATGTAAACAAAACTGCCCTTGCCCTGCGCGATTCAGGGCAGGACAAGGGAGAGCATCGGAGCATGAAATGCTCCAATGCTTCACTCATTCATGCTGAATGAGTGCAGAAGGGGTTATGCAAACCTACATTACATTCTTAAGGGGCTTGTCTACTCATTTACTATTGATGACCTATCCTCAGGATAGGACATTAATATCTGATCGGCAGAGGTTCCAAACCCCACACCTCCATCGATTAGCTGTTCTGCAGTAGCCCTGGAACTACACAGCTCTATCTATTGCGCACTAGACAGAGCTTGTAACTGCAGTGCTGCTTCCATTCATTTTAATGGGAGAAGTAGTGCAATAACCAGCTCTGTCCACTACACAATGGACAGAGCTGTGTAGTTCTGTTGCTAGAGCTTCTGCGGAGAAGCTGATTGGTGGAGGTGTGGGGTGTAAGATCCCCGCCAATCAGATATTAGTGGCCTATACTGAGAATAGGCTATCCATAGTAATGGAGAGGACACACCTTTAAGAAAGCCTAGAGATGTGTGCAGACTCCTTGTAATGGTAGAGAATTGTGAAAAAAAAAAATCCAACTCTCCGAACAGTAGATGTGGGAGACATGTCGATTCTTTATTTCCACAAAAGATATATCTGCAGGCAGAGGCATTTGGCAGCAATTTATTTGTCTCTCCACATTGCAAAAGATATTCACAGTCAGCCGAGCCAATGAAAATGTTTATGGTGGAATTGGGAGAGACAGTGGTAGGTTGAGCATGTTTGGCTGATAACAAAATTTGTACTGTACTTTGCATAAATCAATAGCACAAGAAAATATAAGAAACATAACTCAGTTTAGAATTTTTCTCCACTTATGACCCCCTCCTCTTCCCACTTGCCTCATGCATTGATTATTCACTCTCAATTCACAGCTACAAGCTGTCTTGAGATATGAGATGGGCTATTTGTTTATTCAGGGACCAAGTTACATGGTGCCTAGAGAAAGACACACAGACACTCCTGCTAGCTTCAATACGTTTTCTAACTCATCCCACTGCTGTATTCAGAGCTACACTACTTTGTACGTCTGTTTAATATCTTCCATGCTCTTCAGAGTGGTTGTGCTACAGAGAGAGGATCTCCTCTTTGTTCACACCATGAATGGCAGATGTCATAGCAGCTAGTTGTGATGGTCACGTACACTACACACAGGGGGAAGGATAGTGACCACTGCGCTCCACCCTCACCCCTGGCCCTGCCTACTTGCCTCACAAGTCCTAATGACAGGGGACAACTAGACTGCAGTCCATAACTTAGGATACGTGCTGGGAAGACAGACAAGATGTAACGGTCACGTACACACACAAACAGGGGGGAGGATAGTGACCACTGCGCTCCACCCTCACCCCTGGCCCTGCCTACTTGCCTCACGAGTCCTGATGACAGGGGACAACTGGACGGCAGTCCCTAACTTAGGATACGTGCGGGAAGGACAGACAAGACAAATAACGGATAGTGAACGGACCGGGTCAAAACCAAGAGGACAACGCAGTACAGAGGGATAAGCAAAGAAAGGTCAGGAGAAGCCGGGGTCATAAATACCAGGCGAGTCGAGAAGTACCAAAGGAGTTCGCAAAGAATAGCCAGGTGGAAGCCGAGGTCAATATACCAGGAAGGATGCGCAGTACAGGAGGAGCAGACAAAGGATCGTCAGGGAACAGGATCAGGTAAGTACACAGGTATCCAACAACTGCCAGGAACCTAAATTAACAGGCAACCTGTGGCAAGCAGGCTGCGTGTATTTATAGTGGGGAGTGAGGGTCATGTGACGTGGCCAGCGTCACATGACCGACAGACCGACCAGTCGAGCACAGAGTGATCAGCTCGGCGCTCAAGGCAGACCTAGGAGCAGGGAGCCTCGCAGCTAGCAAAGCCGCCCTGGGAACGAGGTCAAACACAGATCCTCGCTCCCGAAGCTAAGCAGCAGGTCTGCAGCTGATGGGAGACCGAGTGCGCCTTCGGCACCCCGTTACACAAGACAAATAACTGAACGTGAACGTACCAGGTCATTACCTAGAGAGCTACGCAGTACTAAGGAATGAGCAGCGAATAGTCAGGAAAAGCTGAGGTCAAATACCAGGAGAGAAACGAAGTACACCAGGAGTCCGCAAAGAATCGTCAGGTGGAAGCCGGGGTCAGGATACCAGGAGAAATGCGCAGTACAGGAGGAGCAGGCAAAGGATTGTCAGGGAACAGGATCAGGTAGTATTCAGTAGTCCAACAAATAGCCAGGAACCTAGAATTAACAGGCAACCTGTGGCCAGCAGGCTGCCTGTATTCATAGAAAAAAACAAAGAACTAAAACTCTTAGACGTCCAATGGTGAAAAAATAGTGTGCTTTATTGAAAACTCAATCAGCGAATAATAAAATGCCATAAAAACAAGGGGAGTAGGGAGCACAGACGCCATCCCAGCTCTACAGTGTCGACAAGAAAAATCACAAATCCATAAACATTGATCCAATTAAATATGAGTCCAGATATCAGGCATGGCTGATTACTGAGATAATGTAATTATGGTGGGTAGTAACCAGAAGGTAATCCACACATAAACACAACCCGTGTAGAGCTGGGATGGCGTCTGTACTCCCTACTCCCCTTGTTTTTATGGCATTTTATTATTCACTGATTGAGTTTTCAATAAAGCATACTATTTTTTCACCATTGGACGTCTACGAGCTTTTAGTTCTTTCTTTATTTCTTGCATTTATAAGCTTGTCCAGTTACATCGGAATATTGGGAAGTCTACTTTTTATATAAGCCGCACCACTGTGTGTATATTTATTGGGCTATTGACACCCATGGTTGTGTTTTGTTTTTTATTTTATGCCTGTATTTATAGTGGGGTCTGAGGGTCATGTGACGTGATCAGCACTGCGCTCAAGGCAGACCTAGGACCCGCTAGCAAAGCTGCCCTGGGAACGAGGCCAAACACACATCCTCACTCCCGAAGCTAAGCAGCAGGTCTGCGGCTGATGGGAGACCGAGTGCGCCTTTGGCGCCCCGTGACACTAGTCTTTCTTTCACTCTTTTTTTTTTTGTACTGTTTTGAATGTTTTTGTACATTTTATTTTGCATGTATAACTTTCATTTGTATTATTCTTTATTCTTGATTATGTACTATATAGTAAAACATATTAGCCAGCCAGTTGTGACCAGTTTTCATTTATGTAAGCATCAGTAAAGCAATCTATATCTGGGCACACACCTACGATTACTTTTTCTGAAAAGTCACCAGATACTACAGGTACGTGTTTAGGTTTATTCTTCCAGTTACAGCACCAAATCCACTAGAATGTCCTTTTTTTGTTTTGTAAAATTTTTTGCTTTTCCAGAAAAAATGGCACGTTTTTGATGTTTGTATATCATATGACATTGGGGATATTAAAGCCTTGTGTTTGGGCAAGAAGTGATGTGACATACTAAGATTGTAAGATTGTAATCTACTATTTTAAATGTGCTGCTTTACCGAAAATGTTCATTCATAATTATAAGTAAAGTGATGTCTTTCGGATAACACAACAGGACTTGAAAGAGTTAAAAAGGACAGGAAAAGAGAAATGTGAAATAGGACTCATTTCAGGCAACTTGGTAAGTTTGTGAAATAAATTATTTTCCCTATTGAGATATCACATGAATGTTTCTATGGCGTTTTGCCAGGTTTTATGCAGTTGTATACAAGATTTATCATTTTTTTTATAAACTATTCCACAATTTTTCCTATAACCATCTGAGCTCATGACCATTTCTCATACGGCTAACGTTTTTCTAACTGCAAAGCTACAGCGCTTTTCAATTCTTTCTCCAATTTCAAACACCTATGGCCTCTGAGATCTAATCCTTAGAAAACCCAAACCTGGGATACCATTTATAGCAAGGCAAGTAGCATGACTAAGACTGCTCATGACATACATAATTTAGGATATTTAACCTTTTACAAATGTTTTTCAGTTATTGGGAGATCTTGCTTCATCAAACATGGTTGAATTTCCAAAAGTGGGTATTGATAAAAGATTTAGCTATTGCAATTTAGCATCTAAGGGCGTCCTCAAACATGAAGACTGTGACTAGTGTTGAGTGAATTGAAGTTAAATGAATCAACTTCGATCCAAATTTCTGGAAAAATTCAATTTGCCACAAATCAGAATTTCCTTGTGCTTTGTGGTAACAAATAGTTTTTTTCCTAAAATGTGGCTACACATGTTGCAAAGTGAAAATAAGAAGCCCGGGAACACGATATGACCCATAATGCCGTGCCGCCAGCCAATCAGAAGATAGCCATCCCCTGTGATGTCACAGCCCTATAAAAGCTTCATCTTGTGCAGTCACCCCCATTTCACTGTGAAATGAGCATAGGGAGAGATGTGGCAAGCACTAGAGACAGTGTTTTAGAAAGCTTTTAATTGTAGAATATTGAATAGGATGAGTGCAGGGACAGTGTAAGAGATCATACAGAGATTTTTTAGACACTGTAGGGAAAGCATACGGAAAGCATAGGGAGAATGCAGGGACAGTGCAGGCTCAGTGTAATCACCCTGTGCATCTTGTTCAACTGCTGCGCCATTCATTCTTAGTCTGTTATACATACATAAATTTACTGTGCATCAGACTCAGCATCAACAGGCGGTCTAATATATAGGCGCATTTATCTAGTTTACCTGCTGCGCCATTTAAACTTAATCTGTTCTGTTAAACGTAGACTTACTGTGCTAGAGAGAAAAGACAAAGACAACGCAGATTATCCTGACAGACCGTGGCAATATGCAGTAGAGATGGAGGCAGGGAGTCCCTCTGAGTCTCTTGTGCAAATAGCAAGATGCATGCTGAGTTGCTTGCGTAGTGACAGCTGTATTATTACAATTTTTGCCGGGATCACGACTGGCTCTACAGAATGTTAGACCCTTGCTACTGTTCCAAAATGGGGGCCTTTTTTACACCTTCTGAGAGGTATGAAAAACTCAACTACTATTGAGACATCCTTTGTAGTTGGTTGGTGTCTGCCTACGTGCTCTGGGCTCACGCTCCACTGCCATGACTACTGGAGGAGTTGGGGGGGGCAGTAGCAGCACCAGCTCCCTCAGCAGCAACTTAAGTCTTGAGTCTCTGGTGAGCAGTTTTCTTCAGCTGCCTACTGAAGAAACCACCCCACAGCAGCAGGAAATGGAGCAGAATCTGCACCAGCAGGTGGTGTCATGCTTATACTGCAACCTGTCACCCCAGATCCCTTGGACTACTGGGCAGCCAAACTTAAATTGTGGCTGCAACTGGCTGAGTTTGCCCTGCTCGGCCAGTAGTGTGGCATTAGAGCGGATGCTTAGTGCAGCAGGTGGCATAGTTACCTCAAAGAGAACTCGTCTTTCAACAGAAGATGAATCAGGGGTGTCTGATGCAATAGACTAGATCATTCTGGAAGTAATGATCTGACTGTAGTGTGCTGCCACACCGGAACATTATGAAAAATAGCCCACGTGCTACTGATAGGGATGAGCGAATCGACTTTGGATAAAACATCCAAAGTCAATTAGCATAAAACGTTGTTCTAATATTGCACGGAGCAGGAGCCGAACCTGAGTTCGGGAAATGTTTTTTTACAGTACAAATTAATCTATGAAGTTATTGCGCAATAACTTCGGCTCATCAGAGCCAATACATTCTAATACTGTACGGAGCTCCTGCTCCGTACAGTATTAGAACAAAGTTTCATGCGAATCGACTTTGGATGTTTCATCCGGAGTTGATTCACTCATCCCTAGCTACTGCCATTATTCTGATGCTGCCACCTACTTGCTGCCTCTGCCATCTGCTCCTACTTTGATCTGCCACCATATTGTGGTGTTACTGCCACTGATGTTGCGCGCCTCCACTCTGTTCCAGGGCCACTATTGTGACTACATGCTGTTGCCACCCTCAGCACTCTTTTTCAGGGCCACTTTTGTGACTCTTTATGCTGTTGCCACCCTGACCACTCTGTTATGGGGCCACTATTGTGAGTCTTCATGCTGTTGCAACCCTCACCATCCTGTGACGGGGCTACTATTGTGACCCTTAATGCTGCTGCCACCCTCATCAGCAGGTCCAAAACACAGACGACATACAAATATTTTCATCACATGTTATGTCTGTTTTGGACCTATTCCTGTTTTTGCCTTACCAATACTGATCAAATACTGATGCAAAAAAATGACCAAATACTGACTTTGTGATAAAACCATTAAAGTCCTGCATGCAGTACTCTTTTCCATCTGACTAAAACAGATTTCAGAAGCAAAAGGTCAAAACTCATGCAAATTGAGCATGAGGCCTGTATCACAGGGTAAGTATTTTGCATCCGGATTTGAATCATGATTTGGAAGCCGAAAGCAGGATTGGGTCTAAAACACACAGAACAGATGCAAATATGTCCATCATGTTTAATCTCTGTTTTGGACGTAGTCCTGTTTTTGCTTTACAAATTATCAAATTCTGACTAAATACTGATGGTTTGAAGGCGGATGATCAAAATACAGGATCCGCTTTAAAAAATAAATAAAAAAAGTGATGTGAACACCTTCCCCACCGTCATGGGGCCACTACTTCTTGGGCCATAGCACAGTTAAGCCCACACCGATAAATTAGACCTGATCCTAACATTGACACTTCAGTTATTTGGTCAGTTATTTCCATTACTTACTGTGAGCCAAATTCAGGAGCCAAGCCTACTCTCAGGCCTCTTTCACACGACCATATGGCTTTTTCAGTGTTTTTTGTTCCATTTTTTGTTTCCGTTTCTGTTCCATTTGGCATATACAGTATACAGTAATTACATAGAAAAATGTTTGCATAACATATTCAATAGATGGTTCCGCAAAAACAGAACGGATATGGAAGACATACGGATGCATTTCTGTATATATTCAGTTTTTTTTTGCAGACCCATTGACTTGAATGGAGCCACGGAACGTGATTAGCAGTCAATAATAGGACATGTTCTATCTTTCAACGAAACAGAAAATCGGAAATGCGGAAATGGAATGCATACGGAGTACTTTCTGTTATTTTTGCGGAACCATTTTGCGGAACCATTTAGACGCTGAACTTAAAACACAAGTTCGCTCAACACTAGACAGGAGTACTCCCCTGTGTAACTTCGATGTCAGTCAGTGGCAGCTCATGCGTGACACCTGCCGTTTGCTCAGGCCCTTTGAGGAGGCCACGTTATTTGTCAGTCGCCAGGACTACGGGATGAACAATGTCATTTCACTGCTTCATGTCCTGGAAAAGATGCTGGTAAATCTGGCTGGTTAGGGGACTGGAGACGTGGTGCCTAGATCTCACGCCCACATGAGCCCTGTCGGGGCTGAACTGGAGGAGAAGGACATTGGAGTACAAGCAATGTGTAGCAAAATGGGCAGTTTTTCTACATAGGTGACAGGAGAGGAGAATCAGGAGCAGCCAGAGGAGCTACAGGGCGATGAGGGACACAAGGCAGATGACCCAGACACACCGTGGCAGTATGCAGTGGAGATGGAGGCAGGGAGTCCCTCGCACAAATGGCCTGAACTTTTGTCAAGATGAATCAGGCGTGGATCAGCTAGGATTGCCATCCAGCAATGCCTGATGCATCAGACTAGATCATCCATGGTGCCACACCAACTCTTTGACAAAAGAGACAGTTTTTTTTCTGGATACCTGCCTCACCTGATGCTGCCACTCACCTGATGCCACACATCTGATGCCAAGTGCTCCTTCTTTCACCCACTATCTTCAGCATGTACTGGTATTGCCACCCACCTCCACACTATGTCACCTTGCCACTCTGTGGTCTTCTCATGCTGCCGCCACCTCCAGATTATGTCACCTTGCCACTCTGTGGCCTCCTGATGCTGCCGCCACCTCCACACTCTGTCACCTTGCCACTCTGTGGGCTCCTGATGCTGCGGACACCGCCACACTCTGTTATTGTGCCACTCTGTGGTCTCTTGATGCTGCCACCACCTACAGACTCTGTGTTTGGGCCACTCTGTGGTCTCCTCATGCTGCTTCCACCTCACCACTATGTCACCTTGCCACTCTGTGGTCTCCTCATGCGGCTGCCACCTCCACACTATGTCACCTTGCCACTCTGTGACCTCCTGATGCTGTCGCCACCGCCATACTCTGTCATTGTGCCACTCTGTGGCCTCCTGATGCTGCCACCACCTACAGACTCTGTTGTTGGGCCACTCTGTGGTCTCCTCATGCTGCTTACACCTCACCACTATGTCATAGGGCGAGTCTGTGGAGTTCTCATGTTGTTCCCAGCCCACTACTTCATGACTGGGCCACTATTTAGCTTTCTTGGCTTGGCTGACATCATCATTTATTTGACCCTTCCTCTGATTTGTCAGAAGGAAGGTAAAATTAGATGCACAACAGATCTTGTCTGTGCAGCAGCTGTAAGGCCTGTATGCAGGAGTGGGTACAAAACACAGAAGACTTCAGTTCACGTGTCATCTCTGTTTTGGATCCACTCCAGTTTTTTTGGCAATAGTGATGGATTACTGACCAAATGCTGACCGAGTGAAGGCGGATGTTCCACAGACAGGATCTGTTTTTTGTGGGTTATTGTTCTCACAGATCAGAGGAAGCGCAAAATAATCAGTGACGTCCACACAAACTTACCGCTGACACCCTCTCCACTCTGTCGGGGGGGCTCTACTTGTAAAAGCGTTTAATAAAACAGGTTCTGTAGACATCTATGTGGGATCAGCTGACGACGGTGTAAAAGGAGTGCGCTTCTTCTTGGCATTAACATCGACCTGTAAGGCTCAGTTCATACTTGAGTTATTTGGTCAGTTTCGGCCCCGTGGCTGCCCAAATAAGTGAAGTGTGCAGTGATTCTAAGAGCGACGCCTGTCATCTGCATGTCATACTGACTCTCAGTATTATTTCACTATCAAAGCAGACTCCATATGCTTGTTACTGCAAGGCACAGTGTTCTACACCACTATAAAGGCTCTCTGCAGCCAGGAAATATCAGTTTTGAACATAATTCGCCGCAAATATATTTGGATCGAATCAATTTTTTTTTAAAAAATTGGCAAATTGAATTTTTTAAAAATTTGCTTATCTCTACTTATAATGATCAAACAGTTATGGGCTCATCCAGCCTTCTTAAAAGCTCAAACTAGCTGTCAGATGGGTGAATTTTCCATTACATGCCTTATTTTTCTCATGCCAGAAAATGGAAGCAGAAATGCTGGAATGCCGATCCTTATTCTATATCATCAGAATACTAACTAATCAAATTGCAACTGATTAGCTGATTTCTATTAGTGTTTTTTAAACTAGTATACTAATACTCCATCTCTGTTGTTCTCCATTCTGAATGAAGTCTATAGAGATGCCTTCAGTGAGGTTCCTTGGGCCCATGACAGAAAAGTATGATTGGTAGGGATGAGCAAACCCAAACTGTAAAAGTTCGGGTTTGTACTGAACTTTGCAAGTTAAGGTACCCAGACATGAACCCAGACTTTTTCACTGAAGTCCGGGTTTGGGCGATATATGAATTACTTTATTATTTTCTGTTCCAACATGGTATATCAGAAAATAACATAATACTTAAGACAGAATGCAAAAAGGACACCTTTAGAGGCATTCCATCATAATAGAAGTCTATGGGAGCAATACGGAAACCAGGACGGATCCGTTATGCTGGCCATAGACTTCTATTATGATAGAATGCAAAACGGAAGCCTTTAAGAGGCATTCCGTTTTGCATTCCTTCTTAAGTATTATGTTATTTTCCGATATAATCATGTTATAACGGAAAATAATAAAGTCAAGTTCGGGTCCCCATTGACTTCAATAGGGTTTGGGTTCTAGCTTGAGTTTGAGTCAAATGGGCCAAATGGGTTTTTTCTTCTGGAACTTTGGGACCCACTAGTACTTCAGAGACTGGGCTTACTGGAGGATTCTCTGGGACTCTGTTAGGCCAGTTTGGCCCCAGATACCTGTATCTTTGGTCAGATTGTCTAAAGGTTCAGACAAACACTGTCACGACCCTTGGTCATGGTCGTGACTCCTTGGGAGCCGCATGCGGTTGCCCGCGGTTTGGTGTTGTCAACCGCAGCTGGGGACACTTAGTTGTTTGCCTCAGGTGCGGTTGCCGCGGACAATAGGCATGCGTGCGGTTGCCCTTGGCAACGTGTTTTATGTGCACTCCCTTTGTCGTTTTGTGGTGCACGAGGTTATGTGTTGTATGCACGTAGACACCTCCCTTCACCTGTGGTTGTCCGCGGCAACGTCTGTTGTTGTATGCATGTGGTGGCAGGGTTTCGGCCTGCGGGCTGTTCCCCAGAACATGGTGGCCACGCATGCCGTTGCTGGCGGTAACAGGTGAGTGGGTTGGTGTGGGTTATGTATTATGTGCACTTCCCCTTATATGTGTGTTTTCCCTTCTGTGTGCTGGAAGGGTTAACTTCCTTCCCAGTGTGTGTGATGTCACTGGGTGTGGTTGACTGGTGGGTGGGGCCTTTTGGCCTATATAGCCTGAGTCTCTTGCAGGCTTCAGTAGGTTGCTCTCAGCCATGCTGGCTGGAGCAGCCTCCTGTCTCCTCCATCTGCCTGGTGAGGACCATCCTTCTGGTCATAAAACCTTTTTCAGTAAATCTTATGTTTCATGGTGTTCTAGGTGTGTGTGGGGTTTTATGTTAGTGCAGCTTGTGGTCCTGGGTTCCTGTGGGATGTCTGGTGTGTGCTGTGTTCGTTGGTGTCTGAACTGCAGCACCTGCACATGGGATCCAGGGTTTGTTGTCTGAGGCAGGTGAGTGATGTGTTGGTCCCATTTGCCTGTCACTGCCATAGCTGTTTTTGTATCCCCCTGTGTTGCTTGGCCGTTGAGACTCCTGCTCCTCCGTGTCTAGGAGGAGCAGGTCGTCTTACTCTGTCCCCTAGTTCAGGGCCGACTTGAGGGCTCGTAGGGACTTTTAGGTTCCGGCGTATGAGCCCTCCTACCACCAAGGTCGGCTCATACTGACAGGAGACAGGGTCAGCGTTAGGGACGCAATAGGAGGTGACCTGCTCCCTAACTCTGTGGTCCCGGCCAAGGGGTAACCCTATCATCTCCTGGCACCGCATGGCTGGGGGTTTCCCCCACCGCCAGCCGTGACAAACACTCAGTTTATTTGATGCAGTTTTTTAGGGCAAAATCAGGAATGGATTTAAAACAAAAGAGCAGTAGTATGTTCCCTTGACTCCTGATTGCCGTTTCAAAAAATGCATAAAACCCCTGCAAATGTGGCCATATCCAAAAGGTTCCTACAAATTTGTTAAGTGACTGGCAGAATACCACAATTCGACTGTAAGAAGTACAATCTCTGGGTCATTCAGACAGTACTCCTCTGGTTTTGTTTCCTAGTGCAATAATATATATTTATAATCTTGAAAAGAAGACATTGACAAACGCCCTTCTGGGTAGACCTGCGAAAGGGAAGCATACTTTCCTACTTTCCAACGCTGGCTCCTGGCTCCTTCCCTCTATGGCCTCCACTGCGCCACTCAGGTCCCTGAATGTAAACTTCTAATGTGATGCCGCTGTAGCCAATTGCTGGCCCTGACCTGCTCCCCTTGCTTTATGTGACCATTTGACATGATGCAACGGAAGAAGGTCAGTGCTATGACCAACAATTGGCTGTAGCAGAATCTAACTGGAAGTTTACATTCAGGGACCCGAGCGGAGCAATGGAGGCGAGAGAACGCAGAAGCCTGGAACCAGCATCTGGAAGCAGGTAAATATACCCAGAAATCAGGGTTTGCAAAAATAAAATAAAAAATGTGCACAACCCCTTTCAGGTCCCTTAAAAATGTCAGCTATGGAGGAATTCCTGCTTATGTGCTCCGCTTGTCATATTTCATCATAGAATGCTGAAGGGGGAGTCTTGGGAAAAACAACATAATGAATCTTGCATAATCGTAAAACCATTAACCTAGCCAGGAAGAGCAATAATATTTTTGCACATTAGAAGCCACAGGCAGACTTCTTAAATAATAAAAGCTGCTTTCCTTAGACGAACAAAGAGTGGTTGATTATGTCATAGTTTAATTCTTTTCAGTAATTAGTAGCAGGTTCTTTTTGTGACTGCATATAACAATATGTCTCAGCTCTGTATGTCCTCTGAACCAGGGAGAAATGGGCAGAAGCCACCATAGGAGCTTCTCAATGACTAGATGTCACGTTGTGCAGTGTGCCTGGAGCTGTTCTTACTGCAGTCTGATTTCACGCATCATCACCACCAGCAACCATAAAGCAAGATACTGAAACAGTCACCGCTTCTAACATTACAGAATGGCGGTAACACTGGAGCTCACCCTTTGTCAAGGCAAATGTTGTAGTTATTTTCTTGGCAGATGTAATGCTTGCATTACTAAGTGACTAAGACATCCTTGTAATTGACGCATCGTCCTTCCCAATGACACAACAGCTGGCCAATATTACAGCATGAAACAAAGGACCTTGCAGAACATTAAAGGCTCCCTCATTATTAAATATAAATCCAGGAGGCTTAGATAGTATCCTTAAAGATGTAGTGTGATCATACAAGATGTATATAGATAAGACATTTTCAATGGAATTTGGTGCAACGTTTCTGCTAATCATTAGGTATTTTCCATGGATCACATTGCTACTCCTGGAAGCCCAACAGAAATCACTGTGGGTTATATATGATGGTCTGTTTTCACCCAGTGCATTGGCTGCTAGTGATCATTCTCTGCAGCTTTATGAGTAGTTTAAGCTTGGCACAGCATTTCTGTTTTGTCTCCTATGTCATTTTTTTTCTCATTACTGCACATATCCATATCCATGCACATGCCATGGTTTATTCATTATGGACAAGCTATTGTACCTTTAACTATAATAAACATAATATAGCACTAACATGTGAATGGCAATCCTAGGCCCATGATGGGGTTTACAAGCCTTGGGGAGCCCATCACAGCTTAGGTAAACATGCCTTAAGCTTGGTAAACCAAGGGTGGGATAGACAGCGGGCTAGCTGTGACTTTGTTGCCCAAAAGGTCCAAATTCTCCTAGAGCCACATCAGCTTTTTCATGTTTGTTTAGTTAAAACAAGAAAAGGAGGTTACTTTTTGTGCACCCCCTGCTTGGCTACTGTTTTTCTGATGAAATGACAAGGAAAAGTGCCAACGTGACAGAAATGGGAAACTAGAGTTTGAGTCTTAGATTTCCTGCAAATGTATATAGATAAAAAGGAAACCTAAAGAAAACAAAGAAGTAAAGAATATGATGAGAAACTTTGGTTAATAAGACACTGAACGCGAGACAATAAATAGAGGTGGGAGAAAATTTATAAGGTTGACTAATGAATAACCTCAGGACTAACTTGATATACTGTAACGGTCACGTACACACACACACACACACAAACAAACACACACAGGGGGGATGATAGTGACCACTGCGCTCCACCCTCACCCCTGGCCCTGCCTACTTGCCTCACGAGTCCTGATGACAGGGGACAACTGGACGGCAGTCCCTAACTTAGGATACGTGCGGGAAGGACAGACAAGACAAATAACGGATAGTGAACGGACCGGGTCAAAACGCAGTACAGAGGGATAAGCAAAGAAAGGTCAGGAGAAACCGGGGTCATAAATACCAGGAGAGTCGAGAAGTACCAAAGGAGTCCGCAAAGAATAGTCAGGTGGAAGCCGAGGTCAATATACCAGGAAGGATGCGCAGTACAGGAGGGCAGGCATAGGATCGTCAGGGAACAGGATCAGGTAAGTACACAGGTATCCAACAACTGCCAGGAACCTAAATTAACAGGCAACCTGTGGCCAGCAGGCTGCCTGTATTTATAGTGGGGAGTGAGGGTCATGTGACATGGCCAGCGTCACATGATCAACAGACCGACCAGTCGAGCACCGAGTGATCAGCTCGGCACTCAAGGCAGACCTAGGAGCAGGGAGCCTCCCAGCTAGCAAAGCCGCACTGGGAACGAGGTCAAACACAGATCCTCGCTCCCAAAGCTAAGCAGCAGATCTGCGGCTGATGGCAGACCGAGTGCGCCTTTGGCACCCCATTACATATACATTCTGGGTTTATACTGTGTAATTATTGACAAGTCCAAGTTATTTCTATGACGTGTTAACACCACCTTCTTGTGCTGCACAGGAAGTATATTTATTAGCTGTCAAAAAAATACAATTAGTATATCAGTTTAACAAATACCTTTTTTTTTGTTCAGATGGATCCAATCATACTTTGTGCAAATGTCCAAGTACTTTTAAAAATGCAAAGTGGTTGAAAGTCTAAAATGTGCTAGGATTGTCCTTAAGACGAGCGGCTGAAGAGTATCGCTGCGCAATAATGGTAAGTAATTAGAAGGATCTAATCTGAGGACTGAATTATAGGGAATGATGTCTGACTTTTGGGGTCTGTTCTGAAACCTGAATTATGGTGTCTAGTCTAGGTTCTGACTTATTGAATTAGATCTAGAGTCTGAATTTTGGGGTTTGGTCTGAGGTCTAAATTTAAAGGTCTTGTTGGGGGCTGAATGATATAGACTGCATGATGATGTTTAGTGTCAGAATTTTTGGGCCTGGAATTATTCTGGGGCTTGGTTTGGATTAAAATGTTTGTTGGATTTATATATTTTTTAATTTTTACTGCTAATGGAGTTCAGTGTTGTAGAAAATCCTGTCTCTCTACTGTCTTCACTGTAAGGTCCTCATATTCAGAAGAAAATGTATACTGTACACATCCTGTCAAAAGGCATGCCCCGCCAACACACGCAATGTCAAGAATTGATCTGTCCGTCCTTTGACTACATTGTCTATGATTTTAAGTACTAATATCCGAACATACACCTGTCAAAGGCCACACTAGTGACAATAGAAGCAAATGGATATGTTACAGTATATATGTGAGTTAGGCAAAAACAAAAGGTTGTGAACAATGCCTAAAGTCTCCTTTACATTTTCAAAGCAATCAGTAGTAAATGATCAAAGCAGTCACTGGGTATGAGTTTGCCATCCTGTTTGTTCAGCGTCTTTACTGCTTGTTGATGGCTCTCTGCATGATACCAGTGCCACTGACAATCATTTTCATGAAAGCACAATCGATTAAGATGAAGAATAAACTCTAGTTTTATCTTACTCTTTTTTTTTTTTTTTTGTATTTTCACTGAACAGTTACCCTTAGGACTGTTCCAAAACTGACATTCAGGCAATGATGTGTTACAGACCTTAATAAAGCACTTGACTTCTGTGACATGTACACATTTAAGCTAAACTTAATGTACAGAAGTAATAGTCGCAGTCCCTTGGATGGGCGACATGTAGTGGCCTTATATGGAGGCCCCAGCTTCCTGACTGGCAGAAATATAACTCCATAGGAGTCATTAAGGAACATTATTTTTCCATCGTCCCCTCCAGAAACAGGTAAAGTCATTATGATGCTTAGGAAAAATCTATTCTCTTTGTCCAGCATTAGAGTAACCTGTAGGGAGAACGTGAGACTTTCTAGAGACTGTAGGACTTAACTTAGGATCCAACTGTACAAGTCAAAGGTAAATTAGTTTTTGTTGTTGCTGCTTAGGCACTTTAGACAATTATCCTCTACGAATGTCAAGATGTAATGGAGCCAGGCATTATGGTGGTAGTAACCATAGTTTAATTTTCATGTGGTAGCTATTGGGTTAATAGACTTACATTAAACACATTATTGGTTAGAACTAGTGGAGTCCTTAGTGCTATTCACAGTAGATGCAAAAATATCAGGTCTCATGTTCATAACTGTATTATTTGGAATACATCCCAACCATCCTATTTTTCATGGGATTGTCTTATGAATTGGACACTAAAGGGGGCAGGGATTTTGAAAATGGTTTGGATGTTTTGTGGGCAGGGGCATACTGGCCATAGATCCTATAGGGAAATTTCCTGGTGGACCGATGCCCAGGGAAATGCCCCAGCCCTCTTCATGGCCACTGGCCGGATACGTTGTGATCTGATGCTCTGAGCCTTAATTTATTCTAGGAGTATCAGGTATGGTAGTGCTGCCTCTCCTACTTCTGTCATCCCTGCCTACTTGTGTTGCCTCCCCTCCAGTCAGTTTGGACCCGTCTACAATATGGGGCCACTATTAGTTTTTTTCCAGGGCTACTTTAAGTTCCCAGTCCACTGCTGTTTGTGGGCGTTTCTGGGTGGATTGGGGTTAGGGATCAAAACTGTCCTGGGAATGTGGATTGAGATGTTGGGTAGAATGTTATGGATCTGTGTTACATGGACCTGTAATACAGTGCTCATGGAAACTATGTCTTGGTGAGAATATGGTTCATTAATGAGGCGCCCTACAGCAGCACACAAACTGCTCATAGGTCTTAGGCTGGGTTCACTCTAGAGTTTCTGTCAAAATAGTATTCAGATGTATAATGTGAGAGGTACATTCACTTCAATGAGGCACACAGAATTCAAAATATTCAATTTTGGGTTCCTTTTGACCTGATTTCCAATCATGGTACACTACAATATTTTGTCCTGATACAAAAGCCATAAATGAACAGAAATCAGGTCAAACATAGTCCAAAAAGAAATCCTTTGAATTACGTTTTCCTCAACTAAATGAATGTACAATGGAAAGCCCAAAAGGGCTAAATACAGTGTGAACATGGCCTTACAAACCTCACAAGCTCCATGCACATGGGTTTGCTATCATATGCTTCTTTTTCTGGAATCATTGCCCTACCAAACACCCTGTGTTGCTCTACGTTCATCTGCTACTCAGCTTGGCACCTGGGAGCTTAGGGTACGGTATAGAAACAGGGCATAGGACTGACATCTCACTAAACTGAGGAGTTTTTTCCATTGCTATGAGCAGTAGACAGACCTTGCAGTTTGGGCTGGGACTAACAAGCAGCCTAGAGATACAATAAAGAGCAGTGATATATGAACATGAGAGCAAAATCAGAAAAGCCTAATACTTGTGCTAATGCATTAGAGCTATGTCCATGCACACTGTGGCTGCAGCCAAAGTCTTGTTATAGCAGAAAGATAGGGAGACTTAGCATCATTTCACATATTGGCAAGCCATTCCAGTTCCCTAACGGCACCAAACACAGCGCTTTTATTTTAAAGGATCTTTTGGTAAAATATAAATATGACTGAATTGTCATAGGGTAAGAGGTGCTCTAATTCTGTAACCTGCTACGTGGTAAAATATGAGGAGCATAGCTGCTGAGGGAACCCTGAGAAATGTTCTGACCTCTGGGGAACCCCTACTACCATGACTATCTCAAAGAACTTCAGAGAAATGGTTTAAGGGGGTTTCATAACTTAGTAAAAAATTTGCCCTATTGCTAGGAGTTATGATAAAATAAAAGAAGATATTCAAATAAAGATTTGTTTTCACACTGCTTAGTTGCTGTGGATAGGGTTCCCACCCCAGTAGTATTAGATAAGTAAATCACAGCAGTAACTTGTTTTCATCAATCAATAGTGCTGTTTATTTTAACACTTTAAATTTGACATGCGGCTTTAGTATTCCTGTAAACGTTGCTGATATTGTAAAAAATTGTAACTGACCTTTTGGGTTTATATGTAAAATGATATGCATATACGTGTGAATATTTATCTGACCATATATCTGATAATATCTATATTTTCGTAGTGTCTGACGAAGGCATTTTTGCAGAAAACGTTTACACGAATACTAAAGCCGCATGTCAAATTTAAAGTGTTAAAATAACCAGCACTATTGATTGATGAAAACAAGATCCTGCTGTGATCTAAAATAACAGAAGATGTCATACCCCCAAGATTAACCCAGACCCAGCAATTTTCAGTTTTTACATTTTTGTTTTTTACGCTCTGCCTTCCTGGGGCCAGAACTTTTTTATTTTTCCATTCACATAGCCACATAGTTTTTGGCAGGACAAGTTGTACCTTCTAATTGCACCATTCAATATTGCATACAATGTGGGAAGCTGTAAAAAAAATTCAAATGGGATGGAATAGTTTTTTCTACATTCCCATTTCGACATGTGGTAAAACTGTCATGTTACCTTTATTCTCTGGGTTAATATGATTACAACAATATCACATTTATAAAAGTTTTTCTACGGTTTGCATACTGAAACAATTTTTTTTCTTTGCATTGCCATATTCTATAGTTACGTCTACAGAGCTGTATCAGGGCTCATTTTTTGAGGGACAATCTGTCGTTTTTATTGATGCCATTTTGGAGAGTGTGTATGACCTTGTGATCACTTTTATTTTTTGAGGGGTGGTAAAATGAAAAAAACAGTGAACCTGCCATTTTAATTTTTGTGCTGTCACACTGTTCACTGTTTGGTGCAGTAAGTCTGGTGTGGAGATTTAAGTGACTGCACAGAGCCTTGACCTCAACCTCACTTAACACACTTGCAATGAAATGAAATACCAATTGCATGCCTGACCCCACAAATGCTCTTGACTGAATGGCCACACATTCCTACAAAAAACAATCTGTAATCTCATAAAAAAACTCTCCCATTAGAGTACAGCCACATTGTCAGATTTCCTGATGTAATTTTGGAAGCCAAATCAGATGTGGATCATAAAAGGAGAGAAGGTATAAAGGACAGATGCGTCTTCTTTTTTAAATTCTTTCCTGGTTTTGGCTTCCAAAACTGCATCAGAAAAACTGAGTGTGTGGCCGTACCCTAAGAGTGGAGTTTGTTATAGACACAAATGGTTTTGAAATGGGATGCCCAATGAGCTTATATACAGTAGATGCGATGGTCAGGTGTCCACATACATTTGGTCAATGGTGAGATTAATACGTTTTGGTGATCCACTATAGACTATTCCAAGGATATTCATTTAGAAGTAACTGGAAAACACGTGGCTGCTAAAATATTCTGCACTGAGATTACCACCTTTACCTGTACCCATGCCAAGGACCACTGTGTCTCTCATTTTAGCCATGTTTCTAGGACAAACCATTTCAACATCAATTGAAAATCTTAGGCCTCGTTCACATCTCCCTCAAGGAGATCCAGCTGCCTGATCCGGTACAAATGCCGGCCATCGGCCAGATCACCGCCAGACCTCATTACAGTCAATGAGGATCCAGTGAAATCTGGCAGGCTGGGTACGTGGCTCTCCTGAGTTTGGACTGTTTCTATTATATGGGTATGTAATGTCATAGTGTGAGGCTACTCTTTGCTCTGTTAGCTAATGGTTCTGTAGCATGATTCAGTTATTTCTTTTTTAGTGCAGGAATCGATCCTTGTGATGTTTTGATGTCTTGATTGGTTCTATCAAGATATAGTTACTCAGTTGACTCTTAGGGTGCATGTATTTGTATGTGCATGTCCTTGCACTGTTCTACCTTTGGGGCACTAGTAGTCATTTTCATTGGCCCCAGAGGTGACACGCACATACATGTTCATGCATCTTTATGGGACTCTGTTTCTACTTCTTACAATTGATGATAATATGCACATATGCACTTTTTTGCTGAGTTTAAGGCACTAGTCCCTCTTCCCACAAGGGGATGAGTCCGTGTGCTATACACATGTATGTCCTAATTTGATGCACTGGCTCTGGAGATACATGCGTATGTATCAGTAAAAATTTTGGATTTTTGTGGATATTTGTGATATATGTAGACAACCTTTTTGCATGCGAAACAGGTCCCATTTATGTATATATATGTGTACAAGCTTCGAGACACGCACTTGCACTTTTTCTGGCTATTTGTGTATCTTAGCTGAGGCATAGCTGAGTGTTGACCTCATTGCCCCTTTTTGTATGTAACCATGTTATGTCCCCTCAGGTGTAGTGCACCTTTTTATCTGATGTGATATATCACACAATAAAATATGATTTTTTTATGTATCGTTTAATAAAGTATATGTACATTTTTGCTACTATACCCGTCTAGTCTCAGTTTATCCTTTGTTCGTGTACGCTCTGCAACAGAACAGCCTGCCGGATCTCCTTGACGGAGATGTGACTGTAGCCTTACTTATATGGAGAACAGTCTTATAAGACCTGTGTACCCATAAAAATTGTCTGAATGTCTCCAGTCATAGGATCTGGAGCATATTCCATACTCCTTTACAGGTGCTATATCTGCCTAGACAGCAAATCCATACAAACATTACTGGAAATATTCAGCTTAAGCGGCCTTGTGTCAGAAACACCCTTGAGCTCAGGTACAGTATGAAACGGTTTTATAGACTTACTGAGACAAAAGGTGAATACAGCAGACATACAGAATATTTATCAAAATAGCTTACATTTCAAAAAGAAGAATATACTCTAAATCCAATATTGCTAGTAAAACCTTTTGTAACATCTTAAGTCCTCTACAATGGCTGGGGTGTCGCTGAATAACATCATCTTTCAAGAACCTTCCTCATAAAGTCACTGACTTTAAAGGAAAATAATAATAGGGAATGTCAATTAATCATCAATGACATTTCATAACACCTTCATGCATGCTAATTCAGCTCAGTGAAGAGCTCATTAAAGTTCCCTTTAAGACAGTCAGATCCTATGGGGCCAATGGTAGCATTCAACTATTTGTGACAGAATTTAGAATAAGAGGCATGCCAAGCAGTCTTAAGAAAAAGAGGCGTAAATCAAGCTGTAAAGTTAGAGCCTGGCTGCACAAATGCTCTTTTGGCTGAATGAACACAAATTCCCAAAGACACAGCCCATAATCTCGTGAAAAAACTGATGATGAGAGTTATAGGGCCAAAATTATATTAAATTAAATGTCCAATAAGTTTGCTGGCCAGGCAAGGCTCTGCTTTATCCAGCAGACTGAAGGCTAAATTAAAGGGACACTGACAGGCCGTTAGAGCATATAAAGTGGCATATATTCTTCTATTGGTCTTAATATGCTTAATTTAACTATACTTGTATCACCCCTCGCTGCCTTTGCGTTACTTATAAAAAGTGTTTTTATCAATATGCAAATTACCTTACTTTGTGCCGAAGGGGCTGTCCCTCATTCAGTTCTGCGTCCAGCCGCGGCCCAACTGCCGTCTCCTAGTGCCGCCCAGCTCATTAGTATTCACTGCACTGGGCGGCTTTTTTTTCTCCCGACGAGGCGAAATCCCGCGCATGCCCAGTACTATCTTCTACTAGAGCTGGAGGGTGCCGGGGACCTTATCCAGCGCAGGCACTGAGAGACAAGATGAAGCTGATGCCAGGATAATAGTACTGGGCATGCGCGGGATTTCGCCTCGTCGGGATAAAAAAAAGCCGCCCAGTGCAGTGAATACTAATGAGCTGGGCGGCACTAGGAGACGGCAGTTGGGGCGCGGCTGGGCACAGAACTGAACGAGCGACAGCCCCTTGGGTACAAAGTAAGGTAATTTGCATATTGATAAAAACACTTTTTATAAGTAACGCAAAGGCAGCGAGGGGTGATACTGGTATAGTTTAATTAAGCATATTAAAACCAATAGAAGAATATATGTCACTTTATATGCTCTAACGGCCTGTCAGTGTCCCTTTAACCCCTTAAGGACTCAGCCCTATTTCACCTTAAGGACTTGGCCATTTTTTGCAAATCTGACCAGTGTCACTTTAAGTGCTGATAACTTTAAAACGCTTTGACTTATCCAGGCCGTTCTGAGATTGTTTTTTCGTCACATATTGTACTTCATGACACTGCAAAAATTGGGTCAAAAAAGTTAATTTTTTTGGATAAAAAAATACCATATTTACCAAAAATTTTGAAAAATTTGCAAATTTCTAAGTTTCAGTTTCTCTACTTCTGTAATACATAGCAATACCCCCAAAAATGTTGATGACTTTACATTCCCCATATGTCTACTTCATGTTTGCAGCATTTTGGGAATGATATTTTATTTTTTGGGGATGTTACAAGGCTTAGAAGTTTAGAAGCAAATCTTGAAATTTTTCAGAAATTTACAAAAACCCAATTTTTAGGGACCACTACAGGTCTGAAGTCACTTTGCGAGACTTACATAATAGAAACTGCCCAAAAATGACCCCATTCTATAAACTACACCCCTCAAGGTATTCAAAACTGATTTTACAAACTTCGTTAACCCTTTAGGTGTTGCACAAGAGTTATTGGCAAATGGGGATGAAATTTGAGAATTTCATTTTTTTGCCTAATTTTCCATTTTAACCCATTTTTTCTACTAACAAAGCAAGGGTTAACAGTCAAACAAGACTTTATCTTTATTGCCCTGACTCTGCCGTTTACAGAAACACCCCATATGTGGCCGTAAACTACTGTACGGGCACACAGTAGGGCGTAGAGGGAAAGGTGCGCCGTATGGTTTTTGGAAGGCAGATTTTGCTGGACTGGTTTTTTGACACCATGTCCCATTTGAAGCCCCCCTGATGCACCTCTAGAGTAGAAACTCCATAAAAGTGACCCCATCTAAGAAACTACACCCCTCAAGGTATTCAAAACTGATTTTACAAACTTTGTTAACCCTTTAGGTGTTGCACAAGATTTAATGGAAAATAGAGATACAATTTCAAAATTTCACTTTTTGGGCAGATTTTCCATTTTAATATTTTTTTCCCAGTTACAAAGCAAGGGTTAACAGCCAAAAAAACTCATTATTTATGGCCCTGATTCTGTAGTTTACAGAAACTCCCCATATGTGGTCGTAAACCGCTGTACGGGCACACGGCAGGGCGCAGAAGGAAAGGAATGCCATACGGTTTTTGGAAGGCAGATTTTGCTGGACTGGTTTTTTGACACCATGTCCCATTTGAAGCCCCCCTGATGCACCCCTAGAGTAGAAACTCCATAAAAGTGACTCCATCTAAGAAACTACACCCCTCAAGGTATTCAAAACTGATTTTACAAACTTTGTTAACCCTTTAGGTGTTGCACAAGATTTAATGGAAAATAGAGATACAATTTCAAAATTTCACTTTTTGGGCAGATTTTCAATTTTAATATTTTTTTTCCAGTTACAAAGCAAGGGTTAACAGCCAAAAAAAACTCATTATTTATGGCCCTGATTCTGTAGTTTACAGAAACACCCCATATGTGGTCGTAAACCGCTGTACGGGCACACGGCAGGGCGCAGAAGGAAAGGAATGCCATACGGTTTTTGGAAGGCAGATTTTGCTGGACTGGTTTTTTGACACCATGTCCCATTTGAAGCCCCCCTGATGCACCCCTAGAGTAGAAACTCCATAAAAGTGACCCCATCTAAGAAACTACACCCCTCAAGGTATTCAAAACTGATTTTACAAACTTTGTTAACCCTTTAGGTGTTGCACAAGATTTAATGGAAAATAGAGATACAATTTCAAAATTTCACTTTTTTGGCAGATTTTCCATTTTAATATTTTTTTTCCAGTTACAAAGCAAGGGTTAACAGCCAAAAAAAACTCATTATTTATGGCCCTGATTCTGTAGTTTACAGAAACACCCCATATGTGGTCGTAAACCGCTGTACGGGCACACGGCAGGGCGCAGAAGGAAAGGAATGCCATACGGTTTTTGGAAGGCAGATTTTGCTGGACTGGTTTTTTGACACCATGTCCCATTTGAAGCCCCCCTGATGCACCCCTAGAGTAGAAACTCCATAAAAGTGACCCCATCTAAGAAACTACACCCCTCAAGGTATTCAAAACTGATTTTACAAACTTTGTTAACCCTTTAGGTGTTGCACAAGATTTAATGGAAAATAGAGATACAATTTCAAAATTTCACTTTTTTGGCAGATTTTCCATTTTAATATTTTTTTTCCAGTTACAAAGCAAGGGTTAACAGCCAAAAAAAACTCATTATTTATGGCCCTGATTCTGTAGTTTACAGAAACACCCCATATGTGGTCGTAAACCGCTGTACGGGCACACGGCAGGGCGCAGAAGGAAAGGAATGCCATACGGTTTTTGGAAGGCAGATTTTGCTGGACTGGTTTTTTGACACCATGTCCCATTTGAAGCCCCCCTGATGCACCCCTAGAGTAGAAACTCCATAAAAGTGACCCCATTTTACAAACTACGGGATAGGGTGGCAGTTTTGTTGGTACTAGTTTAGGGTACATATGATTTTTGGTTGCTCTATATTACACTTTTTTGTGCGGCAAGGTAACAAGAAATAGATTTTTTGGCACCTTTTTATTTTTTGTTATTTACAAAATTCATCTGACAGGTTAGATCATGTGGTATTTTTATAGAGCAGGTTGTCACGGACGTGGCGATACCTAATATGTATACAATTTTTTTTATTTATGTAAGTTTTACACAATGATTTCATTTTTAAAACAAAAAAAATGTTTTAGTGTCTCCATAGTCTAAGAGCCATAGTTTTTTCAGTTTTTGGGCAATTATCTTAAGTAGGGTCTCATTTTTTGCGGGATGAGATGACGGTTTGATTGACACTATTTTGGGGTGCATATGACTTTTTGATCGCTTGCTATTACACTTTTTGTGATGTAAGATGGCAAAAAATGGCTTTTTTTACACCGTTTTTATTTTTATTTTTTTACGGTGGTCATCTGAGGGGTTAGGTCATGTGATATTTTTATAGAGCTGGTCGATACGGACGCGTCGATACCTAATATGTATACTTTTTTTTTTTTTTTAAGTTTTACACAATGATTTCATTTTTGAAACAAAAAAAATCATGTTTTAGTGTTTCCATAGTCTAAGAGCCATAGTTTTTTCAGTTTTTGGGCGATTATCTTGGGTAGGGTATGATTTTTGCGGGATGAGATGACGGTTTGATTGGTACTATTTTGGCGTAAATGCGACTTTTTTGATCACTTTTATTACCTTTTTTGGGAAGTAAGGTGGGCAAAATTTCAATTTTCTCATAGTTTTTTTTTTTTTTTTTATGGCGTTCACCGTGCGGGGAAAGTAACATGACCGTTTTATAGATCAGGTCGTTACGGACGCGGCGATACCTAATATGTGTAGTGTATTTTTTTTTTTTTTTTTTATTCAGTGATAAATGTTTTTTTTTTATCTTAACTTTTTTCACTTTTTTTTTACATTTTTTTTGACCCAGACCCACTTGGTTCTTGAAGATCCAGTGGGTCTGATGTCTGTATAATACAGTACTGTACAATATATATTGTACTGTACTGTATTTTACTTACCACTTTGTCTGAACAGATCTCTGCTTTCAGCACAGATCTGTTCAGCACCATGGACAGCAGGATGCCTGAGAAGGCGTCCTGTTGCCATGGGAACCTTCCCCGTCTGCTCAGTAGTGTTCAGAACTTCGCAGACGGGGAAGGGTAAGGACGGGTCTGTCGGGGGGCTGCCTGGGAGCTCTCTCCCTCTCCCATCGGGGGGCTGCAAAGGCACAGCAGCCCCCGATGGGAGAGGGAGGGAGCTCCCTGACCTGTTAACCTTTTCCATACAGCGGTCCGTACGGACCGCTGTATGGAAAGGGTTAAACGGCTGACATCGCATCACCGATGTCAGCCGTTTATACCAGGGTGCCAGCAATGTGCTGGCACCCTGATATACCCACTAGAAGCCAACGATTATTCAAGGGGAGGCGGGCGGGGGATCGTGATCCCGCCTCCCGCACCGCCCGCCTCCCGCACCTCCCGCACCGCCTGCGACACCCCCCTGCACCACCCGCCCACATAATATCATTCAGGGGTGCAGGGGGGGTTAATAAAAACGTAATTTCTGGCATTTTAACGTTTGATCCCCGCGGTCAGAGACCGCGGGGATCAGAATCGGCTAAAAGCGCAGCAAACCGCAGGTCTGAATTGACCTGCGGTTTGCTGCGATCGCCGATACGGGGGGTCACATGACCCCCCTCGGCGTTGTGACAGGATGCCGGCTGAATGATTTCAGCCGAAATCCCGTTCGGATTAACCCCCGGGGCGCCGCAATCTTATTTTAAACTCATGACGTACCGGTACGTCATGGGTCCTTAAGGACTCGGGAACCATGCCGTACCGATACGTCCTAAGTCCTTAAGGGGACTTGGGCAAACAGCAGGTAGGTTGTTTAAATGCAAAAAAAAAAAAACTTAACTCACCTTCCCAAGCCCCAGTCCCCTCTGTTTCAGAGAGGTACAGGGCTGGTTCTAGCTTTGTTAGAAAGAGATTGTCATGTCCTATATGGTGTCTGATTTTCATTTTTTACATTAGTCATGGGATTACCCCTTTCAGTCATTATTTGCACTAGTTTCTGGCATAAATAATGAAGAATGAGCTGGAGCCTATGGCTCTGCCCCTACTCCGCCCTCATCATGCTCCTTTTTCGTAAAATTGGCGAGAGCGACGTAAAATGGCAATTGCGAATAGAAAATGGCATTGAAAAGTTTCTATGCCAAAAACAGACATAGGGGGGAATAATTAATTTCCCCAATGTCTCATGGTCGCAGTGGCAGGAGTGGAACTGAGTGCTCTGGAAGATAAGCTTAAGGTTTTTTTAGACATTATTTTAACAGCCTTCCTGCCGTTTGCCTGAGTGAAAAGTTTAACTCAGACAACCCCTTTCAACCTCTGACCATATGCCCTATTAGGTTATACAGAGGTCATAGAGGGGGTCTTACACTCTCCCTCTATGAGTCAGAACAGAGAGCTGGCTTGTAAGATCTACACCCACCACTTCACCCAATCATGCATGCCATGGATGACCATTCATATTGGCCACAGCTAAGGCAAGTTTCACACTTGCTTTCACGCCCCCGGCAGGCTGTCTGTATGCATCACTGCCGAATGCTACCTGACACCCGCCGGAGGACGAGTGGGGACCAGCGAAGAACCGGCCGCAACGAGACAAACATGCCGAGAAGTGGCTTGGCAAAAACCTCTGCACGCAACTGTATTTGTCTGGTTGTCAGGTTGCAGTCAGATCTCCACCGGTCCATACTATAGTTAATGGGACCAGATGGCGATGAGGTTGGTTCCGGCAATGCTGCAATGCAGAGGGGACAGCCTGCTGGATCTCTTTACAGCAAATGTGAAACAGGCCTGGCAAAATGAACTCTAGACTGAAAGGTTTTTTTTATGCAAAAGAAAATTATAAAAAAATTTCCATCACCTCTCCCCTTGCCAGTACTCCCTGTCTTTCATAGCCTTTTGGTGCAGCGATGCATCAGGTTAGTATCAAATGTTAGTACAATGGATATGTTCAAACCTGAGGCATGTTTTGGCATTACTGATGTATATTTAAGACTCAAGGAAACTGGAGACTTTGTTAATGTAAAACTTTAATCCTTTGGTGCTCATGCATTATTTGGTATTACAGGTCATTGTTATATTGTGTACTGAAATGACAAAAATGTAATACACAGAGTGAAATATAAATGTTAGTAAAACACTTGTCAAACATTGAAAAGTTGGTGGTAGAATGCCTTAAAGGGGTGATTCCATGACATCATACAGTACATGACAATCTCTTTCTAACAAAGCCAAATCCAGCCCTGTACCTCACATGGATCCAGAGATCTCCCCATTAATTGCTCCACTTGCTGTGCCTGATTTATTTGAAGCTGGCAGCTCAGGTGCCATGTCCTGCACAGGGGGCATGTCTTTTCTTCTGAAGCTTTGTCATAGCTTTTAACAGTAGATATGGCTGGTGGCAGTTGAAGGATGGAACTAAGCATGTGTGACCTCCTCAGCCAGGTGGACAGAGAAATAAAGAAAAAAACAAACAGCAGGTGGTGCTATACAGATAAATAACAGATGAATAACTCAGTGACTATACTATTTTAATTAGACGCAAATACAAAGGTATTCGGTCTAGATACTGCTTTGTAAAATGTAGAATATTTTTTCATGGGACAACCCCTTTAAGTGGTGGAGGTCCTTGGCAATTCCTCATTGGTCTTCCTAGACTCCATTCATGGTCAGGATAGCAGTTTTTGTCTACATGACAGTATAGGGAGTCAAATATGGACAGGGATATTAATCAGCAAATCACCTGCCTATATTGGAGATTTTCTGGAAGTACAATATTGATAACCTATTTTCAGGATAGAAGAAATCACAGAAATAAGATAATAATGCACTTAATAAAGTAGATGCAAGCATTATATATGGAAAAATTCCTCACTCTGATATGATAAAATCTGAGACACTTTGATCAAAATATATTGAGATGTGCTTTGATCAAAATATATTGGCTAAGTGTCTCAGATTTTATCATATCAGAGTGAGGAATTTTTCCATATATAATGCTTGCATCTATTTTATTAAGTGCATTATTATCTTATTTCTGTGATTTTTTTTCTCATGAATATGGCCAGGGACATCCGCACATTTATTTATCATACCAGGCAGGATGTTTTTATCTTTGTTTTTTTCTGTGATTTTTTTTCTATTTTCAGGATAGGTCATCAATATCTGATCAGCTAATTGAAGAGGCTATGGCGCTCTGGTGAGCACCGCGGCCTCCTCACAGCATACCAAGCACAGTGCCCTACATTGTATAGTGTCTTTCTTTGGTATTACAGACAAGGCCCTTTCACTTGAATGTCACTGGCTTCGGAAGATGCATAATACAATATTGATTACCTTACCCTCAGCATGAGTCTTCAATAACAGATCTGCCAGGGTCCAACTCCTGACACCCCTGCTGATCAGCTGTTTCGGTGACCATTGCTGCCTCTTCCTACACCAATGCAGTATTTGGAAAGAAACCCTTCGGCACTCCCAGTTAAACATAATGCTCGCTTGTAGGTATGGCGTCCTGTATTCATTTTAAAATGCAGAAATCTTTGACAGATACATGTGACGCGTTTCAGCTCTAACTTTAACATCACATGTATCTATGTGATACATGGGATAAATCTAGAAGTTTTCAGCACTATAAAATAAGTGTTGGTCTTTCTGTATGAATCTTCCTAGGCCAGTGACGTCACGTTTATCAGTCACATGGCTTATGTACAGCTTATGGTTTCTTTCCAGAGACTGCATTGGTCTGGGTAGAGGCAGCAATAGTCAGTGAAACGGCTGATTAGCAGAGGTGCTGGGAGTTGGACCTTCACAGATCTGATATTGATGACCTATTCTGAGGATAAGGTAATCAATATTGTATTTCTGGAAAACCCCTTTAATGAACGGATTGAGTAACTGCAAGTCAGATTTGTGCAATGGGTTGGACTCAATTCTCCTCTCCGTGCACCATGGCAGGATTCCATATTTACAGGAGGAGCTGTTGCTGTTATGAAATGTTCCCGATGGTTCGGTTATTTGCAGTGGTGTTTGTGGAAATGTATGAAACACCTTGTACAGTCTCAGTTTTGATCAAAATTGTAATCTAATTCTGGCCCAATGTGGAAGTGGAAATTTTCTAGTTTCTACAATGTCTCCTCATCTCCTTGATGCAGAACCGGTTGACAGTTTCCCCTTTTAAACTCTGAAATTGAGCTCTTTTCTATTATGTTCTTTTCATTATCCTAACAATAGTGAGGTATGAGAGAACAATAACCCAACTCAAAGCCATTGCTGCTGGTTACTGACTGGATCTACAAGGCAGCTGCTTGAGTTACACAGGCACTGAATGAAATTGAGGACAAGCCTATATATAGCACAGGGCAGGGGCAGTGCGGTATATGAGCATTTCATAAGGATGTCTGCTAATGTCTATTCTCAATCTTTATATAATAAGAAGGTAGGTGAATCATATTGTCTCACTAAATAAAAGATGGAAGCTTATTCTTCTGTGCGTCTTGTGCACCTGCTGCAGTTTCCGCCATCTACGCAATAACCTCTGGTATTGTTTTAGAATTCCTTTCAAGCTCCTATATATTACAAATTTCATATTACAGGAGTTATGCCCATAAAAATTGATTGCAGAAAAACACAGCTGGAACTGCATCACAACCATAATGTGTGAATGCAGCCTAACACATCAAGGGTATGACCACACAAGACGGTTGGGTCAACGTTGCGATGTGGCTGTGCTGAGGTCGAGCAGTTGAAGGATGGAACTGAGCATGTGCAACCAGCTCTGCCAGGTGGACAGAAAAATAAAGAAAAGAACAAACAGCATGTGGCGCTATATAGATACAATTTTTACTGAATAACCCTATACTACTTTTAATTAGATGCAATTACAAAGGTGTCCAGCTGTATGGGCACAGCAAACTCTAATTAAACTATGCGGTATTTAAGGTGCCACGCAGCCATTAACAATGCATACTGACCAAACAGTGAGGTCTCATCAGTTTACTTAGAGCCCACTGTGCCCGTACGGTCGCGCTGTACTCAACCACTGCACAGTCTGGTCGCAATCTAAGGCTACTTTCACACTAGCGTTCATAGGTCCGTTCGTGAGCTCCGTTTGAAGGAGCTCATGAGCGGACCCGAACGCCTCCGTCCAGCCCTGATGCAGTCTGAATGGAGCGGATCCGCTCAGACTGCATCAGTCTGGCGGCGTTCAGCCTCCGCTCCGCTCCGCACGGACAGGCGGACAGCTGAACGCTGCTTGCAGCGTTCAGCTGTCCGCCTGGCCGTGCGGAGGCAAGTGGATCCGTTCAGACTTACAATGTAAGTCAATGGGAACGGATCCGCTTGAAGATGTCACCATATGGCTCAATCTTAAAGCGGATCCGTCCCCCATTGACTTTACATTGAAAGTCTGAACGGATCCGCTCAGGCTACTTTCACACTTAGAATTTTTTCTAAGTTATTAATGCAGACGGATCCGTACTGAACGGAGCCTCCGTCTGCATTAATATGATCGGATCCGTTCAGAACGGATCCGATCAAGCGCTAGTGTGAAAGTAGCCTAAGACGTGTGGTCATGTCCTACGGGTGTGGCCAATTTTTTCCTCATTTTGCTTTAAAGCATTGCAAGGGACAGATGTTTTTAATTTTTCACTAATTTTGCTGTGTGATGTATTTCTGTTTGCATTAAATTTTTTCAGCTGTTCCGCTATAACAGTTTGAATTGAATTTATATTATTTAATAAAATGCAACACTGAAAATGACGGTTGAAAAGTTTTGTACAGGTTGAAATGATTAAGGGGATATGAAATATGTGTATTTTAAATGTACTTTTTTCAACTGATTGTTTTATTAAACTTTAGAATTTTTTTTTCATTCAAAGTGACTTCCAATGCATTACTGCTGGGCACACCCTGACATGGATTCTCACAGGACAGAGATGGGAGTCCCATAGGACATCCTTCATGTCAACATCACAAAGGTTAAATGGCTGTGTACAATTTTTTGGGGAAGGTGTTATAGATTGTTGCATAGAAAAATTAATGTTTAACATGTTTACAACCCAACAGATGAGAAACAGAAACATCTTTGATTCATGTGGTCCGTAAAAGTCTGTCAGCAGAGTCCCACACCGACCTTGAGAGCTGTCTATATTTTCAAAGGAGTGGATTTATGATTCCCAATTATTGAAATGAATGGGAGTTATACAGGGTGGGCCATTTATATGGATACACCTTAATAAAATGGGAATGGTTGGTGTTATTAACTTCCTGTTTGTGGCACATTAGTATATGTGAGGGGGGAAACCTTTCAAGATGGGTAATGCATATGCTGTGAAGATACGAGATGTGCAGCACCTGAAACTACAGATACTGGAAGCCTGTGCTAGCATTTCTCCTGCGGTGTTGCTATCAGTGTGTGAAGAGTGGGAGAAGAGGGTTGCATTGACAATCCAACACAATGGGCAGCACATTGAACACATTTTATAAGTGGTCATAAACTTGTAAATAACTCATGAAAGAATAAAGTTACGTTAAAACCAATTGTTTTTATTGTGAAATTCCAAATAAGTTTGATGTGTCACATGACCCTCTTCCTATTGAAAAAACAAAAGTTGGATTCAAAATGGCCGACTTCAAAATGGCCGCCATGGTCACCACCAATCTTGAAAAGTTTCCCCCCTCACATACAGTCATGTGAAAAAATTAGGACACCCTTTGAAAGCATGTGGTTTTTTGTAACATTTTTAATAAAAGGTTATTTCATCTCCGTTTCAACAATACAGAGAGATTAAAGTAATCCAACTAAACAAAGAAAACTGAAGAAAAGTCTTTTCAAGATCTTCTGTAAATGTCATTCTACAAAAATGCCTATTCTAACTGAGGAAAAAGATAGGACACCCTCACATGTATTCCCTCTTAAATTGGCTCAGATCTCACACAGGTATATCACACCAGGTGCACATAATTAGTAGATCGTTACTCTGCATGTTGAATGAGGCTTGCCCTATTTAAACCTCAGACATTTAGTTTGGTGTGCTCCTGACTGTTGAAGTGAGAGTGAGCACCATGGTGAGAGCAAAAGAGCTGTCAGAGGACTTCAGAAAAAAGATTGTAGCAGCCTATGAGTCTGGGAAGGGATTTAAAAAGATCTCAAAAGATTTTGAAATCAGCCATTCCACTGTCCGGAAGATAGTCTACAAGTGGAGGGCTTTCAAAACAACTGCCAACATGCCCAGGACTGGTCGCCCCAGCAAGTTCACCCCAAGAGCAGACCGCAAGATGCTAAAAGAGGTCTCCAAAAACCCTAAAGTGTCATCTTGAGAACTACAGCAGGCTCTGGCTACTGTTGATGTAGAAGTACATGCCTCTACAATCAGAAAGAGACTGTACAAGTTTAACTTGCATGGGAGGTGTGCAAGGAGGAAACCTTTGCTTTCCAAGAGAAACATCGAGGCCAGACTGACATTTGCCAGAGATAAAGTTGACAAAGACCAGGACTTCTGGAATAATGTTCTTTGGACAGATGAGTCCAAAATTGAATTATTTGGACACAACAGCAGAGGACATGTTTGGCGTAAACCAAACACAGCATTCCAAGAAAAGAACCTCATACCAACTGTGAAGCATGGAGGTGGAAGTGTCATGGTTTGGGGCTGCTTTGCTGCAGCAGGACCTGGTCAGCTCACCATCATAGAATCCACGATGAATTCTACTGTGTATCAGAAGGTGCTTGAAGAACATGTGAGACCATCAGTTAGAAAATTAAAGCTGAAGCGGAACTGGACCATGCAACATGACAATGACCCAAAACATACTAGTAAATCAACCAAAGATTGGCTGAAAAAGAAGAAATGGAGAGTCCTGGAATGGCCAAGTCAAAGTCCAGATTTGAATCCCATTGAGATGCTGTGGGGTGACTTGAAAAGGGCTGTACGTGCAAGAAACCCCTCAAACATCTCACAGCTGAAAAAGTTCTGCATTGAGGAGTGGGGTAAAATTTCCTCAGACCGATGTCGAAGACTGGTAGATGGCTACAAGAACCGTCTCACTGCAGTTATTTCAGCCAAAGGAGGTAACACTCGCTATTAGGGGCAAGGGTGTCCTATCTTTTTCCTCAGTTAGAATAGGCATTTTTGTAGAATGACATTTACAGAAGATCTTGAAAAGACTTTTCTTCAGTTTTCTTTGTTTAGTTGGATTACTTTAATCTCTCTGTATTGTTGAAACGGAGATGAAATAACCTTTTATTAAAAATGTTACAAAAAACCACATGCTTTCAAAGGGTGTCCTAATTTTTTCACATGACTGTATACTAATGTGCCACAAACAGGAAGTTAATATCACCAACCATTCCCATTTTATTAAGGTGTATCCATATAAATGGCCCACCCTGTAGTAAATGTCTGATATATTTATAGAAACATAGAATGTGTCGGCAGATAAGAACCATTTGGCCCATCTAGTCTGCCCAATATACTGAATACTATGAATAGCCCCTGGCCCTATCTTATATGAAGGATGGCCTTATGCCTATCCCATGCATGCTTAAACTTCTTACTGTATTTTCAGCTACCACTTCTGCAGGAAGGCTATTCCATGCATCCACTACTCTCTTAGTAAAGTAATACTTCCTGATATTACTTTTAAACCTTTGCCCCTCTAATTTAAAACTATGTCCTCTTGTAGCAGTTTTTCTTCTTTTAAATATTCTCTCCTCTCTAACCTTGTTGATTCCCTTTATGTATTTAAAAGTTTCTATCATATCCCCTCTGTCTCGTCTTTCTTCCAAGCTATACATGTTAAGGTCCTTTAATCTTTCCTGGTAAGTTTTATCCTGCAATCCATGTACTAGTTTAGTAGCTCTTCTCTGTACTCTCTCCAGAGTATCAATATCCTTCTGGAGATATGGTCTGCAGTATTGCGCACAATACTCCAAATGAGGTCTCACTAGTGCTCTGTAGAGCGGCATGAGCACCTCCCTCTTTCTACTGGTAATGCCTCTCCCTATACACCCAAGCATTCTGCTAGCATTTCCTGCTGCTCTATGACATTGTCTGCCTACCTTTAAGACTTCTGAAATAATGACCCCTAAATCCCTTTCCTCAGATACTGAGGTTAGGACTGTATCACTGATTTTATATTCTGCTCTTGGGTTTTTACGCCCCAGGTGCATTATCTTGCACTTATCAACATTAAATTTTAGTTGCCAGATTTTTGACCATTCCTCTAGTTTTCCTAAATCCTTTTCCATTTGGTGCATCCCTCCAGGAACATCAACCCTGTTACAAATCTTTGTGTCATCAGCAAAAAGACACACCTTACCATTGAGGCCTTCTGCAATTTAGCTGATAAAGATATTAAACAATATGGGTCCCAGAACAGATCCCTGAGGTACCCCACTGGTAACAAGACCATGGTGAATATACTCCATTGACTACAACCCTCTGTTGTCTGTCCCTCAGCCACTGCCTAATCCATTCAACAATATGGGAGTCCAAGCATAAAGACTGCAGTTTATTGATAAGCCTTCTATGTGGGACAGTATCAAAAGCCTTACCTTAAGTCTAGATAAGCGATGTCTACTGTACCTCTGCCATCTATTATTTTAGTCACTCAAAAAAATCTATAAGATTAGTTTGACATGATCTCCCTGAAGTAAACCCAAGCTTTTTTTCATCTTTCAATCCATGGGATTTTAGATGTTCACCAACCCTCTCCTTAAGTATGGTTTCCATTAATTTCCCCACTATTGATGTCAGACTTACTGGCCTATAGTTGCCCGATTCCTCCCTACTACCTCTCTTGTGAATGGGCACAACATTTGCTAATTTCCAGTCTTCTGGGACGACTCCCATTACCAGTGATTAGTTAAATAAATCTGTTAAAGGGATTCTGTCACCTCCCCTAAGCCAAAAAACGATTTTAAAGCAGCCATGAAGCACAGCTTACCTGGATTAGGCTGTGCTCTTTTATCTTGAAATCCGTCCAGCAGTTACTGCAAAAAACGACTTTGATTGATATGTAAATGTGTCCTGAAGGTGCCCAGAGGGGCGTTTTTTTCTTCTTAGAGAGCCCAGTACCGCCCCTCTTTCAGTGCCCAGCCCGCCTTCCTTGTACTGTCTAACCGCCGCCTCCAGCCTGCCACAGCCTCTCCTCCCTCTCCTCCCCCTCCCTCACGCCGAACGAACTCTCGCACAGGCGCAGTACCCACTGAGGGCTGCGCCTGTGCGATCAGCAGGAGACTGAGGGCAGCAGCTTCATCTTCGTCACTGGGCATGCGCCGAGCCCAGTGACGTCCGATGCTAATTCACCGCTAAGCTCTTTTAATAGCTTTGGGTGTATCCCATTAGGCCCCTGTGACTTATTTGTATTAATTTTAGACAGCTGACTTAGAACTTCTTCCTCTGTAAAGACACATGCATAAAAAGATTCATTAGTCTTCCTTCCTAACTGAGGTCCTTTTCCTTCATTTTCCTTTGTAAAAACTGAACAGAAGTATTCATTGAGGCAGTCAGCTAGTTCTTTATCTTCTTCCATATACCTTCCTTCTTTTGTTTTTAATTTGGTAATTCCTTGTTTTAGTTTCCTTTATTCATTTATGTATCTGAAGAATGCCTTATCGCCTTTTTCCCCTGACTGAGCTAATTTCTCTTCTGCCTGTGCTTTAGAAGCTCTTATAACTTGCTTGGCCTCTCTCTACCTAATCTTATAAATTTGCCGGTCATCCTTATTTTTTTTTTATAATTACTAAATGCTAGCCTTTTGTTTTTAATGATTTTGGCCACTTCTGCTGAGTACCACAGTGGTCTCTTTCTTTTTTTGCTTTTACTGACAAGCCTAATGCAATTATCTGTTGCCTTCAATAGTGCCACTTTTAAGTAGTCCTATTTCTCCTGGACTCCATGGAAACTGGTCCAATCTGATAGGGACTCGTATACCTTTAATCTAATTTTAGAAAAGTCAGTTTTTCTAAAATCTAAAACTTTTGTTTTTGTGTGGTGTGACTCAGTCACTGTACTTATATTAAACCACACTGACTGTTGATCACTAGATCCCAAGCTTTCCCTTACAGTAATATCAGATACCAAAACCAAATTCCAATTTGTGAATACTAAATCTAAAAGGGCCTCCTTCCGGGTTGGCTCCTCAACTACTTGCTGTAGAGATAATCCCAGTAGGGAATTTAGAATATCTGTACTCCTGGCAGAACTAGCTATTTTGGTTTTCCAGTTTACATCAGGAAGATTAAAGTCTCCCATAATGATAACTTCCCCTTTCAATGTCATTTTAGCTTTTTCCTCAACTAGTAGATCATCTAATTCTTTGACTTGGCTATGTGGTCTATATATCACACCTACATGAGTTACCTTATGATTATCAAGCTGCAAGGTAACCCAAACTGACTCTAAATTGGTCTTGCTAACTTGTATTAAATTAGATTTTATGCTATCTTTCACATACAGGACCACCCCTCACCCTTTCTTGCCTTCTCTGTCTTTCCTATACAGAGAGAACCCTGGTATTATTATATCCCAGGCATTACTCCCATTGAACCATGTCTCAGTAACAGCCACTAAATCTATATTCTAAGATGCCATTATAGACTCAAGTTCATTGATCTTATTCCCTAAACTGTGAGCATTTGTAGACAAGACTTTGAGCTTGTCATTTCTTAACCTATGTGCTACTGGCATCTTCTGGCATAGTTTCGGGGGCAGTCGGACTGCTCGATTATCACTCTTTTTCCCCCCTTTCCTAGTTTAAATGCTCCTTAGCAAATACTTTGAACTGTTCACGTAGGACATTCGTTCCCTTGAGACAAAGATGCAAACCATCTTTCTTATACAGTTCTTTTCCATTCCAATGAGAGCTAACATGAGACACAAAGCCAAACCCTTGGTTCAAACACCATTCACCAAGCCATACATTGAATTCCTTAATGCGCATCTTCCTGTCATGCTGAAGGTTATGCACAGGCAAAACTGCAGAGAATGAAACAGTTGATGCAACCTCCCGTATATAATTTCCAAGTTTGTGAAAAGCTTCCTTCACCTTTGAAACCTCATTTCAAGCCAGATCATTTGTCCCAAGATGGACAATAACATTTACCTCCCTTTTCCTGCTTTGCTTGCCTAACAATATTAAGGATACGTCGTCTAACCCTGCTAGCGGTAGCACCAGGGAGACATCTCACAAAACCATTTTCCTCAAACTTCACACCTCTTATGATAGAATCGCCCACCAACAGCTGCTTACTATCAGTCCTCACCTTATCCTTTTTGTCTTTGGCTGCAGTCTTGCAAACTTTAGGCCTGGGAGATGATTGTTCCTCCCCCACTGTGCCTGAGCCATCCTCCATGTTGCTCTTGCGTTCTGAAAGTGCTGCAAATGAATTATGGAGAGCCACAGACTGTGGGACATGTCTTCTATCAACAACTCTCAGTCTACCAGAACCTGCAGTAACCCATCTTCCATTTCTAGGGGACCTCTGTGGCAGTGGCATTGCAATATTCCCAGCCTGAGTTTGTCTAACAGTTAATTTACAAATCTCAGATTTCAAAAATGAAATGTCCTGCTGCATTATGGAGAGCTGTCTACAGATCAGACAGCATCCAAACCTCCGAAGAGTGGAACCTGAAATAAAAGCACATCAATTCCTGCACAGAACCAGGTCTGCCATTTTAAAGAGGGGAAAGATTTTAAACAAATTTAACTTTTTTAGATTGTATCCACCTCCAGATTACCTCCTGAATATCTCAGATGCACTTATAAATTCTGCACTTGAGAATGCTGCAAGCTATAATTAGGCAAGCTAATACTATGTTGCTATATATACACACACTCCCACAAAAGCTCCTCCCCAATAACAAATTTAACACCTTAATCACCTATGCTCATTTGCAATCAGACAATAGCAAGAACCTGTCTAACAAATTCCTTACCTGTTTTGAAGCACAGTGTCTGAGTATCCACCCAAAACACAGCTGAAGTTCTGCTACAGTGGAAAAGCTCTAAGTTAGTCTCCTGAATATCTCAGATCCACTTATAAATGCTGCACTTGAGAATGCTGCATCCACCTGCTGACTGATAGCTGCTAAGTATACCCAATAAACAGTGGCTGCAGGGAGGGGACGAGCCCACGTCTCATGAATCTGATTCCTCGCTGAAGTTTTGGTGCAGTTTAATATGTAACCATTGCACAAATTAACATAAAATCAGACGGATTGGTAACTTAAAGTGGCTCTGGAAAAAAATCTAAACGTGGCCTCATTTTGTAGTTGGGTCCAAATTAGAGGAAGGCAGAGCCAACACAAGTAGGCAGGGTCAGCAATATCATATTGTAGCACACTATTCCACCCCAAAAGTGCCAAATACTACAGTTCATCACAAAATACTGCCCCTAGCAGCAGGGGTGCACCTAGTCTTTCTGCTGCCTAAGGCGAAAACTAAAATGACACAACCCTTCAATACCAATTTCTTAACCTCTTTACCACAAAAAAAAGCGCTCATTGCCCATGGCCCTTCCGCTGCCCCCCTTTTGCTCCTACCTGGTGCTGCCTCACCTGGCCTCAATGGTGGTGCACCCCTGCCTAGAAGCTCAAAATATATCCCAAAAAATTTCCACTGGTCGGCCATGAGGAGGGCTGAGGTGGTTCCCTGGGCATCGGCCCACCTGGAAATTTCCCCATAAGGTCTATGGCCAGTCTGCCCCTAAAACACCCCTGACAATCAGCAGTTTGAAGAGGCTGCGGTGAGAGCTGATGCGTCCTCTTCCTAGGTCAGAGATATCACATTCATCAGTCACATGGCCTATGTGCAGTTCAGTCCTATTCAAGTGAATGGGCCTGGGCTGTAATAGCAAGGACAGCCACTATACAATGTACAGCGCTGTGCTTGATATGCTGTGTGGAGGCCACAGCGCGCCTTATCAAACAGCTGAGTCTAGAGCCTGCGCAGATCAGATATCGATGACTATACCAGTCATCAATATTCTGCTCCCAGAAAACCCTGGAATCTGCACGTGAACCTGCATTTCTGCAGAAACCTCCTTATCTTGAGAATTAAAGTTTTCTGCAGCCAAGATGTCACCTCTAACAAACAAGTTCCATCCCTGGATGTAATGAAGCTCATTTGTGTTCAGGACATGAGGTTAGAGATAAATGTAAGACAGATGTGTTGCTTGGTGAGCAAATCATGGATGGATAACTATTGTTGTTAAATCATTTTGATCTGTCAGGCCATTAGCAGAACAAGACTCCAGTCAATACATGTCGCTCTGCACTCACATGAAAAATACTTCGAAATAAGCAGTAAATCCCACTTCCTGACAAGGGTGTGGTGCCCCTTCCACTAGTGAACAAAGATGGATTAGAGGAAGAATTATCCTCAAACAGAGGACATAGTGAAGCTATACTTGTTTAAAGAGCACTGGGTCGTGGATCCCTCGGGCCTGTTTAAACAAGTATATTAGTTTTATTATCTATATTTGATCAGGTTTCACAGAAGTTAAAAGGACTTCAAAAATTAAAGGGATTGCCCGAGTTAAACAAAAACTCATGCAGCCCTTGCACATTTAATATTACAAAAGAAGCCATACTGACCCTTTTCTCCACCGCTTCTTCTAGAGCTGTGCTCCTTGTCGCTCATGTCATCTTCCTAGCTGCAGTAGTGATGTTCCATAAACACAGGCAGGGGCAGACTGGCTATAGACCCTAAAGAGAAATTTCCAAGTGGGCCAATGCCCCGGGCGCCACCCAAGCTTCCCTCATGGCTTCTGCCCGGGAACATAACAAGCTTATGCTCTGAGCATTAACTAATGATAGAAGCATCTGTTACTTATGTCCCTGGTCGATGGCCGCAGCTGGCCTCCTGAATTCAACTGTATTGCCATTCTCAGGACAAGGATACAGTTGAAAACTGTGGTGAGAATGGCAAAATGCTGTGCTGTGCTGCGGTATTTGGCTCTGCCTACTTCTGTTGTACCTGCTATTTGTCTTGCCCTGCCTTCTGTCAATCTGGACCCAACTACAACATGGGGCCACTTTTTTTCCCTCAGTTCGTCCCTGCACACAGGTCACTGTGCAGCCAATCACTGGCCTCAGCTGTATACAGGACGTCACTGCTGAAGCCAGTGACTGGTTGCAGTGGTGAATCGTGTGTGTGAAATTCTGCTCGGAGCTAGTGAAATAAACAACAGCAGGGAGGACCTAAGCTCAGTGCTGCAAGAAGTTGGGGAAAAAAAGGGGCGAGGATGGTTTGTTTTGTTATTTTGGTACATGTAGAGGGCTGGGCAAATTTTTATCTAACTCTAAGGAAGAATTTTGCATATGGTACTTTCATAATACATGAATGCAAGAATAGGATTTGAGTGGCTTACAGAGTCCTATGCCCATGAATAAAGGAGTTTGATTCTTCTGAATAATATTTTTTTTTGCGAGAAAGTTCCCCCCAAAATTAGATGATTACAGTTATTACACTTTTGGAACCTCCATTATTCAGCTGTGGAGAACATGGGACCAAACGTTCAATTCCCCAGCACGTCACCAAAGGGAAATAAAGCATTGCATGATGCACAATGAAATCAATGTGTGTAATGTATGAATGCAGCAGGTCCTTCAGAGACAGATTAGCTCTCTGTAGCCATCATCCACTCTGGCTAATTGATGGTGCTCCCAAATGAGGCACTTCAGAAAGCGCTAACAGAGTAATTGAAAATACTAATAGTGCGATTTACATTAGAGACAACCCTCCAGGCTCCCCCTTACTAAGGCTTATTGGCCTCAGTCTATGTGTAGAAATTACCTGGTAATCTCCTGTTTGTCACTGGTGGTTTAGTAATATGTACTTCATAATCATTCTGCCCTTGCTGTACTGGAAATCAGCTGTATGTGTAAAGGGCTCCCTGGTCATCCTATGATAGACTTGTGCTATACATAGCAGCCAATCAGAGGAGACTGAGCTGCAGACGGAGGGGACAAGCAGCAGCCTGGACCAATGATGAGACAAGAGGTGTGTCTCAGACTACCTCAGACTCCCTGTAGACACTGTAACTAAATTGCAGTCACAGATTACAGCTCTGCTTAATGGAGCTAATATAAAAAGCAGCAAAGCAGCAAGTACTGCAGAAAACAAATGGCAGGTAATCATCTCCTGTATGTACTGACATATTAATTTTAATGGACAATTACTTTGATTGTGTGAACTACTGCAAAATAAAACATTAAGTGGGCTGGAGATTGTTGTGATAAAACGCTATAAACATAAGCTAGTATGTAATTTTATATTTTATCTAAAACAATGAAGCTACTGTTACAATGGAAATGTTAGATTGGATTAAAATGCGTGATCGGTGGTGTAACATTGTCTTTAGTAAAGTACTTCAGTAGGTTTGTATCTTGCCCAGATTGCTCAGATGAGTGAGATAAAAGGAAACCAGAAGGTTGTATGGTTTCAGCAAAGTATAGTATTGTGGAACTGGTTTATTCAGACTTTATTTATGGGCTAGATTTATTTTGGAATGGTAGGTAGGATTGGTAGAGGAACCTACCATTCCATCCCACTCCAGTACAAATACTCCCCCTAGCCTGAGGTATTCTCAGGTATACTCACTGAGATTGTTACTGGGGGGAAAAAACTGAGGCCTCAGAATGTCAGTCTGGGTCAGAGCCTTGAAGCTGGTAGACCTGTCTCCTCTGAAAGCCTCATCTGCTTGTTAAGTGTACCTAACTGAGGTAGATATACTGTTTAGTAAGTGCCCAGATAGGCAAGGTCTTTGATTTGTGTTTAATTTTTGGTGCCATGGCTTCACCCAAGTCATTGCACAACTTGGTTGTCCTGGAGTCTGCTAGATGCTATATTATAAAATAAAGATGTGTAGAAGGGCACTCAACACATGGAGTCACATCGAAATATGGGAATTCGAATAAATTGTGATTTATTGAACATAATCTAAAATAGACAACTGGAGTAGTAAAAACAGCAAAAGTAAAACACACAATAAAAGGCGTATCATATAGGCATAAAATGGCAATCAAACGAGCAATATACCCTGTTAAAAATAATGGGAGGCGGGAGTTCCAATTATAATGTCCAGTACCACAAAAAACGCAGGTCAACGCTGCATCCAGATTAGGGTCCTTAATCTGCAGTTGTGGGGACTTTCGATATTTTCCTAATATATAATCGTATAGCCTTAGGGCTCTTTCACATCTGCGTTCTTTTCTTCCGGCATAGAGTTCCGTCGTCGGGGCTCTATGCCGGAAGAATCCTGATCAGTTTTATCCTAATGCATTCTGAATGGAGAGAAATCCGTTCAGGATGCATCAGGATGTCTTCAGTTCCGGACCGGAACGTTTTTGCTCCGGCCAAAAATCCTGAAGACTTGCCGCAAGGCCGGATCCGGAATTAATGCCCATTGAAAGGCATTGATCCAGATCCGGCCTTAAGCTAAACGTTGTTTCAGCGCATTGCCGGATCCGACGTTTAGCTTTTTCTGAATGGTTACCATGGCTGCCGGGACGCTAAAGTCCTGGCAGCCATGGTAAAGTGTAGTGGGGAGCGGGGGAGCAGCATACTTACCGTCCGTGTGGCTCCCGGGGCGCTTCATAGTGACGTCAGGGCGCCCCGGGAGCATGGATGACGTGATCGCATGGCACGTCATCCATGCGCATGGGGCGCTCTGACGTCATTCTGGAGCGCCCCGGGAGCCACACGGACTGTAAGTATGCCGCTTCCCCGCTCCTACTATGGCAACCAGGACTTTAATAGCGTCCTGGCTGTCATAGTAACACTGAACGCATTTTGAAGACGGATCCGTCTTCAAATGCTTTCAGTACACTTGCGTTTTTCCGGATCCGGCGTGTAATTCCGGCAAGTGGAGTACACGCCGGATCCGGACAACGCAAGTGTAAAAGAGGCCTTAGGCCGTCTAAATTAAAACCATTTTGTGGCATCCCACATTGTTGAATGGTATTAAAATCGGCACAACAGCAATATTCGACAAATAAACTATAGGAATCTTTACTTAGCTTTATATGTAGGAGCTTGTTCGAGGCCTTCTGCTGGTAAACGCTGTAGCAGTGGTCAGATTATCCGCTGTAGGGTATGGAGATTTTGTGTACAGCGTCCCACGTGTAGCGGACCTTTCAGCGTCCCACGTGTCGTTACCTTTGAACAAGGATTCGATGATTAACCCAGGCACTGTAGTCATCGAGTCACGCACATTCGATGGATCTTTTTCGGGTGCAGCAAGATTCAATGCTTGCCTCTTTGTCGATCCTATGGGCGTTCCTCTCCAAGTGTTGTGTCTTTCGGGTAATTGAAGTCCGTACTCTTTAATCTTTTTTCTTCTTCCAATAAGTAAAGTCCAGTAAATGTGGATTATGGTTATGTCCCCACTATGCAAGTAAATAGATTGAGCACCAAACGCGTTTCGGAGTGTTGCTTTACTCCTTCCTCAGTGGTAATGCTTGCATAGAGTGTTTGTTGCCTTTATATCCCTCCTTCCTGGATTCCTCACCAAAAATGGACTGGATTCCAATTCAAAAACACTTATGAATGAGGTTGCGGTTTTGATGCGGTTTTGATGCGTTTGTGATGCGTTTTTTGTGTTCAATGCAAATGCGTACACGTAGGACGCTGTACACAAAATCTCCATACCCTACAGTGGATAATCTGACCACTGCTACAGCGTTTACCAGCAGAAGGCCTCGAACAAGCTCCTACATATAAAGCTAAGTAAAGATTCCTATCTTTTATTTGTCGAATATTGCTGTTGTGCCGATTTTAATACCATTCGACAATGTGGAACGCCACAAAATGGTTTTAATATAGACGGCCTAAGACTATGCGATTATATATTAGGAAAATATCGAAAATCCCCACAACTGCAGATTTAGGACCCTAATCTGGATGCAGCGTTGACCTGCGTTTTTTGTGGTACTGGACATTTTAATTAGAACTCCCTCCTCCCATTATTTTTAACAGGTCTATATTGCTTGTTTGATTGCCATTTTATGCCTATATGATACACCTTTTATTGTGTGTTTTACTTTTGCTGTTTTTATTACTCCAATTGTCTATTTTAGATTATGTTCAATAAATCGCAATATATTCGAATTCCCATATTTCGATGTGACTCCATGTGTTGAGTGCCCTTCTACACATCTTTATTTTATAACCTTTATTTCTTGATCTGGGTGCATCAATTGCAGTTGGAGCACCATAGAAATCCTAAATCAGGGTGAGTCGCCCCATATATTCTTCGTAGATGCTATATTAACTGAAGTGGACTTCCTGTGTCAAGTAAGGTCTGTCACCGCCAGCCCTGTTCACACATGTACATCCATACAGTGGAAAGTTTATAAGAAATGGGGAAAAAAGATATTGAGCTTATAACTTGTCCGTCCTTGTACAATAAAGGAAATGCTTGAGAAAGCAGGGTACACACACACATACAGATATGCATTCCCACTTATCCTGCCAGCAAACAGTAGATGTTTTATCCAATGTGTTATGTGCCAGGAACAATATTGTGTTCCCTAGTTGCTGCTCGAACCTTCCCAGAATTATAACCCCTCTCTGACCTCCGCTGGAAGACAGGACATTGGACATAAAGTTCACTAGTGCGGCTCACCCGCATCCAGCTGAAAACACACCAGGCTTTGTTCATCTCCCATCTCCCTTCCATTGCTTTAATTAATTGGCTGTTAAGTGGTCGGAATCAGTACAATGCAAGCACTGTTATCTCACGGGTTATATGGCATTTATGGCATTGTCTTTCCCTCTGCTATCGACAATTTTCCTCTGTAATCAATTTCCCTTATGTGAATACACTGTGTGATCCTCCTGTCAAATATATTTTACCCCTGGGAAGAGCAGGTTAATCAGCGCTATGCATAGCAAGGATTCTTAATATAATGTCTACCAGCTATCCCTGGTATTCCTAGAGTTGAAGCCATCCACTACCTGCACAGTTCATACACTTATAAACTCATCCAATGAGATAGAATTAATTCTGCTTGATTGATTTATTTAATTTTATTATATATCATGGATTTTTGTGGGGGGCTCGATAAGGAAGAGACGGAAGCAATGCGGCAGAAATAAACACATATTCATATAGTGTTTATATGGATGGAGATGGAAATTGGTATTGGAATTTATTTTTTGAAACGACACACATGTATATTACATTCATAATGTGGATCAAATGCCTAGATAGGGGTAAGACAATATGTTCCAGCTACCATACACAACCAATAGTCTCGTAAAATCCTGTGGCCATAAGCCGTTTTTGGCAGTGTTTTGGCCGGGTGCAGCAGCAGAACCATATGGCCTTTCCTTCAGTGTTTCTTATAGAGATAACACCTCTGGTGAGTAATCACATCACATGTGCAGTTCTAAAGGAATTCTCAGTACATAACCTTTTTGGCTACTCGAGGACTAGAGTTGAGAACTGCCAGTTGGAAATAAAAACTCTATGCAAAAACGGGACGATCAGACAAATACGTTATGTGTTAAGGGTTGAACCTCAAACGTCTGACATTGCCCATATTCATCTAGTGGCTTATAATAGCGAATAAAGGGTTTAAATGGACCTAACACATAGCTTACTGAATGCTCCCCTTTAATGCTTCCCATGTAAGTGAGTGTATTTTTTCTATGGGGAGGGGAAAATAATTCCCTGCCATTTACCACCTCTGCAGGAAATCCATCCACATAGGCAGTCATACATGAAATGTGTATGGGCCCCCTAACTCATGGTCACCTAAAATACATTTGTACAAGCTAATCGTTGAGCAAGCATGACGTTCTAGTTATTAAAATATACAGTCCGGTCCATAAATATTGGGACATTGACACAATTCTAACATTTTTGGCTCTATACACCACCACAATGGATTTGAAATGAAACGAACAAGAAGTGCTTTACCTGCAGACTGTCAGCTTTAATTTGAGGGTATTTACATCCAAATCAGGTGAACGGTGCAGGAATTACAACAGTTTGCATATGTGCCTCCCACTTGTTAAGGGGCCAAAAGTAATGGGACAATTGGATTCTCAGCTGTTCCTTGGCCGGGTGTGTGTTATTCCCTCATTATCCCAATTACAATGAGCAGATAAAAGGTCCAGATTTCATTTTAAGTGTGCTATTTGTATTTGGAATCTGTTGCTGTCAACTCTCAAAATGAGATCCAAAGAGCTGTCACTATCAGTGAAGCAAGCCATCATTAGGCTGAAAAAACAAAACAAACCCATCAGAGAGATAGCAAAAACATTAGGCCTGGCCAAAACAACTGTTTGGAACAGTCTGAAAAAGAAGCAACGCACCGGTGAGCTCAGCAACACCAAAAGACCCGGAAGACTACGGAAAACAACTGTGGTGGATAACCGAAGAATTCTTTCCCTGGTGAAGAAAACGCCCTTCACACTCTCCAGGAGGTAGGTGTAACCTACTGTATAGCAAGAGCACTGTACTCCTACTCGGCTAGGGACTAATTCCTCGCAGCGTATAGACAGAAAACCCAAAATCTGTCAGTTTGAACATACATATGACATTTTGATCCTGTAATTCTTCCTGAGCAGATTATCGACTACCTTTCCAGCAAATGAAAAACAACACAGTGTGCCTTGTTAAATGCTGTTACAACAGGGATTGTCTTGCTGCCTCTTCCTCTCCTGTGTACTAACATTGATTGGAGCTATTTCTATGCAACTATATTGCATCTAAGGCTGAGTTCACACCACCATTATTTTCTCTTTCTTCTTATCCAACAGATGCATGCGCACCCTCCCTCCATTCATTTCTATAGGTCTGCCGAAAATAGCCGAGCGCTGGCTTGGCTATTTCCGTCTGCCCCATAGAAATGAATGGGAGCAGGTGCCGCACGTGAGCAATGTGCTCCCATTCACTTCTATGGGAGCAGCGCTTGGTGGTGGACGGATCCTCTAGCCACAGCTTTCCCCGCTCTGTTCTCATTGGGACCGGCACCTATTAGACAATGGGGGCATATCCTAGCAATATGTTCCCATTGTCTGTGATGGGAATGCCCCTTTAAGTGTTTAGAGCAAACATTGAAAAAGTATTGCCTCAGATTACTCCTTTTATGGATCTGTATGATAATACAGTGTCCTATTGTAACTTGTAATGGTTGACTCCTTCCACATTGTGTCCAATATTTACAGTAAGGTAAGTACAGTAGCCATGCAGTTTTGTAGAACAGGTGTGGCACGGTATGTTTATTTAATGATCAGTGCATAGTAACATTTGTCGCAAATCCTTCTGACAACCCTGAAATGTAATGTGACCACTTCACTCTTATCTCTGTTGTTTGGCCACTGGCCATACAATCACACCAGTACTTCCAAGGTACCCTACCCACTCTATACAGTTGTGGCATGACATGAATTTCTGATGTCACTTTTTCAGATTGCATAGTTTCCGAATGGCAACAGTATTTTTTTCACTGGGGGCCTAAGTGCTGTGATCCCCAGTGATCCCAAGAACTGAGGCCCCCAATGTCCTTTGTGAATGGGGAGGGGGGGGGGGGGGGGTTGTGTGCTTGCATGACTACCACCCCATTCCTTTTTTATGCTACTCCTGAGTACAGTGCTCGGCTCTACTTCTGATAATCACTTTGAAGTGGAGCAGTGGTCACGTATGCGCACTACCACTCCATTCACATCGAAAATCAGGGACCTCCATTCAGCAGTCAACTCGCAATGATCAGACACAGTGTTCTTTAAAGCACAAGGAGTCACATTATTTATTTTCTGTATTGGCAATGCAGAGGAGGTATTTTGCTTTGAAAACCACCAGTGACCATTGTGAGGACTCTATAAGTCCTGACAGCAATATTGGGGCTCACTAAAGTGAAATCTTGATGTCCTTTTAACTAAGGTAATAGATTTGCCGGCAGTTCCACATTCACTGTAATGCATCTTCAGATCACTGGCTATAAGGTAAAAGATCAGCCCTGCTACATCTACAAAATGCACAGAGATAGGTTTCTAGCACAACATTTGCGTACTTGTCTGCGTGATTTTTAGAGGTAGGATGCATTGATTGCGCATATTTAATGTCCCCGGGAGCTGTGACATGAAATCTTTCCTCGTGAAAGGGTCAGCTCAGAATGCTCATTAAGATGATGGATAACTCTACAGGAAAGTAACGGCAGCATTTATTTTTAGATCTGGAGAGGCAAGAAAGTGGGCCAAGCCACTGAAAGTAGAAACCTTCACACCTTTGCTCTCCAGAGAACAGTCTGTGCTTCCACCCTAGTCCCACACAGGCTGTCATCCAGTCTCAGAAGTAAAGAGTATATTACATTCTTACAGTAAATATAGGCTTACCTGAATGTCCACCATCAGTCAATGTCGTAATCTCATTCTATACATTCCTTTCAAGTGCACTGATAAAGTGCTGCTTTATAGGACATTGATCACTTACAGAGCTAGTAATACACAATGTATACATTATATATTCACAGACCCACCGATAAAAAGTACTACTGGGGACTAGAAGAGGTCAATCGTTTCATGCACAGATATTTCAAACTGCGACAAAATATGTTGTGTGATTCAGGGCAATTAATTATTCTTTGTGGACAGACATTTCAGGAGTAGGATCGAATGCCTGCTATGAGAGAAATTGTAAAAAGTGGTAAGGCCATGGGATGTAAAGGCAACACCAGATTGTATGTTAGTTTTGTATGGATTTATGTGCTTTGATTATCATGATGATGGCCCCTGTCAGGGGAATGTATTTGGGATGTATTAGGCAGCAAATGAACAGTCAGTTCTTGAAGTTGTGTTGAAAACAAGAAAAACTGGACAACTATTAAGGATCTCACTGACTTGATAAAGACCAAATTGTGATGCCCAGATGGGTCAGAGCATCTTCAAAACAGCAGGTCTTGTTGGATGTTCACAGCATGCGGTGGTTAGTAGCTACCAAAAGTGGTCCAAAAAAGGTGAAACAGCAGGAGAGTGATTAGTGCCCAAGACTTGTTTCATGGACGTGATACAGTATAATCACTCATGACCATGTATCATAACTAAGGGTGAGCAAATTGAGCTTCGGATCCAAGATCTGAAGTCGATTTGTTGTAAAACTTTCTTTTAACACTGTAAGGAGACCTGTCTCCGTACAGCATTAAAATGTATGAGCTTCACGGAGGCAAAATTCATTAAGTCCGAAGTTGTGTGAGACTTTGGTGAATAACTTAGGGCTTCGATTTTACAACTTTAAAAACATTTTAAAACAGGAATCCAAAGTCGGCTTTGTTACCGAGGTAGCAGCCGATATACACTGCCTGTCCAAAAAAAAAAGTCGCCACCTGGATTTAACAAAGCAAATAGTTATGAGTCTCCTATTGGATAATTACTGCATGGGCGATTATCTTTCAGCTAGCAATAAGTTATTTAACCACAACTGGTGCAATGAGTTGCTTCTGATTTCTTAAACAACCATGTCGAAAGACACATCTCGTGGTCGTGGAAAAGATGTTAGTCTGTTTGAGAAGGGTCAAATCATTGGCATGCATCAAGCAGAGAAAACATCTAAGGAGATTGCAGAAACTACTAAAATTGTGTTAAAAACTGTCCAACACATTATTAAAAACTGGAAGAAGAAATGTGTCAGGAAAAAAAATCCTGAATGATTGTGATCGTCGATCACTTAAACATTTGGTGAAATCAAATTGAAGAAAAACAACAGTGGAACTCAGGGCTATGTTTAATAGTGAAAGTAAGAGCATTTCCACACGCACAATCACAATGCGGAAGAAACTCATGGGATTGGCACTGAACAGCTGTGTAGCCGTAAGAAAACCACTAATCAGTGAGGCAAACCAGAAAAAAAGGCTTCAATTTGCTAGGGAGCATAAAGATTGGACTCTGGAGCAATGGGAGAAGGTCATGTGGTCTGATGAGTCCAGATTTACCCTGTTCCAGAGTGATGGCCGCATCAGGGTAAGAAGAGAGGCAGATGAAGTGATGCAACCATCATGCCTAGTGCCTACTGTACAATCCTGTGGGGGCAGTGGTATGATCTGGGGTTGCTGCAGTTGGTCACGTCTAGGTTCAGCAACAGTATGTGCTCCAAGAATGAGGTCAGCGGACTACCTGAACATACTGAATGACCAAGTTATTCCATCAATGGATTTTTTCTTCCCTGATGGCACGGGCATATTCCAAGATGACAATGCCAGGATTCATCAGGCTCAAATTGTGAAAGAGTGGTTCAGGGAGCATGAGACATCATTTTCCCACATGGATTGGCCACCACAGAGTCCAGACCTTAACCCCATTGAGAATCTTTGGGATGTGCTGGAGAAGGATTTGCGCAGCAGTCAGACTCTACCATCATAAATGCAAGATCTTGGTGAAAAATTATTGCAACACTGGATGGAAATAAGTGACATTGTAGAAGCTTATCGAAACAATGCCACAGCGAATGCGTGCCGTAATCAAAGCTAAAGGCAGTCCAACGAAATATTAGCGTGTGTGACCTTTTTTTTTTTGGTGGCGACTTTTTTTTTGGACAGGCAGTGTATCTTGTTAGTGATAAATGCATCCATCTCTGCCTGAGACACTTTTTCTGCCCCCTTCCTTCTGAACTGATCGTTCGCTCGCAATTCACAACTAAAATTCTTCTGCTTGAGAAATGAGATATATTTTCAGAACACTGAGGGATCAGGTTACAGTTAAGTCTGTGAAGAGGAGAGGATCAGCTGCAGTAAGAGAGAGGCGGAGAGACATATAGACACAGTTGGTTCCAGTACGTTTTCCCTCTCATCTCAGTGCAGGATCCACTGCTACTGTATAAATGTCCCCCATGACACTTCTGTGTGTAAGAGAGAATATGGGAAGCAAATGTGTGTGCTGTGTATGAGCAGATATAGTCTCTGCCCACTCAGTGAAAACTGACAGAGATGTAGCCTGCAGAGTAGAGACTGGTGAATGATACAAAATACAAGTCTCATAATAACTAGATATAGTATTATTGCTTCTAGGCTAGCCTATACTGAAAAATCATCTATAATGACAAGAATGCTTTAAAATTGGAAAACAATAGCAATGCAGAACATTTCTTTATTTATTGTAGTAGTTCCTAAAGTGGAAATTCCATTCTAATACCTTAAAGGGTTTTTCTGGGACTCCTATATTGATGACCTATTCTCAGGATAGGCCATCAGCATTTGAACAGTGGGGGTCTGACCCCTGGCCATCAGCTGTTGAAGGGGCTGTGGCACTCCCCTGAATGCTATGACCTTCTCACAGTGCCATACACTGTATAGTGGCTCTGCTTAGTATTGCCGTTTAGGCCCATTCACTTGAATGGGATTGAGCTTCAACTAGGCCATGTGATAATTATGATGTTACTGGCTTAGGAAGAGGCTGCAGTGCTCACTAGAGCACCACAGGCTCTCCAAACAGCTGACTGGCAGGGGTGCTGTCAGTCGGATCTCCACCAATAAGATATTGATGACCTATCAATATATGAATTACAGAAAACCCCTTTATAAGAATTGTCGAAGTTAACGAAAAACTTCCCAAGCAAAATAAATAATCCACCTATATTCCGGTCCTCCTCCTGGTGTTTGTGTACAAGGCTGTGGTGGTGGTGCATAAAGTATATCACGTGTGATGGTTGCAGTCAATCACTGGCCCCAGTGGTCTTGAGCCGTATATAGCAGAGTCCAGTGATTGGCTGCAGCGATTACGTGCTATATACCACTACATCACTGCTTTTTACTACAAAATTACAGTGAGATAAAGAGTAAAAAGATCAAAGAGAGGCATGGAGTATTATTAATCATGTTAATGCTCCGTGTCTCTGCTGTCCGGAACGGGGCTTGGCTCTCTTTCACGCAGCGGATTCTACGCACGGCATCCGCTCGTGTGAAAGAGACCTTATAGGGAGAGAGCTACAGCAAAAAGGGCGTGACCCCTGAGGAGGGACACACCCCATGAGAAAAGACTCGCCCCCATGAGAAGCCAGCCTGGAATAAATCTAGCAGAACAATTGAAGAAGTGAATGAGGATATCTCTGGATCTAAGTGAGGTACAGGTCTGGTTTTAGCTTTGTTAGAAAGAGAATGTTATGTAATACATGATGTCTGATTTTCATTATGTAACATCAGTCATGGCATAACCCCTCTAAAATACCTTGTATTTCACCTGTATCATTGAGAACTGGAAAGTACATAGTAAAGTACAAGGAAAGTGTTGTATAGGCAAATATCAAGTAATATGCATGACCAAGACCCACTGTAAAATCAGTAAAACTGCTAGTTTGAAGCATGTTTGAGCTTTCAGAGCATTTGTGTGTAGATTTCCAGATACAGGTACATACAATGTACAACCCACATTAGACTGGAGAAAGCTTTATGTTTTCTTTTCTTGGCACGCAAGACTTGCAGAAGCAGGTCAGGCATGACTGGGAATTTAATGCAAGCAGTTTGCTACTACAACACCTTATCGAAACTATGATCACAACCCAGGAGGCTCACGTTTCATATGGATGTCTGCTGGTAATCAATATGACACATCCGCTTTATTGCTGTACTTGTACTGATGCTATCACATGTTTAGTAGTAGGTCCTCTGGAATAATAGCACAGACAGATCTCCTTCTGGCTAGGATAGAGAGTGTGTAAATTGTACTGCTTAATCCCCTATTGACCAGAATATGTCAATCTTTAAAGGTGTAATCATACCTGCTGGCATATAAACATATAACACACCCTAATGAGCAATGTCCATCACATTTTCTATTTTTTTTTTATTGGGACTATAAAAAACTCATTTACAGGAGAAAACAGCCCGCTGCGGTGCCTTTAGCCTGCAAAGACCACACAGCAATTTCATGCAGACAGTACCAGGTTTTTTAAAGGGATTGTCCCATGAATAATATTCTAGATTTTTCAAAGCAGCATGTGCATCTGAATGCTTTTGTAATTACATGTAATAAAAAATGGTATATCCATTGAGTTATTCATTTAAATCTACCTGTACAGCACCATCTGCTGTTTGCCTTTTTTCTAAATTCTCTCTCCAGCTCACGGAGGTTGACATTCATGCTCAGTTCCATCCTTAACTGCCACCCGCTGCAGCAGAAAGGACACGCTCTGTGAGAAAGTGCACACCTGGTTCCATATGAGGTACGGGGCTGGTTCTAAGTTTGTTAGAAAAAGACTATCATGTACTATATGATGCATGATTATCATTTTTTACATTACTCATGGAATAACCCCTTTTAATTGATCAAGGCAAAGTTTGAACTGTCCCTCGGGGGACATAATATGGCTCTGTTTTAAAAGAGGCCACATAATACGTTTCTGAGATATACTTCTAGAATAAAGTCAGTGCCAATTTATGCCAGAACCAACTGATAATCTGAAAGATCCTTACAGCTCATGTGAGGAAAGAGCTTTAATGCGACTTCTCTCTGGAATCCACTCATGACATTTTGTGTGAAATTTTGCAGGAGTGGGAAGGTGAGAAGATCTGTGTGGTGTGATGCTGTGCAGTTAAAAAGCTGTATGATGATACAAACATATGTCACTACAACTGTGCTGTTACATGTGTGGTTGTAAACTGCATTAACCTACAGGGCTTTTATTTGTTATGCCTATAGGGTCCCAAACAAATGGCCTTCTGTAAAGCGCAGTCTGTTGCATAGCATCCTCTGGCTTCTGCCAAGTGAATGGAGCTCCATGGATACACAAAGGGATTGTGCAGTGCAAATATGTTAATAACCTATCCTCAAGACAGGTCATCAATAGCATAATCGGCAGTGGTCCCATTCCAGGCACCCCTGCCGATCAGCTGTTTGAAGGGATGGCGGCACTCGGGCAAGAGCTGCTTCCCCTTCAAAATGACCTGTCCACCATTTGATTTGCTGCAGCTGCACAGTTAAATTAACTGGTCGCCCCATTAACCTGAATGGGACAAGCAGTTGCAATTATCCTGCGAGACGACACACAGGTGATTTTGAAGTGGAAGCAGTGCTTGTATGAGCGCCGCTGTCCCTTTGCACTGCACAACCCCTTTAACATATAAGCCACTAGCTTTAAAGGGTTTCTACCACCAGATTTGGTCCTATTTAGCTGACTGACACTAGCGATGTGCTAGTGTCAGCAGTCCATAACAGTGTTCTTACTTATCATGTGTCTGCTGCCGTTCACCTTAAAAACGTACTTTTAGGCCTCATGCACACGACAGTATTTTTTCACGGTCCGCAAAAACGGGGTCCGTGATCCGTGACCGTTTTTTCGTCCGTGGGTCTTCCTTGATTTTTGGAGGATCCACGGACATGAAAAAAAAGTCGTTTTGGTGTCCGCCTGGCCATGCGGAGCCAAACCGATCCGTCCTGAATTACAATGCAAGTCAATGGAGACGGATCCGTTTGACGTTGACACAATATGGTGCAATTGAAACGGATCCGTCCCCATTGACTTTCAATGTAAAGTCAGGAGTCCCTTTTATACCATCAGATCGGAGTTTTCTCCAATCCGATGGTATATTTTAACTTGAAGCGTCCCCATCACCACGGGAACGCCTCTATGTTAGAATATACTGTCCGATATGAGTTAGATCGTGAAACTCAAATCCGACAGTATATTCTAACACAGAGGCGTTCCCATGGTGATGGGGACGCTTCAGGTTAGAATATATTAAAAGAACTGTGTACATGACTGCCCCCTGCTGCCTGGCAGGTGCTAACTCGCTGGTGGCCAGTGGGCCCCCCCTTCCTCCCCTGTAGTTAACTCTTTGTTGTCCAGTGCGGCTGGCCCCCCCTCCCTCCCCTGTAGTTAACTCGATGGTGGCCAGTGGGCCCTCCCCCCGCCCTCCCCCTCCTAATTAAAATCTCCCCCCTATCATTGGTGGCAGCGGAGAGTTCCGATCGGAGTCCCAGTTTAATCGCTGGGGCTCCGATCGGTAACCATGGCAACCAGGACGCTACTGCAGTCCCGGTTGCCATGGTTACTTAGCAATTTGTAGAAGCATTATACTTACCTGCGAGCTGCGATGTCTGTGACCGGCCGGGATCTCCTCCTACTGGTAAGTGACAGGTCTGTGCGGCGCATTGCTTAATGATCTGTCACTTACCAGTAGGAGGAGCTCCCGGCCAGTCACAGACATCACAGCTCGCAGGTAAGTATAATGCTTCTACAAATTGCTAAGTAACCATGGCCTGCAGCAGCGTCCTGGTTGCCATGGTTACCGATCGGAGCCCCAGCGATTAAACTGGGACTCCGATCGGAACTCTCCGCTGCCACCAATGATGGGGGGGGGGAGATTTTAATTAGGATGGGGAGGGAGGGGGGAGGGCCCACTGGCCACCAACGAATTAACTACAGGGGAGGGAGGGGGGGGGGGCCGGCCGCAATGGACAACAAAGAGTTAACTACAGGGGAGGGAGTGGGGGGACGGCCGCCCTGGACAACAAAGAGTTAACTACAGGGGAGGGATGGGGGGCCCACTGGCCACCAATGAGTTAACTATAGGGGAGGGAGGGGGGGATGGGCGGCCGCACTGGACAACAAAGAGTTAACTACAGGGGAAGGAGGGGGGGGCCGGCCACACTGGCCACCAATGAGTTAACTACAGGGGAGGGAGGGGGGGGGGCCGGCCGCACTGGCCACCAATGTGTTAACTACAGGGGAGGGAGGGGGGGCCGGCCGCACTGGCCACCAATGAACGGCAGCAGACAGATGATAAGTAAGAACACTGTTATGGACTGCTGACACTAGCACATCGCTAGTGTCAGTCAGCTAAATAGGACCAAATCTGGTGGTAGAAACCCTTTAAATGAGCCTTACATATACACTAAATGTGATGATGTGTGCATAGAGCAGAGGTTCTGCATGTTCTTCATACCATTCCTGAACAGTACGTGCAGTATGGCAGGGCACATTAACTTGCTCTAAGAGGCCATTACCATTATGGAATACCATTGTTATGGAGCTGTGTATTTGACTTCAGCAGTGTTTAGGTAGGTGGTACCAGAAGCCAATGTTTCCCAGCAGAACATTGCCCAGACGATCGCACTTCCCCCACCAGTTTGCCTTCTTCCAATACTGCATCTGGGTGCCATTGCTTCCCCAAGTAAGCAACAGAAATTGACCTGGCCATGTACATAATGTAAAAATAAAATAAAAAAGTCAGTCATTCATGAGCCCAGGCAACCTTCTTCCACTGTACTATCTTCTTGTTCTGGTGTTTACATGCTCCTTACAGGTCTTTTCATGGGCACTTTGACTGGTTTGTGGCAATGCGACCCAAACATAGCAAGCAGAGAACATTTACTTACAGCCTATGCCAGTTTGTAGCATACAAAAAATGTCTCGAAACACCATTTTGCTCAAGCGACAATATTTTCTTAGGTTTAGAAACAGTGAGTAGCATACTAAGCAAACTGGGCATCCAGCCCAGATCTTCGTCTGCCCCCTTCTCCAGCTATGGTGGCTGCTACCCCCAAATACTGTTCCTGCCACTGCCCAGAATAACATGAACAGATTAAGTTAAGGGATTCTCCATGTCAAAAAGGTACAGGTATTAATTTTGCGAACACTAACCCATCATCATGCCAATCCCTAGCATTAGCGATTAATGGAAGTTTAATGAATTTCTATATAGCTTAAAGGGACACTGACAGGGCCAATAAGCATATTGAGGTATATATATGGCAGTACAGGTCTTATAATGGGTATTACAATCATATAAGTATCCCCCCTGTCCACATTATACATACAGTAAACTTTAAGTTTTATAACCTGCTCCAACGGTCTTCAATCTGCCCAAGGGGCGGCGTTTCACCTCTCTTGCGCCCAGCCAGCCTCCCCAACTGCCGCTTTAAAGCGGCGCCCAGCTCATGAATATTCAGTTTGCTGGGTGGCTTCTTCGGTCCCCGCTCTGAAGCGCTTTGCTTAACAGTGCCCTCCGCATGCGCCGGATCTTGTAAAGTCGGGGACAGTAAGCGCCGCCCAGCGAAGTGAATATTGATGAGCTGGGCGGCGCTTACTGTCCCCGACTTTACAAGATCCGGCGCATGCGCAGGGCACTGTTCAGCGCAGCGCTTCAGAGCGGGGACCGCAGAAGCCGCCCAGCAAACTGAATATTCATGAGCTGGGCGGCGCTTCAAAGCGGCAGTTGGGGAGGCTGGCTGGGCGCAAGAGAGGTGAAACGCCGCCCCTTGGGCAGATTGAAGACCGTTGGAGCAGGTTATAAAACTTAAAAATAGAAAATCTCAGGGTCCTCTAAGGGTTAAATGGAATCTGTCACCAGTTTTATAGTGTATTAACTAAGGGCAATATAAATTAGTGACAGGTCTCCTTAGCAAAATGTTGGATCACTTTATTTAATTGTCCCAGATGTTTTGCTAAAATCTTGTGCTAAACAGCTTGAGCGCATGCCAGTGATTCCCCATATTCATGAGCTCCTGGCTCTCCCTGCCCACTTGCAGATTATTAACCACTTCAGCCCCGCTAGGTGAAACCCCCTTCATGACCAGAGCACTTTTTACACTTCGGCACTACACTCCTTTCACCGTTTATCGCTCGGTCATGCAACTTACCACCCAAATGAATTTTACCTCCTTTTCTTCTCACTAATGGAGCTTTCATTTGGTGGTATTTTATTGCTGCTGACATTTTTACTTTTTTTGTTATTAATCAAAATGTAACGATTTTTTTGCAAAAAAATTTCATTTTTCACTTTCAGCTGTAAAATTTTGCAAAAAAAACGACATCCATATATAAATTTTTCGCCAAATTTATTGTTCTACATGTCTTTGATAAAAAAAAAATGGTTTGGGTAAAAGTTATAGCATTTACAAACTATGGTACAAAAATGTGAATTTCCGCTTTTTGAAACAGCTCTGACTTTCTGAGCACCTGTCATGATTCCTGAGGTTCTACAATGCCCAAACAGTAGAAAACCCCCACAAATGACCCCATTTCGGAAAGTAGACACCCTAAGGTATTCGCTGATGGGCATAGTGAGTTCATAGAACTTTTTATTTTTTGTCACAAGTTAGCGGAAAATGATGATGATTTTTATTTTTTTTATTTTTCTTACAAAGTCTCATATTCCACTAACTTGCGACAAAAAATAAAAAATTCTAGGAACTCGCCATGCCCCTCACGGAATACCTTGGGGTGTCTTCTTTCCAAAATGGGGTCACTTGTGGCGTAGTTATACTGCCCTGGCAATTTAGGGGCCCAAATGTGTGAGAAGAACTTTGCAATCAAAATCTGTAAAAAATGGCCTGCAAAATCTGAAAGGTGCACTTTGGAATATGTGCCCCTTTGCCCACCTTGGCAGCAAAAAAGTGTAACACATCTGGTATCGCCGTACTCAGGAGAAGTTGGGGAATGTGTTTTGGGGTGTCATTTTACATATACCCATGCTGGGTGAGAAAAATATCTTGGTCAAATGCCAACTTTGTATAAAAAAATGGGAAAAGTTGTCTTTTGCCAATATATTTCTCTCACCCAGCATGGGTATATGTAAAATGACACCCCAAAACACATTCCCCAACTTCTCCTGAGTACGGCGATACCAGATGTGTGACACTTTTTTGCTGCCAAGGTGGGCAAAGGGGCACATATTCCAAAGTGCACCTTTCGGATTTCACCGGTCATTTTTTACACATTTTGATTGCAAAGTTCTTCTCACACATTTGGGCCCCTAAATTGCCAGGGCAGTATAACTACGCCACAAGTGACCCCATTTTGGAAAGAAGACACCCCAAGGTATTCTGTGAGGGGCATGGCGAGTTCCTAGAATTTTTTTTTTTTTGTCGCAAGTTAGTGGAATATGAGACTTTGTAAGGAAAAAAGAAAAAAAAAGAAAAATCATCATTTTCCGCTAACTTGTGACAAAAAATAAAAAATTCTAGGAACTCGCCGTGCCCCTCACGGAATACCTTGGGGTGTCTTCTTTCCAAAATGGGGTCACTTGTGGCGTAGTTATACTGCCCTGGCAATTTAGGGGCCCAAATGTGTAAGAAGTACCTTGCAATCAAAATCTGTAAAAAATGGCCTGTGAAATCCGAAAGGTGCACTTTGGAATATGTGCCCCTTTGCCCACCTTGGCTGCAAAAAAGTGTCACACATCTGGTATCGCCGTACTCAGGAGAAATTGGGGAATGTGTTTTGGGGTGCCATTTTACATATAACCATGCTGGGTGAGAGAAATATCTTGGCAAAAGACAACTTTTCCTATTTTTTTATACAAAGTTGGCATTTGACCAAGATATTTTTCTCACCCAGCATGGGTATATGTAAAATGACACCCCAAAACACATTCCCCAACTTCTCCTGAGTACGGCGATACCAGATGTGTGACACTTTTTTGCAGCCTAGATGCGCAAAGGGGCCCAAATTCCTTTTAGGAGGGCATTTTTAGACATTTGGATCCCAGACTTCTTCTCACACTTTCGGGCCCCTAAAAAGCCAGGGCAGTATAAATACCCCACATGTGACCCCACTTTGGAAAGAAGACACCCCAAGGTATTCAATGAGGGGCCTGGCGAGTTCCTAGAAATTTTTTATTTTTTGCATAAGTTAGCGGAAATTGATTTTTTTGGTTTTTTTCTCACAAAGTCTCACTTTCCGCTAACTTAGGACAAAAATTTCAATCTTTCATGGACTCAATATGCCCCTCAGCGAATACCTTGGGGTGTCTTCTTTCCGAAATGGGGTCACATGTGGGGTATTTATACTGCCCTGGCTTTTTAGGGGCCCTAAAGCGTGAGAAGAAGTCTGGAATATAAATGTCTAAAAATGTTTACGCATTTGGATTCCGTGAGGGGTATGGTGAGTTCATGGGAGATTTTATTTTTTGACACAAGTTAGTAGAATATGAGACTTAGTAAGAAAAAACAAAAACAAAAAAAAAATTTCCGCTAACTTGTGCCAAAAAAAATGTCTGAATGGAGCCTTACAGGGGGGGGGGGGGGGGGGGGGTGATCAATGACAGGGGGGGTGATCAATGACAGGGGGGGTGATCAATGACAGGGGGGTGATCAATGACAGGGGGGTAATCACCCATATAGACTCCCGGATCACCCCCCTGTCATTGATCACCCCCCTGGTAAGGCTCCATTCAGACGTCCGTATAATTTTTACGGATCCATGGATCGGATCCGCAAAACACATGCGGACGTCTGAATGGAGCCTTACAGGGGGGTTATCAATGACAGGGGGTGATCAGGGTGATCACCCCCCCTGTAAGGCTCCATTCAGACATCCGCATGATTTTTTACGGATCCATGGATACATGGATCGGATCCACAAAAAACATGCGGACGTCTGAATGGAGCCTTACAGGGGGGTTATCAATGACAGGGGGTGATCAGGGTGATCACCCCCCTGTCACTGATCACCCCCCCTGTAAGGTTCCATTCAGACATCCGCATGATTTTTTACGGATCCATGGATACATGGATCGGATCCACAAAAAACATGCGGACGTCTGAATGGAGCCTTACAGGGGGGTTATCAATGACAGGGGGTGATCAGGGTGATCACCCCCCTGTCACTGATCACCCCCCCTGTAAGGTTCCATTCAGACATCCGCATGATTTTTTACGGATCCATGGATACATGGATCGGATCCACAAAAAACATGCGGACGTCTGAATGGAGCCTTACAGGGGGGTTATCAATGACAGGGGGTGATCAGGGTGATCACCCCCCTGTCACTGATCACCCCCCCTGTAAGGCTCCATTCAGACATCCGCATGATTTTTTACGGATCCATGGATACATGGATCGGATCCACAAAAAACATGCGGACGTCTGAATGGAGCCTTACAGGGGGGTTATCAATGACAGGGGGTGATCAGGGTGATCACCCCCCTGTCACTGATCACCCCCCCTATAAGGCTCCATTCAGACATCCGCATGATTTTTTACGGATCCATGGATACATGGATCGGATCCACAAAAAACATGCGGACGTCTGAATGGAGCCTTACAGGGGGGTGATCAATGACAGGGGGGTGATCAGGGAGTGTATATGGGTGATCACCCCCTGTAAGGCTCCATTCAGACGTCCGCATGTGTTTTGCGGATCCGATCCATGGATCCGTAAAAATCATGCGGACGTCTGAATGGAGCCTTACAGGGGGGTGATCAATGACAGGGGGTGATCAGGGAGTGTATATGGGTGATCACCCCCCTGTAAGGCTCCATTCAGACGTCCGCATGTGTTTTGCGGATCCGATCCATGTATCCATGTATCCGTAAAAATCATGCGGACGTCTGAATGGAGCCTTACAGGGGGGTGATCAATGACAGGGGGGTGATCAATGACAGGGGGTGATCAGGGAGTGTATATGGGTGATCACCCGCCTGTCATTGATCACCCCCCTGTAAGGCTCCATTTAGACGTCCGTATGCGTTTTGCGGATCCGATCCATGTATCCGTGGATCCGTAAAAATCATACGGACGTCTGAACGGAGCCGGACAGGGGGGTGATCAATGACAGGGCGGTGATCAATGACAGGGGGGTGATCAGGGAGTTTATATGGGGTGATCATGGGTGATCAGGGGTTTATAAGGGGTTAATAAGTGACGGGGGGGGGGGGTGTAGTGTAGTGTGGTGTTTGGTGCGACTGTACTGACCTACCTGAGTCCTCTGGTGGTCGATCCTAACAAAAGGGACCACCAGAGGACCAGGTAGGAGGTATATTAGACGCTGTTATGAAAACAGCGTCTAATATACCTGTTAGGGGTTAAAAAATTCGGATCGCCGCTGGCATGCTGGAGATCCACTCGCTTACCTTCCGTTCCTGTGAGCGCGCGCGCCTGTGTGCGCGCGTTCACAGGAAATCTCGCGTATCGCGAGATGACGCATATATGCGTGACTGTGCGCCAGCCTGCCACCTCCGGAACGCACATGTGCGTTAGGCGGTCCGGAGGTGGTTAATATGAAAAACTGTCAGAAGCAGGAGGGCGAGCCATGAGCTCATGAATTTGGGGGCTCAATGGCATGCGCCAGAGCGGTTAGAACCTAGCAGCATAAAACTGGTGACATATTCCCTTTAACTTTTTAGCACTGCAAACAGCCTCTCAACTCAATTAGGTAATCTGTATCTTAATGTTGGTATCAGGAACACCATAAGGTCCCTTTGGGACGATGATCTAGCAGATTGTCGGGAAGGAAGCGTATCTTCCTGACAATCTGCAAATGTGGCAGAAGGGGAAAGGAGCTCATAGGGTAGTACGTAGATATAATGATGTTTAGGAATAAAACGTGTCAATAGTTATGCATACACAGGCACAACACTCGAAGGGTCGGTGCTGCCGGTAGCTCTCAGTCATTGTGAGTGGAATTGCCGGTTTTCCAGAGGTGTGATATGGAATGCAATAGGGGAATGTGTACTGGGATAGTGCACAGATATGATACCTTTTGGAGCAAATACACGACCTCAGTGGAAGGATATAGAATCTTTATTTATTATTATTGATTGGTACAGAGAGACAACGCGTTGGTAAAAAGTGACGTAAAGCAATAGAGGGTGAAGAAAATATATATAAAAAGGAAATAAAAAGAATAATAGTAAAGTGTGCTTTTGGTGGATTTTGAACTAATGGTGGTCTGGGGATGACATTGTTATGGGGGACCTGTGGATGATGCACTGTTATGGGATCTCTCTCCTAACACCACGGTCCTAGCAATCCCCATTTATAATTCCTTCCCAATTTTTCATATCCTCGTCATAGTTCCCCCACCACAATTCTCCAGCCCCTCTGCATTTCACCGTTCTTAGTATGCTCCTACACCCATCTATCAACATGAATTCTTTACACCTCTCATTTTCCCCATTCTCATCAACATCACACCCGTTTATACATCCATCTTTTCAATTATCTATCCATCAGCTCCATACATACCAACACTAGCCATATATCCACTGTTATAGGGGATCCCTATACCCCTCTATCTCCATATTCTCACCAACATCGCATTCGCTCACATATACCTCCCCTTATTTATCTATTCCATCATCATCTCCTTCCACCCCATCACCAGCTAGTCTTTTATTGTTACGGTTTTCATTTTTACTTTCATCTTCATCCCCCACCCCCATACACTAAGTCCCCATAGTTCCTCCATCATGAGCAGCCTCATCTCAGTTTTGATATAGGCAAGCTAGCTGCAGCTCCCTGACACCCAGCGCATAGTCAGCACACACGCGCAAGTAAAGACCGCTCCGATCCTTTGGGCCAAGCCAGCCGTCAGTCCTAAGCCCCGCCCCCCTCTGATCTAAAAGGCGCACTCTCACACACAAGGGAATACGTGCAAACTGCAGCAGCAGATTCCACAGGTAGTCACCTCCAGTTCTCCCCCCACCCTCTCCTTCCCTCCTGAGACCCTAATTTTCCATTTTATTATATTTATACATTAATCTATCCTTTCCATTATCTCATTGATTACCTGTCAGCAATTTTATACAACACATCATTGCAAAGTACCTCAGCCTCTGTTCTTTTGCCTCCCCTTTCAATTCAAGACCCTCCATGTCATACTTCCTGTATTCATTTGCTCCACAGCCCTGTGAGAAACCGCGCTATCTGCACCAGCACGGATCCCAAAGGTAATAATAACATCCCCCCGTCCTTCCTTTCTCCTCTTCGTTTCTCTCTCATCTAGGATACCGGCTTTCTTCACATGTTACAGTTATTAGTATGCTCCAGCTCTGTTATCCCACAAGATCAAAGTCGCTCACCCACCCCCAAGTTCACTTTTTGCGTGTCCTCTATCAATTCACAGCCCGAACCTGCTCTAATTCCCCAATTACAGTGGTCTCCCCACGACCATAAACAAGTGGTCTCTTCCCCTCTCGCCCCTCACATCCACCAACACTGACTACCTCATTTGATCACCTTGACTTTCTCCATTTTATACATATTCTCTCTCTCATATACAGTCAGGTCCATAAAGATTAGGACATCGACACAATTCTAACATTTTTGGCGCTATACACCACCACAATGGATTTGAAATGAAACGAACAAGATATGCTTTAACTGCAGACTGTCAGCTTTAATTTGAGGGTATTTACATCCAAATCAGGTGAACGGTGTAGGAATTACAACAGTTTGCATATGTGCCTCCCACTTGTTAGGGGATCAAAAGTAATGGGGCATAATAATAATCATAAATCAAACTTTCACTTTTTAATACTTGGTTGCAAATACTTTGCAGTCAATTACAGCCTGAAGTCTGGAACGCATAGACATCACCAGATGCTGGGTTTCATCCCTGGTGATGCTCTGCCAGGCCTCTACTGCAACTGTCTTCAGTTCCTGGGGCATTTTCCCTTCAGTCTTGTCTTCAGCAAGTGAAATGCATGCTCAATCGGATTCAGGTCAGGTGATTGACTTGGCCATTGCATAACATTCCACTTCTTTCCCTTAAAAAACTATTTGGTTGCCTTTGCAGTATGCTTTGGGTCATTGTCCATCTGCACTGTGAAGAGCCGTCCAATGAGTTCTGAAGCATTTGGCTGAATATGAGCAGATAATATTGCGTGAAACACTTCAGAATTCATCCTGCTACTTTTATCAGGAGTCACATCATCATTATACTGCCCCGGCATTTTAGGGGCCCTAAAGTGTGAGAAGTAGTTTGGAATCCAAAGTCGTAAAAATGCCCAGTGAAATCCTGAAAGTACTCATTGGAATTTGGGCCCCTTTGCGCATCTTGGCTGAAAAAAAGAGTCACACGTGGTATCGCCGTACTCAGAAGAAGTAGGGTAATGTGTTTTGGGGTGTCTTTTTACATATACCCATGCTGGGTATATCTCTCTAAAAGACAACTTTTCCCATTTTTTTTATACAAAGTTGTCATTTGACAGATATTTCTCACACAAAGTTTGGGTATATGTAAAAATACACCCCAAACCACATTGCCCTACTTCTCCTGAGTACGGCGAAACCACATGAGTGACGCATTTTTGCAGCCTAGGTGCGCAAAGGGGCACAAATTCCAATGAGTATCTTTTAGGAGGGCATTTTTAGGCATTTGGATTCTCACTCTTTAGGGCCCCTAGAATGCCAGGGCAGTATAAATACCCCCCAAGAGACCCCATTTTGGAAAGAAGACACCCCAAGGTATTCCGTGAGGGGCATGGCGAGTTCCTAGAATATTTTTTTTGGGCACAAGTTAGGGGAAAGTGATTATTTATTTATTTTTTTCTCTTACAAAATCATCACTTTCCCCTAACTTGTGCCCAAAAAAAAAATTAAAATATTCTAGGAACTTGCCATGCCCCTCACGGAATACCTTGGGGTGTCTTCTTTTCAAAATGAGGTCACTTGTGGGGTATTTATACTGCCTTGGCATTTTAGGGGCCCTAAAGCGTGAGAAGAAGTCTGGAATATAAATGTATAAAAAAATGTATGCATTTGGATTCCGTGAGGGGTATGGTGAGTTCATGTGAGATTTTATTTTTTGTCACAAGTTAGTGGAATGAGACTTTGTAAGAAAAAAAAAATAATAATCAATTTCCGCTAACTTGTGCCCCCCCCCCCCCCAAAAAAATTCTTCTATGAACTCGCCATGCCCCTCATAAGTGATCTTTTTATAGTGCCGCAGCGATTTTACGGTGTTTTTGTAGTGATCAGAAAAAAAAAATCTGCGGTGGGGCGGACTGAACGCAAGTGTGCGCGTAAGATCAGGCCTGATCAGGTGAACCCTGCGTTTTTTGTAGAACATGGCCTATTCTTGTCAATTATCTTGTCAATCATGGGCAAGAAAAGGCATTTTCTATATAGTTCTGGCAATGTGCGGATCCGCAAAATGCGGAAAGCACATTGCCGGTGTCCGTGTTTTGCATATCCGCGGTGTCCTTGTTTTGCGGATCCGCAAAACACATACGGACGTCTGAATGGAGCCTTACAGGGGGGTGATCAGGGAGTCTATATGGGGTGATCACCCCCCTGTAAGGCTCCATTCAGACGTCCGTATGTGTTTTGCAGATCCGCAAAACACCTACGGACGTCTGAATGGAGCCTTACAGGGGGTGATCAATGACAGGGGGGTGATCAGGGAGTCTATATGGGGTGATCAGGGGTTAATAAGGGGTTAGTAAGTGATAGGGAGGGTGGGGGGTGTAGTGTAGTGGTGTTTGGTGCTACTTACAGAGCTACCTGTGTCCTCTGGTGGTCGATCCAAGCAAAAGGGACCACCAGAGGACCAGGTAGAAGGTATATCAGACGCTGTTAACAAAACAGCGTCTGATATACCTTTCAAGGGTTATAAAAAAATAAATAAAATAATTGCATCTACAGCCTGCCAGCGAATTATCGCCGCTGGCAGGCTGTAGGTGAGCTAGTATACCTCCTGTTCCTGTGAACGCGCGCTCCTGTGTGCGCACGGTCACAGGAAATCACGCGCCGGCGCGTCAAAGAGGAATGAATCGACCGCCTCCGGACCGCAATCCTGCGTTAGGCGGTCCGGAGGCAGTTAATGGACCTGACTGTGTGTGTGTGTATATACACACTCACCTAAAGAACACCTGTTCTATTTCTCATTAATGTGATTATCTAGTCAACCAATCACATGGCAGTTGCTTGAATGCATGTAGGGTTGTGGTCCTGGTCAAGACAATCTCCTGAACTTCTAACTGAATGTCAGAATGGGAAAGAAAGGTGATTTAAGCAATTTTGAGCGTGGCATGGTTAATGGTGCCAGACGGGCCGGTCTGAGTATTTCACAATCTGCTCAGTTACTGGGATTTTCACGCACAACCATTTCTAGGGTTTACAAAGAATGGTGTGAAAAGGGAAAAACATCCAGTATGCGGCCGTCCTGTGGGCGAAAATGCCTTGTTGATGCTAGAGGTCAGAGGAGAATGGGCCGACTGATTCAAGCTGATAGAAGAGCAACGTTGACTGAAATAACCACTCGTTACAACCGAGGTATGCAGCAAAGCATTTGTGAAGCCACAGCACGCTTAACCTTGAGGCTTGGGCTAGAAACAGCAGAAGACCCCACCGGGTACCACTCATCTCCACTACAAATAGGAAAAAGAGGCTACAATTTGCACGAGCTCACCAAAATTAAACTGTTGAAGACTGGAAAAATGTTGCCTGGTCTGACGAGTCTCGATTTCTGTTGAAACATTCAAATGGTAGAGTCCGAATTTGGCGTAAACAGAATGAGAACATGTATCCATCATGCCTTGTTACCACTGTGCAGGCTGGTGGTGGTGGTGTAATGGTGTGGGGGATGCTTTCTGGGCACACTTTAGGCCCCTTAGTGCCAATTGGCAATCGTTTAAATGCCATGGGCTACCTGAGCATTGTTTCTGACCATGTCCATCCCTTCATGACCACCATGTACCCATCCTCTGATGGCTACTTCCAGCAGGATAATGCACCATGTAACAAAGCTGGAATCATTGCAAATTGGTTTCTTGAACATGACAATGAGTAGAGTTGAGCGAACACCTGAATGTTCAGGTTCGAGAAGTTCGGCCGAACTTCCCGGAAATGTTCGGGTTCGGGATCCGAACCCGATCCGAACTTCGTCCCGAACCCAAACCCCATTGAAGTCAATGGGGACCCGAACTTTTCGGTACTAAAAAGGCTGTAAAACAGCCCAGGAAAGGGCTAGAGGGCTGCAAAAGGCAGCAACATGTAGGTAAATCCCCTGCAAACAAATGTGGATAGGGAAATTAATTAAAATAAAAATTAAATAAATAAAAATTAACCAAAATCAATTGGAGAGAGGTCCCATAGCAGAGAATCTGGCTTCACGTCACCCACCACTGGAACAGTCCATTCTCAGATATTTAGGCCCCGGCACCCAGGCAGAGGAGAGAGGTCCCGTAACAGAGAATCTGGCTTCATGTCAGCAGAGAATCAGTCTGCATGTCATAGCAGAGAATCAGGCTTCACGTCAGCCACCACTGGAACAGTCCATTGTCATAAATTTAGGCCAAGCACCCAGGCAGAGGAGAGAGGTCCCGTAACAGACAATCTGGCTTCATGTCAGCAGAGAATCAGTCTTCATGTCATAGCAGAGAATCAGGCTTCACGTCAGCCACCACTGCAACAGTCCATTGTCATAAATTTAGGCCCAGCACCCAGGCAGAGGAGAGAGGTCCCGTAACAGACAATCTGGCTTCATGTCAGCAGAGAATCAGTCTTCATGTCATAGCAGAGAATCAGGGTTCACGTCAGCCACCAGTGCAACAGTCCATTGGCATATATTTAGGCCCAGCACCCAGGCAGAGGAGAGAGGTCCCGTAACAGACAATCTGGCTTCATGTCAGCAGAGAATCAGTCTTCATGTCATAGCAGAGAATCAGGCTTCACGTCAGCCACCACTGGAACAGTCCATTGGCATATATTTAGGCCCCGGCACCCAGACAGAGGAGAGGTTCATTCAACTTTGGGTAGCCTCGCAATATAATGGTAAAATGAAAATAAAAATAGGATTGAATGAGGAAGTGCCCTGGAGTACAATAATATATGGTTAAGGGGAGGTAGTTAATGTCTAATCTGCACAAGGGACGGACAGGTCCTGTGGGATCCATGCCTGGTTCATTTTTATGAACGTCAGCTTGTCCACATTGGCTGTAGACAGGCGGCTGCGTTTGTCTGTAATGACGCCCCCTGCCGTGCTGAATACACGTTCAGACAAAACGCTGGCCGCCGGGCAGGCCAGCACCTCCAAGGCATAAAAGGCTAGCTCTGGCCACGTGGACAATTTAGAGACCCAGAAGTTGAATGGGGCCGAACCATCAGTCAGTACGTGGAGGGGTGTGCACAAGTACTGTTCCACCATGTTAGTGAAATGTTGCCTCCTGCTAACACGTTGCGTATCAGGTGGTGGTGCAGTTAGCTGTGGCGTGTTGACAAAAGTTTTCCACATCTCTGCCATGCTAACCCTGCCCTCAGAGGAGCTGGCCGTGACACAGCTGCCTTGGCGACCTCTTGCTCCTCCTCTGCCTTGGCCTTGGGCTTCCACTTGTTCCCCTGTGACATTTGGGAATGCTCTCAGTAGCGCGTCTACCAACGTGCGCTTGTACTCGCGCATCTTCCTATCACGCTCCAGTGCAGGAAGTAAGGTGGGCACATTGTCTTTGTAGCGTGGATCCAGCAGGGTGGCAACCCAGTAGTCCGCACACGTTAAAATGTGGGCAACTCTGCTGTCGTTGCGCAGGCACTGCAGCATGTAGTCGCTCATGTGTGCCAGGCTGCCCAGGGGTAAGGACAAGCTGTCCTCTGTGGGAGGCGTATCGTCATCGTCCTGCCTTTCCCCCCAGCCACGCACCAGTGATGGGCCCGAGCTGCGTTGGATGCCACCCCGCTGTGACCATGCTTCATCCTCATCCTCCTCCACCTCCTCCTCATCCTCGTCCTCCAGTAGTGGGCCCTGGCTGGCCACATTTGTACCTGGCCTCTGCTGTTGCAAAAAACCTCCCTCTGAGTCACTTCGAAGAGACTGGCCTGAAAGTGCTAAAAATGACCCCTCTTCCTCCTCCTCCTCCTCCTGGGCCACCTCCTCTTCCATCATCGCCCTAAGTGTTTTCTCAAGGAGACATAGAAGTGGTATTGTAACGCTGATAACGGCGTCATCGCCACTGGCCATGTTGGTGGAGTACTCGAAACAGCGCAACAGGGCACACAGGTCTCGCATGGAGGCCCAGTCATTGGTGGTGAAGTAGTGCTGTTCCGCAGTGCGACTGACCCGTGCGTGCTGCAGCTGAAACTCCACTATGGCCTGCTGCTGCTCGCACAGTTTGTCCAGCATGTGCAAGGTGGAGTTCCACCTGGTGGGCACGTCGCATATGAGGCGGTGAGCGGGAAGGCCGAAGTTACGCTGTAGCGCAGACAGGCGAGCAGCGGCAGGATGTGAACGCCGGAAGCGCGAACAGACGGCCCGCACTTTATGCAGCAGCTCTGACATGTCGGGGTAGTTGTGAATGAACTTCTGCACCACCAAATTCAGCACATGCGCCAGGCAAGGGATGTGCGTCAAACTGGCTAGTCCCAGAGCTGCAACGAGATTTCGCCCATTATCGCACACCACCAGGCCGGGCTTGAGGCTCACCGGCAGCAACCACTCGTCGGTCTGTTGTTCTATACCCCGCCACAACTCCTGTGCGGTGTGGGGCCTGTCCCCCAAACATATGAGTTTCAGAATGGCCTGCTGACGTTTACCCCGGGCTGTGCTGAAGTTGGTGGTGAAGGTGTGTGGCTGACTGGATGAGCAGGTGGAAGAAGAGGAGGAGGAAGCCGAGAAGGAGGAGGTGGCAACAGGAGGCAAAGAATGTTGCCCTGCGATCCTTGGCGGCGGAAGGACGTGCGCCAAACAGCTCTCCGCCTGGGGCCCAGCTGCCACTACATTTACCCAGTGTGCAGTTAGGGAGATATAGCGTCCCTGGCCGTGCTTACTGGTCCACGTATCTGTGGTTAGGTGGACCTTGCTACAGATGGCGTTGCACAGTGCACACTTGATTTTATCGGATACTTGGTTGTGCAGGGAAGGCACGGCTCTCTTGGAGAAGTAGTGGCGGCTGGGAACAACATACTGTGGGACAGCAAGTGACATGAGCTGTTTAAAGCTGTCTGTGTCCACCAGCCTAAATGACAGCATTTCATAGGCCAGTAGTTTAGAAATGCTGGCATTCAGGGCCAGGGATCGAGGGTGGCTAGGTGGGAATTTACGCTTTCTCTCAAATGTTTGTGAGATGGAGAGCTGAACGCTGCCGTGTGACATGGTTGAGACGCTTGGTGACGGAGGTGGTGTTGGTGGTACATCCCCTGTTTGCTGGGCGGCAGGTCCCAACGTTCCTCCAGAGGCGGAAGAAGAGGCCGAGGCGGCAGCAGCAGAAGAGGCCGAGGCGGCAGCAGCAGAAGAGGTAGCAGGGGGAGCCTGAGCGACTTCCTTGTTTTTAAGGTGTTTACTCCACTGCAGTTCATGCTTTGCATGCAGGTGCCTGGTCATGCAGGTTGTGCTAAGGTTCAGAACGTTAATGCCTCGCTTCAGGCTCTGATGGCACAGCGTGCAAACCACTCGGGTCTTGTCGTCAGCACATTGTTTGAAGAAGTGCCATGCCAGGGAACTCCTTGAAGCTGCCTTTGGGGTGCTCGGTCCCAGATGGCGGCGGTCAGTAGCAGGCGGAGTCTCTTGGCGGCGGGTGTTCTGCTTTTGCCCACTGCTCCCTCTTTTGCTACGCTGTTGGCTCGGTCTCACCACTGCCTCTTTCTCCGAACTGTGAAAGTCAGTGGCACGACCTTCATTCCATGTGGGGTCTAGGACCTCATCGTCCCCTGCATCGTCTTCCACCCAGTCTTGATCCCTGACCTCCTGTTCAGTCTGCACACTGCAGAAAGACGCAGCAGTTGGCACCTGTGTTTCGTCATCATCAGAGACATGCTGAGGTGGTATTCCCATGTCCTCATCATCAGGAAACATAAGTGGTTGTGCGTCAGTGCAGTCTATGTCTTCCACCGCTGGGGAAGGGCTAGGTGGATACCCTTGGGAAACCCTGCCAGCAGAGTCTTCAAACAGCATAAGAGACTGCTGCATAACTTGAGGCTGAGACAGTTTCCCTGGTATGCATGGGGGTGATGTGACAGACTGATGGGGTTGGTTTTCAGGCGCCATCTGTGCGCTTTCTGCAGAAGACTGGGTGGGAGATAATGTGAACGTGCTGGATCCACTGTCGGCCACCCAATTGACTAATGCCTGTACCTGCTCAGGCCTTACCATCCTTAGAACGGCATTGGGCCCCACCATATATCGCTGTAAATTCTGGCGGCTACTGGGACCTGAGGTAGTTGGTACACTAGGACGTGTGGATGTGGCAGAACGGCCACGTCCTCTCCCAGCACCAGAGGGTCCACTAACACCACCACGACCATGACCACGTCCGCGTCCCTTAATAGATGTTTTCCTCATTGTTATCGTTCACCACAACAACAAAAATATTATTTGGCCCAATGTATTGTATTCAAATTCAGCTGAATATAAATTTGAGGCCTAGTATTTAGGCGCTGGGTGACCGGTATAGATTTACTGACAGAATTAAACTTGGAAATGCACAGTAGCGTGTGTGTGTGTGAAGTTATTCTGAATGACCCTATGTGCACCTTGAATATTATATACCCTTTTAGGGATAGATTTCAAATAGCTCTGATATAGCAGAAACCACTAAATTATGAAATTGCTAAATTGGGAATTGTATTTCAACCCAGAACAAAAAATGTGCTTTGACTGACACTAAATAACTTGCCCAGCCAGAACAGTACAGCGGTAACGACAGATTTAGCGGGATATAAATTTGAGGCCTAGTATTTAGGCGCTGGGTGACCGGTATGGATTTACTGACAGAATTAAACTTGGAAATGCACAGTAGCGTGTGTGTGAAGTTATTCTGAATGACCCTATGTGCACCTTGAATATTATATACCCTTTTAGGGATAGATTTCAAATAGCTCTGATATAGCAGAAACCACTAAATTATGAAATTGCTAAATTGGGAATTGTATTTCAACCCAGAACAAAAAATGTGCTTTGACGGACACTAAATAACTTGCCCAGCCAGAACAGTACAGCGGTAACGACAGATTTAGCGGGATATAAATTTGAGGCCTAGTATTTAGGCGCTGGGTGACCGGTATGGATTTACTGACAGAATTAGACTGGGATATGGCCAAAAAATAACCACACTATTGCTGGTTAAATGCACTTTGTGTGACAGCTTGACCAACCACACTACTGAGGGTTAAATGCACTTGGTGACGGGCGCAGCTTGCCCCTGATGTAGTATATGGCCAAAAAATAAACAGACTATTGCTGGTTAAATGCACTTGGTGTGACAGCTTCACCCTGATGTAGGCTTTAGCCAAAAAACAACCACACCATTGAGGGTTAAATGCACTTGGTCGCAGCTTGTGGTGGCGCACCACAAGACACAAAATGGCCGCCGATCACCCCAGAAAAAAGTGACTGACAAACAGTCTGGGCAGCCTAAAAACAGTGAGCAATTGAATTTCAGCAGCTCAATGATGCACAGCTGAAGATCGATCGATTAATCAAGTCCTTTGGAGGAGTTAATCTGCCTAATCTCGCCCTACTGTCGCAGCCGCAACCTCTCCCTACGCTAATCAGAGCAGAGTGACGGGCGGCGCTATGTGACTCCAGCTTAAATAGAGGCTGGGTCACATGGTGCTCTGGCCAATCACAGCCATGCCAATAGTAGGCATGGCTGTGACGGCCTCTTGGGGCAAGTAGTATGACGCTTGTTGATTGGCTGCTTTGCAGCCTTTCAAAAAGCGCCAAGAAAGCGTCACAAAAGCACCAAGAAAGCGACGAACACCGAACCCGAACTTTTACGAAAATGTCCGGGTTCGGGTCTGTGTCACGGACACCCCAAAATTCGGTACGAACCCGAACTATACAGTTCGAGTTCGCTCATCCCTAACAATGAGTTCACTGTACTAAAATGGCCAACACAGTCACCAGATCTCAACCCAATAGAGCATCTTTGGGATGTGGTGAAACGGGAGCTTCTTGCCCTGGATGTGCATCCCTCAAATCTCCATCAACTGCAAGATGCTATCCTATCAATATGGGCCAACATTTCTAAAGAATGCTATCAGCACCTTGTTGAATCAATGCCACGTAGAATTAAGGCAGTTCTGAAGGCAAAAGGGGGTCCAACACCGTATTAGTATGGTGTTCCTAATAATTCTTTAGGTGAGTGTGTATAATTAGATAGATATAGATATATAGATAGATAGATAGATATATCTATCTATCTAAGTCATCCATAATACAAATGCTTATCCCACCATTTTTTGGTATGTGATTTCAATCATGTATTACTATTATTATTTTGTTACTTGAATCAAGTCGTTCCTCAATCCAAACACTCGAAATACTTAAGTTATCCCTCTTCTCCCACCATTTTTCTGTTATTTTAACCATTATTATTATCATTTTTATGTTTATTTCGCTACTCGAATCCTATCCTTTCTCAATACAAATACTTGAATGATCCTTTCTCCCACCATTTTTTATGTCATTTTAATCATTATCATTTTTATTCGCTATTCAAATTATGTACCATGTACTACAAACGCATTCGGGTGCCCTAGGGGCTATACCTTTTAAGCTATATGCCCCTAGCACTGTCCATTGTATGCCTACTTATGTACTATATTTACTCATGTTATCTTTTACGTATTTCAATTTACTGTAAAAATATTCTAACCTTTATTTATTGAACACATTTTATTCTTTACTATCATTCATTATATTTCCTTTTCATATATATTTTCTTCTTCACCCTCTATTGCTTTACGTCACTTTTTACCAATATTGTGTGTGTTTTTTTAGATTTGAGAAAGTACATTCACTCCGAAACGCGTTGTCGCTCTGTACCAATCCAAGATTCTATATACTTCTACTGAGGTAGTGTATTTGCACCAAGAGGTATCATATTTGTGCACTATCCCAGTACAGTCTCCGTATTGCATTCCTGACAATCTGCTGATTGCTAGCAGACGAGAATGGTGCATTTACATGGAGCGATCTCCTCCAGAGTATGGGGAGCACTGATCGCTAATGCCATCGCTCTTCAACCATACTGTCTCGTTGTTTCCCGGCAGCCGATCGTGTTTACACAGCACGACCTGCAACTGGGAATCAATTATCTTTTGTGCTGCACAAAAGATCAATTTCCCGATGAACGAGCAGCAATCTGTGGTGCATTTACACCGCAAGATCATCGCTAACTAACGTTACTAGTAACGCTTGTTAGCGATAATCTGTTCAATCGTCAGCCCATGTAAAGGGCTCTTTTACTCTGCATGAAGGATTGAATAAAATAAAAAAACTGTCAGGAATCAAAAAGATTTACTTTGTACTGTCACCTTGGCTAACCACGCACAAAAGCAAATTATTACCCATCAATACCAGAACTTATGACTTCTAAAAGAATACTCTTGAAAGAATATTAGCAACCTAGATGTATTGTAGCACAAAGACGTCCTAATTGATCATGATTTTTGGAACAATTCAGGGAGGAATTTCGGATCATGTTAAATCCAGCAACTTCAGTCCTCCTCAGCCATTTCCTTAAGCCCTGCTCTAATGATTTACTGTGTATATTCAGCATCTGCTCCTAATTATATACATTTTATTATCAAATAAGTCAACGCCCAACAGAGAATTTTGTAGTCTGGTGGGCTACGTTATACAGCTATTTTTAATTTGGATCAATATATTAACTCGGGATGAGTGAATCAACTTTGAATGCTTCATCCAAAGTCAATTCGCAAAAATCTTCATTTGAATAATGTATGGTACAGTATTAGATTGTATTGGCTGAGATGAGCCGAAGTTATTACTTTGCAAAGTCTCGCGAGACTTCGGGTAATAACTTTGAAAATTAAATTTCTACTAGGTGGTACCATGGAACCGAACCAGAGTTCGGTAGCAAGGTTTTTTACAGTAGAAATTAATTTTCAAAGTTATTACCCGTAGTCTTGCAAAACTTTGCGAAGTAATAACTTCAGCTCATCGGAGCCAATACATTCTAATACTGTACGGAGTGCTTGCTCCGTACAGTATCTTAACTAAGTTTTATACTTCATCCAAAGTTGATTTGCTCATCCCTAATATTTACGTTCTATAGTCTTTTATAGCATTAAAGGGGTTTTCGGAGATTTTTATACTGATGACATGATCAGTATCTCTCTGCTTCGCCTAGGCCAAGTGACGACACGTTCATCGATCACATGGCCCAGGAGCAGCTCAGTCCTGTTCAAGTGAATGGGGCAGAGCTGTAATAACAAGCACAGTCTCTATACAATTTACGGCGCTGTGCTTGGTAAGCTGCTATAATTTAGCGCTGCTCCTCAAAACATCTGATCTGCAGGGATCCCAGGTGTGACCCCTTCACCAATCAGATACTGATGACCTATCCAGAGGAAGGTCAATAATAATAAAAAATTAAAAAAACAAACACCTTTTAAAGACTAAGGAAAGGAGGAGTTACACATGGGGTAATAAAAACCACAAAAAGGATCAGAAGCAGACTGGAAAGGTTAGTCACCTGGGACACCAAACACATTGAATAGCCCTAAAACCCTAAAACAAAAACAGGTAATACCGACCAGTGTGGCTCTGGGTATTTTTCCAACCCCTTCTAATGATGGCAATGGATACCATATATATTAGTATTACTCATCAATGGGTCTTGTTTTTGGAATATATGACACATCAACTGTGGTTCTTTTTTCCTGTATATGTATGCCGCTGCTACTGGTTTTTAAATGTCTGATATGTAATCAAATATTTATTCAGATTGATTATATGCTCATCTTTGTTTTGGTGTGGTGAATTTGATTTAGTTATACACATCAATTACTTTGTTGGGGGCTAGTGTATTATTTTGGGGTAGATTTCCAACGTTGCAGATGTGGTCTTGTCAAACTTGGGGGAAACTCCATGGCAAAACCCACTGTACAACATTTGGATTTTGCTGCACATTTTTGGGGCTTATCTCAGCCCCAAAAAACTTCCACTACGTGTATTGTGTTTTTTGGTTGTTAGTGAAAGGGTTAAGGGTATATGGAAGGGAATAAGTCAAGTACCTGGTATCTTTTGGTTACTCAACATTTCAGGCTTCAGCTCTGTCTGCTGCTCCAATCCTTGGTCCACAACTTATAGCTGAATCCAGGGATCCTACCATACAGACAACCAGGAATGTGTGTGTGGTCCCTAACATTCAGAAGGATGGTCAGGCTTAGTCCGCATTCACATGGCAGTTTCCAGAACCAATTAAAGTCTATGGGGCTATATTATTATTATTTTTGACTGCCAGTGAATAGCTGGGGTCCAAAAAAAGGACATTTCCTATTTTTGGCAGTTTTCATGGCTAGACGGACTCCACTGAAATCAATGGTCCAGTTTTTAACAGCCATTTAGACAGGGATGCAACAGTCAGCCATTAAAAAAAAAGGGGGCCTTTTAGGGGTTATAATAAAAACTCATCTCATCCACTGGCACGTGAGGGAACACTGCACTGGAAGCAGCAAGACCTGATGTACACAGCATGGTGACCTCAGGTTCTGCTGCCTCTAGCAGCCAGTCTTAATAGCCCATATAGCTGGCGGTAGATCTGCCAGAGTTATGAAGGGGCCTCTACATAACTTTGGCACATCCAATGCCAGTCTAAATGCAAGACAGCTTCCTAGCTGGCTTACATTTAGACCATTTTCTACACCTAAAACTTGCATGGAAAATGCTGAATGAGATGGGCCTGCTGGCCCGTTCCCTTTCTCGCCCACACCATACCCACTTTTTTAGACCTGGCTTGAGTGGGGAAAGTTTGTGGTACAAATAACCTTTGCGACAGAAATACGCATATTTCTGGATAGTAAATGACCCCCCAACATGTATATATTCTGTGCAAATACAGTGCTTGTCTGGCCTTTGGCAGAACTATGCAGCCATAGTGGTTCCGTTTGTGCTGAACTGCTACCTATATTGTGTGCAGGGGGTCAGTTTGGCTCCATGGTGTGGAGGATCTCCAGTGGTGGGCCCTATTTTTTATGGTTTGACACAAAAATCCTACTGGACATTTACCAGGACATATCAATAAGTTCACAATACAATTAACTGTGGGTCTGCATGGGATCTGTATTGACGGTAAGTGAGCCATCAGAATCACTTCCTATGGTGGGCCAAAAGATCCAATGATGAATTATAAGTGGACTAGTTGTCAATGGCAACCAATCAGGTCACTATTCATTTTCTAAGGTGCCTCTGAAAAATAAAGGGTTGAATGTACCTGATTGCAATGGTACCTAATCTGCTTGTCCTCTGCACTAGCTGGACACCTCTTCGACACTGGCTAGCTATAGACTCATGGATCTCCCACTATCTTCTAATATACACATCAAAAGTAAGCTAACTTAGTTTAATTTTTGATCCCAGACCTAGGAGTAGAGATGAATTAATCAGATTCATATAGTACAAATTTATTAAATTACTTTCCTAAATTTGCTAATTGGTTGCCCAATGGATCACAGAATTTACAAAATGAAATATTTCCTTCAACTCTCAGTAGGAGCGCAGGGTTCTCCTGTACGTTAGACCTGAAGTCTTGCATGCATTTGGCTAAGAACTTGCAGTTCATGGACATTAAATAACATTTGTAGTTTTAAGATTTATTCAATAATGCAAATAGTCAAATCCAATACAATTAGGTCTTACATACGTTGGGCAGAAGGGTTTCTTTGTACTCAAACCAAGAACAACTGATGCAAGCAATATCAAATGGACTTATTTCTACCTTGATCCAACTCTCAAATGTAAAGCACATGGAGAGCGTTCATCTCATACATATTTCACTGGATTCAGCATACGGCAATCCTTGTCAACAGCAGCCAGATGTTTTTGACAATACACATTACTGAAATTCCAGTGCACTTCATTAGAGTTTACCCGATGTAGCCTGTCTTTTAATATAAGTTGACATATTGTTTATCCCTTGGCCTGGAACTTCTTTAGATTCTTCAGTTAGATTTCAGGTCTGGGTGAACTGTGCAGCACTGTCGGAGGTTAGCTAGGACCCTCCTGCTCTGCCTTCATTCGTTTCATTAGGTGCTCAGTCACAGCAGATAGTGGGTTGGCCTTGTAGGAAGGGCTTTTGACCACCTCCTGAAAACGAGAAATTTCTTCTTCTCTATAACAGATATAAAAAAAAAACTGTTATATACTTCCCCTTTTTGCAATCATGCATCATGTGGCACCCAAGCAACGAGTGGGGCCTTTGACAAAACCTACCATCTCCTGCAGTCATGGACACAATAAGGCACTTGACAATTATGTATAAAGCCATAAATACTGAAGGTGTCTGTATATACATTATATAAACATAATACCAACTATATAATAGATAAGTAGGCTAGAACAAAACTGAAATATAATGTTGGGTGCAAGTTTCAGAATGGACGGACCCCAAACCTTTGAGTCTGTGGCACAAAATCCAGGGAGAAGAAGCAGCGGCACTCCAATTTATCTTCGAATGTACAAGCAATATTTTATTTCCCTCAGTGCAACCACTTCCAATGTGGGATTGAAACATTGCCAGCACATAGGGTGAATAAACTATCCCCTTGATACTATTCTCAAATTATATCATCATACTGCCATACAGTATTAAAGTAGCCCTCGAAAAGCAACCAAAAGTGGCCTCATATTGTAGGGGAGTCCAACACAAGTAGGTGGGCCCAGCACTACTATAGTGCTTTATATTTAACATTACCCCGGCAGAATCAAATACCACAATGCAGCAAAAAATACTACACCAAAAGAACCAAATCCCACAGTTCAGCGCGATACAGTGCCCCAGCAGAACCAAATACCACAGTACAGCACAAAATACTGCCCAGAAGCTGGCCCTCTTAGGTAGATGTTCTCCATTCTCATCTTCTCTATTCTGCCCAGACGACCATGACAACTTCTGGCAATTCAGTTGAATTTAGGAAGGCACCTGTGGCTCCCGCCTAGTACATGACCTTATTTAACATTGGGGGCATCAGATCTTTATATACCTGGCTCAAGAACGGGGGCTCAGGCAGCCCCCTGGTCATCTGCCCACCGGGAGTTTTCCCTGTAGGGTCTATGGCCAGTTGGTCCCTGTATACTGGCAATTTTCCCATTTGGTACCAAATTAGTGTAGTGTAACCATCTCTAGGTTCATTCTGTGCTTGATATTGCCGATGGTGTAGCACAGATTAAAGAGGTTCTCAGGAAATTATTTAAAATGGCGACCAGCAACCTGTCTTAGAATGTGAGCAGGACTGGTTGCTTCCACTTGCAGAGCTGCCTAGGAGAAGGTCTACAAATACCAACATACAATGTCTATATAGTCAAGATGTAAACTGTAACATCTCTGCTGGGCCATGACCGTGAAGGTTTACATGCTCTACTCTCAGATTTCCCCTTGAAGGCTCAGTGGCCTCTAGGAAATGAGGGCCCTGGGCATTTCCCCAGTCTGCCACCCTCTAAAACTTTCTGATGGCAACTGTAAGTAAAATCAATGCATTTCTATGGTTTGTTATTCTTAATACTTACATGGTTGTAAATCCATGGTCAGTTAAATACAATCGTTTCAAATCTACAAATGTGATTATGCACCAGTGGTTTTAAGTGACATGCCTCCTGCACAGTAAAATTTAATGCTTCTATATATCTTATTAAGTGCTTAGCTATTTAGTTTCAACTGTACATTCACAGGGTCATATTTATAATTAAAAGGTTAACCTTTAATTTATATTCATGACCAAACCTCGGGATATGTCATCAATATCAGATCATCGAGGGGATTAACACCTGGGACTCCTGCCGATCAGCTGTGACGTCACCGTACATCGATCACATGGCCTAGCTGCACTTCCGTTCCATTCAAGTCAATGGGGCTGAGCTGCAACGCCAAGCACAGCTGCTATATGATATAGGGCACTGTGCTTGGTAAGCATGCAGGAGGGCCATCGTGCTCACCAGAGCACCGCAGCTTCCTCAAACAGATGACACAGCAGGGGTGCTGGGACCCCACCAAGTGATATTGATGACCTTTCCCATGGACAGGACATCGATATTTTATCTCCCAGATTACTGTGCGTTTGTGACTGTTTAACCGCCACTTGCTGCAGGGCTATGACAATCTCCTCCATAGTTTTCATGTTGCAAGGTTTCCTAACTGTGTCAGAGCCTAGCAATGAAAGAGAGCAGAAGCCACGGTAAGAGAACTTTCACAGGTACATGAAGTGTTAATCATTCACAGTTCTGAGATTTGGTACATCAGTTCTCCACTCTTGGCAGCTGTGCCAACTCTCTCTGCACATCAACTGTTATGTCTGAGAAGTGGATATAGCTCCCCAGGGTCTGGAATCAAAACGTTAGTAGAAACTGGAGGCCGACAGCCAAGGCAAATGATGTATAGTCCGAAGTGAGCTGCACCGAAATAGAGGGGACGTGACTCATGGTATGTTTTATATGCTAATGTTATCAAAACTAAATCATAGGGAGCAATTAACGGGCTGCAAGTATGGTAGCCAAGGAGAAGACCAGGAAATGGAGGATACCCACTATTAACAAAACACTTAAGATAAAGCATGTTAATTGGCCATGGAAGAAAAGAGATGCCCACATGCTTATGGCTATCCACTTTTTCAAACGCATCCTCAGAGAAGGATGTAGAACACCAATTTTAGGGGTATTCAGGAGTCTCCATGAGAATAGGGTAGGGTCATTACACACAGAACAGCACAATGGCTCAGTGGTTAGCACTGGTTCATTGAAGAGCTGGGGTCCTAGGAACATCTGCATGGTGTTTGCATGTTCTTCCTGTGTTTAAATGGGTTTCTTCTGGGTACCACGGTTTTCTTCCACACTCCAAAGACATGCCAATAGGGAATCTAGATTCTGAGCTCCATGGGGGACAGTGAGTAATGAAAATGTCTGTAAAGCGCTGCGGAATAAGTTGGTCTTATATAAATTAGGGATGCACCGGGTATAGAAGCCTTGATACTTTTATGCCCAGTTTGTTTCAATTGTTTGTTTTTTAATACTAAGCTGCGCTACTGAGAACATGGCGCGAGCACAACGAGGCGCAGGCCATGTTCTCATCAGCGGCCACACATGGAGAAGGAGGGAGAATGTTACTCCCTTTCTAATGTGACACGGCCAGCCACTGCCACCCATAAAAAAGCTGAGAGGAAGTGTTAGGGAGGAAAAATTATTCTGCTTCCTATTTGTGATAAGGATCATCACCGGGCCTGAAGTTCAAGCCTGTCCGACAGTGTTGGTTCAGAGTCTGGTCTCTTCCATAAGTTAGGTTGTTAGTGTGCACTGTTCAACAAACCGGTGTCATAGAGCTGGAGACTTACAGTTAATGTAAGCCAGCCTGAAATAAAGGAAGGCATAGACTAGAGGAACACTAGGGTTAATGTGACTCATTAAGCCCAATGTTGCCAACTTGCCATATGTGAGATAAATGATGATGGGGTCACTTATTATTAAGGTGAGGCGCATGGTGTTCTGAGTTTAATACCTCCATGTGCCTCACATTAATAGTAAGTGGCTCCATATCTCCTCACATAATGGGCAACATGGGGTTAATGTGAGGTACATGGGGAAGTTATTTACTATTAATATGAGGAACATGGAGGTTGTAATTGAAGCACCAGAAGTTGAATGGAAGAAGCTACCAGCTCCATTCACTACACAATGGACAGAGATGTGCAGTTTTCGCATTGACTTTTGGTGCTGGAGCGTCAAAGTGACAGCAGATATGTGTGGGCATAGGGTGTGGGACCCCCGTTGATCTGATATTCATGGCCTATTCTGAGGAAAAGCCATCAATGTCAAAACCCTGGAATACCCCTTAAATAGATGTGGATTTATGGCAAACTTTCCCCTACGGCGAACAGGGCAGCTAAGCTATCCAATTTAAAGGGGTTTTACCACCTCAAAGTGATGCTTGTTCCAATGATACTATGTGACTTGCTGGGATCCCCAGTGATCCTGAGAGTGAAGGGGGATAGTGTTAAGTCCCCCTTCAATGTTTTCCTTTGCACAGCAGCGCTCCTGAGCACCTGAAAAACTGTGACGCCAAAGCTTCACTACAGCTTCAATGCTACCGCTTCATTCTCAGAATTAACGGGAGACTGCATATAGACCCCTTAGCAACTGGAAAGCTTTGACATGTCCTAGTATGGAGCCACCAATTGGTGATCCCATTGTAATCAACAAGAAATCACAACGCAGTTCCTGAAGTTTAAAGGGCATCTGTCATCAGCAGATTTATACCTATGAAACTGGCTGATCTGTTAAATGTGCGCTTGGCAGCTGAAGGCATCTGTGTTGGTCCCATGTTAAAAGTGCCCATATTGCTGAGAAAAATTGAATTATAAAAATTAATATATGCAAATGAGCCTCTAGAAGCAACAGAGGGGTTGCCATTACTCCTAGAGCAGAGTTTCTCAACTCCGGTCCTTGGGACCCACCTACCAGTCATGTTTTCAGGATTTCCCTAGTATTGAGCAGGTGATATAATTATTGTCCATGCATCACAACTTACCACAAGTGTTCATTCTGGGGGATATTCCCAAATCCTGACCGGTAGGTGGGTCTCTAGGACCGGAGTTCAGAAACCCTGTCCTAGAAGCTCTGTTCTCTTTGCAGCTGCCGCTCCCTCTTCTGTCAAAGTGTAGAGGGCGCCGCAGTAGCAGAGAGAGCTGAGCCTCTAGATCAGTGATGGTGAACCTCTTAGAGACGAGTGCCCAAACTGCAACCCAAATCCCACTTATTTATCGCAAAGTGCCAACACGGCAATTTACCTGAACACCAATATGATATATCTTCCATGTACTTTATCATTTAGCTATAATAACCTGCCTACATTCAATGTGCTGCCTGTGCTGTTCATAGCATGTCCTGCACTATTGAATGGCAGGCAAATTCTAAGGCATATTGGTACACCATAGACTTTCTCCAGGGTGCGGGTGCCCACAGAGAGGGCTCTGAGTGCCGCCTCTGGCACCCGTGCCATAGGTTCGCCATCACTGCTCCAGATGTACCGGCAACACCTCCGTTGCTCCTCATTTGCTCCATCATTTTTCCAAGCAATGTGGGCACATATGTACATGGGACCAACACATATCTTCAGCTGCCAAGTGCACATGTAACAGTTACAAATCTGCTGACAGATGCCCTTTAAGTTCTCATCTGTGCTGCACATAGACACAACCCTACTTCTGGATATACATCACAGCTCACCTGGACCAACTATGTAGACCGCATATTTTTAATTTCATGCACCTCTTTTTCTGTGAAATATGAAATCCAAGTAAAACAGACTTTCTAAGTAGAGTTAAGAAAACGAATAACTATAGCCATATTTGGCAGTCTCTACCCCTAGAACATGACGTATTAGAGAAGAATAATATTCTCTGTATGTTTAGTGATGTCTACTGGTTAAGCAGGAGGTTTCCAGGCCGGCAATAAATCCTCAACATGTCAGACGCCTGCCAGCCAGTTCATCCTGCACTTTTGCTTGCCTCCAATAGAATAAAATACATTATGAGTGTGGGCAGCAGACACACACATACACACGACTATCTGATGTGTAGGAGGCCTCGCAACTTGGATTCTGTCAGGAATAAGGACCACCCTAACACTAGCTATCATAATGTTTGCTATGATAATCTATGTTTTATGGTTATGTGTTGTGGTGTAACATGTAACATGATTCACATATTATATATATATATATATATATATATATATATATATATATATATATATATATACACACACACACACACACACACACACACAGTATGTATTTATGTATTTGTGTTGCCAGGCCAGCAGCCATTGATGAATTGGTTTAAGGCTGCATATAGGCCGAGATGTCTGCCTCATACCTGGGAAAACAGCAGCCTGCCCCCCGCGGGGTAGTTAGCACAGAGATGCTAACCAGGATGGGCCCATTTGCTGTTCACACTCGGGACATGGGACAGCAGACTCTCCGGTGCCTTGTGTCAGCATGGGGACTTCCTAACCAGAGCACAAACCGTAATCGGTAATCCTTCATAACGGATGTCCCCAAAACCTAGCTCATCATCTCTGATATGATGGGGGCATTGCATGGACACCAGACATGGCATATCAAAAAAGGATCTCATCTTCCGAGTGGCCTGGACGTGTAGCGTTTGATATGCTAGGACTCGGAACGATGAGATATGAATTATGAAGAAGGGCTAGGGTCTGCATCTTCACCAGGGCAACTGGGAAACTATCTTTTTAATATTTTCATACTTGTTCCCTAGTTGGCCAGGGGCCCGGCTGCATGGGTAATGAAGCCCGGCCAGAGGGGCTGAGTCAGAGGTGGGAGTCAGAATCCCCCTCAGGCCTGCCCCTGGAGGAAAGGCATAAAAATGCAATCCCTGGATATTTGGGTGTCACAAAGTGGGAGATCCGATCAAATTGGTTTGTGCACCATTACTCTGCCCAAATCTCCTGGGAGGAGAGGACTTTTACCACACAAATGTTAAGCATTAGAACTTTGTTTTCTCCTTTTTATTTTACAATTGTTTGCCACTTCTGTATGTCTCTTGTTAATAATTTTTTGTAAGCAAGAACTGTCTATTTTTTATACATTAAACCTAAAAGTTTGATGGTTTGTCTTGTAACCTTAAGAACCTGTTAGCGCCATGAAGAGTCTGTGTGCAGTCTGAGGCTGTATGTTGTTTTTCCGTGAGGCTTGCTATCGTGGGGGTGTCTGCTTGCGATTGGAACACTCAGGGGTGTCCTGTCGACCTTATAACTGAGGGGTGGTGGCAGTGAAAGTTTCGTGTTAGGGTGTGGGTGTGCTTGCAGGCTTAAGGTGGCGATTTATGCTCAAGTTACGGCCCGGCGTAACAGCGTGTGAGGGCGTGAGGTGAATCGGCCTGAAGAGCTTGGGTAACCCTTGTCACGTGACACGGTGGGCCGGCCTGGTCCCCTGTACGTGACAGATTCCAACTGCCCATTTTGTTCTTGGGGACAAGCCACTGCAAGATGTTTCTGGTAGCAGCTTTTAACTACATTCACACAATGAAATGGCCATGTGACTGACTTCTTTTTAAAAGCCGTCGCACACTATTGTTTTGTAGTCTATGGGGTAATTCACACACATTTTTTCGGCAGCCCATGAATAACGTTTATCAAAAATAGGACATGTTCTGTTATGTCCATATGTCCATTTTCACAGAGTAAGAGCCCCCATACAATTGAAGGGGGCCATTTTTTATGTCGGGCATTGAAGATGGACCATTCTGCCGTTTTTAACAGCCATTTTTTTCAATGTCATGTGAATGTTGCCTTACTCTTCTCCTAGTTTCGGACAGATATATGCATGGCAGTCGTGCATGTTTATGATGGGGTTGGGAGAAAAAGTAGTAAGCCAAACCAGCGTTTGGCCAACAGTTACCTAATGTGTAGGGGCCAGCCTTAGCCAAGTACCACCTACTCCAACAATCAAAGTACCTTCAGACCTATGACCCATCAAACTGTACTGCTCCTACTACAAAGCACAGCATGAAGTTCATGCAAGTACCTGATAGAGAGACTCCAAAATCAGACCCCCAAGCTCCATCAGCCTCAGATCAGACCCCCATTAGACCACAGACCAGAAGTAAAACAAATAAAAAAAATAAAAAAACTTTCCTCTATTGTCCCTGCTCCCTGGTCTTCTTCCAGACTGTGCTGCACTGTGACCTGACGTCACACAGCGTCAGGTCATAGTGCGAGCCTACGTCCTGATGCTGTATGCTGTCAGGACACAGTAGGGCCCGGAAGAAGACTGGGGGGGGGGGGGAAAGCGGTCATTAGCATTTGGACTGTAGAACGCACTGCAACTTTTCCTTCACTTTTGGGGGGCAAAGTGAGTCTTATAGTATGAAAAATATAGTATTTCAAAGAACCAACAAGTCTGTTATCATACACAGTCATGGCTAGGAATATAATAGACCTTTTTCTCATCTCAAATAACCCCTTTAATACAGGTTTCCCTAGAGGTCCTTGGTAATATAGGAGTGAATACTTGAAGTCCAGTTTGTTCCCCTACCCAGGTTAGTTACACACTAGCGCTAAACAGTTCTGGAAGGTTCTCCGGTAGAGGAAAAGCAAGCTGGAGTTAATCGCATCCAGCATAGCCGGATACTACCTTTCTGGAACAAAGCACATTCACTATAATGGGACCCAGCGGGGAACCGGCCTGTTTATGGCATTAGTGCCAGGATTTGGCCAGACATTAAAAAAACACGTTGCTTGCAGCTGTATTTGTCTGCTCAAATCTGGTCACTAATGCCGTAAACAGGTTAGATCCCCGCTGGGTCCCATAGTCAATGGGGCCGGGCAGTGTTGTGGCAGTTTCCGGCAGTGCCTGATGCGATGAGCTCTGGAAGGCTGTTCCTCTACCAGAAGTGTTTAACGCCAGTGGTAAACTATAGCCTAACAATCAATTTAAAAACTGCATCAGCCACGTGCCACTGTGGTACTGCTGCTCACCCATGTAAAAGGGGTTGGCTGGACTAAAAGCAGAAACCCAATGGGCAGAACCTGCGATTAAAAGAACAAAAACTCAATCACCTGTTCACAGTCCCACCCACTTCTGCTCCCTGATGTGCTGTTCCAGAACATGTGACATACGAGACTAGCGATTGGCTGCAGCAGTCACGGGACCAAGCCACTTCCAATCTCGCAGGGAGCCAAAACAAGCTAAGATTACCAAGTTCAATAAGTTGAGCAATAAGAACAAACGTCCCCAATTCTCAATGCTTTCACATATAAACATTACTTGTGCTTTGGAGATTTTGTAGTAGTCCCAGATAACAAGGTGCGGGCATATTTGGATGCATTCGGTTTGGGAAAAGCTTTTCTGATCTGCCAGGACATGGGGCAAGATCCCAGCTTTGGCAGTAAAAATACTGCATAGTCATAGGAGGCTGCGCACATAATGAAGAAAGCTTTCTGTGCCAGTAGGTGACATACTGTACATGCTGCATGTAAGAACACATACACAGATGAACTGAGGCTTCCATGAATTATCACTTAGGGCAGGCTAGCTTTCTCAATCACAAGACAGGAAGTAAGTGAAACAAATAGGCCAATACTTTATGCCTTTTAATTCCTTGGAGAAAGGTTTGTAAGCCCTACGGACGCTAAATTATTAATAAGATCCACTACTAAATATCCAATGTTTCTGGTTGTGCCAACATTTAAACTAATCCCCCATCTACAAGATGGGAAATAAGTGATCAGTCGGTTTCTGACAGCTGGGACCCCCGCTCATCACAAGAACGTACAATGGCAGAGAACCAGAGATAGCAAACTACCGTACTTGGCTATCATGAAATTAATGCAGTGCTGCGCACTTGCTCCACTGCCAATTCCGTCATACAAGGGGGACACAGGACCCCTGTCCTTGTGATAAGTGGAGGTCCCAGCCACTTACAGTATACATTTAAAGCTTGGTAAAGCTCTATAAAGGAGTTTTACAATATTAATATAATGATGGCCTATGCTCAGGATAGGTCATCAATTTCAGACTGTGAGGGTCCAACAACCAGCAACCGCTCTGATCAGCTATGCTGGACACCTGCCGGCATTGGAAACTATACAGTGGAAGGGAGAGTCTGTCTACCGGGAGTTTCTGGCATTGATGTACACCGCTAGTCAGCTCCAATTCACTTAAATGAGAGCTAAGCTGCAGTACCCTGCCACGGCCATTACACAGTAGACAGTCTTCTTGCTTCCAGCCAGAGCTGGACTGGCCATATACCCTTCAGGGAAATTTCCCATTGGGCTGTTGCCCAGCGGGAACCCTGAGCCCTTCTCGTGGCCACTGGGCCAGGTCTATAAGGATCTGATGCTCTCAGCCTTAATTATTTAGGAGCATCAGGTAATTATGCATCTGGGCAGCAGCGAAAGGTGCCCTCCTGAATTCAACTGTAACACCATCTTCAGTATGATCATAGGGTAGTATTTTATGCTGCACTGTGGTATTTTGTTTTGCTGGGGCGGTATTTTGTGCTGCACTATGGTATTGCTGGCCCCGCCTTCTGTTAATTTGCACTCGCCTACAACTCGGGGGCACTTAGTTTTTTTTTTAAATCCAGGGCCACTTTAAGTTCCCACTCGCCCCCGATTCCAGCCCTGTACACTGTATAGTTTCCTGCAACGCCTGCTGTCGGACACAGCTGAGTTTTAAAGGGGTTGTCTCGCTTCAGTAAGTTGCATTTATCATGTAGCGAAAGTTAATACAAAACCCTTACTAATGTATTGTTGTTGTCCATATTGCTTCCTTTGCTGGCTGGATTCATTTTTCCATCACATTATACACTGCTCGTTTCCATGGTTATGACCACCCTGCAATCCATCAGTGGTGGTCGTGCTTGCACACTATAGGAAAAAGCATCAGCCTCTTTGGTGGCCAGGACAATGGGAGCGCACATAGTCTAGTGCTTTTTCCTATAGCGTTCAAGCACGACCACCACTGATGGACTGCAGGGTGGTCTGTAACCAAGAAAACAAGCAGTGTATAATGTGATAGAAAAATGAATCCAGTCAGCAAAGGAAGCAATATGGATAATAACAATATAATAGTAAGTGGCTTGTATTCACTTTTTCTACATGATAAATGCCACTTACTGAAGTGAGACAACACCTTTAAGGAGAGGCCATCAATATCTACGCCATAGAAAACCCCTTAAGGACTGTAGGAAAAATTAAAGAGAATAATTGCTGGATTTATTACTAAACTCTGCAGACATAAATGGCTTTCTGATACATCAAAACAGCTGATCGGCAGGGGGTCCCGGGTATCAGACTTCCACCGATCAGATACTGAGGATAGGTCATCAGTAAAAAAAAAAAAAAAAAAAAAAAAAAATCCTGGAAAACCTTTTTAATTTCTTAATTTTCAGTACTTACATAATTTTGCGTTTCTGTCCAGGCCTCATCTTGCTGTAATCAGTTGGCTCTGGCTTCTTCTTCCTTACAGCCCTGAATGCAGAGGAACAGTAAAGAGATTTCATGAGATCATCATGTAATTACATATAACAGACACAAATGCCATCAGGAGCCCTGAGGAATAGAGCTCTCCCATGCCTGCATAATAGGAAGACATCCGCTGACTAAACAACACTGAGAAAAGAAACACACACTGTATGAGTAACTTTCTGGGTATAGGGGGGGGCGACTACTATCCTCCTGCACTGGAACCTTGAAATATTGTACAAAGCTCCTTAAGTATTTATTACCGTTTTGGCAAATGAAGATTAGGACTCTCACATTATGCCGAGGATAAGGCCCATTACTGGGGACAAACGTTTGCGCAATTGCTCATTCCCGATAACTCGTCCGTGTGAAAGTGCTGCCAATTACTCGACAAATCACATTTGTTTGGTGGGTGATGGCATCTTTCATGCGGCACCTAAAAATACTCGATTGTTGGTAGTACATTGCACGAGATGTGCTGCTGACAGCATGAAAAAGTGAAAGGAGGAAGAATAATTGTAAGCACAATTGTTTGTCCCCCTTTCACTTTAAATTGCCCATGTGAAAGGCTCCTTAAAAGGAGTTTTCCTACGAAAAATATTCTGCAGTTTTCAAACCAACACCTGAATCTGAACACTTTTGTAACTGCATGTAATTAAAAATTTAGTATAACCGTTAAGTTAATCAATAAAATGCATCTGTATAGCGCCACCTGCTGTTTGTTCTTCCTCTTATTTCTGTGTCCACCGTGCTGAGGTGGATGCAGATGCCCAGTTCCATCCTTCAACTGCCTCCTGAGTTGTGATAAGGACAGAGCTGCAGCAAAGTCATTAACAATCATCACCTATCCACGATTTGGTAGAAGCCCAACCTCTAGGAAACCTGGTTGTTCACAATAGCAGGGGGACTGAGCTGCTTTCAGCGTTGGACCCCACCTACCAAGAAGGGATAGAATATTTTAACCAAATGCCATTCACCATGATGGTGGGAACATTATTTAACCCTGCCAAGGAAGTTTGAAATGTGCTATAACTGTAAATGCATGGCTAGAATCTTAGGAACATAGTTTACACCTTGGTATCATGTCAAAGCCAAATTGTAGCTTTCAAATGACACCAGGCTTAATATTCTAGGGGCAATATCAGGGAGCAGCACTCATTTGAGGTCAGAGAGGGCAGTATGAATAGCTCGTCTCTCTAGAAGGCCCCATGCACATGACCATATTTTCTATCTCATCTGGATTGGATGTGGACCCAGTCATTTCATTGGTGCCGCCAAAAGTTCAGAGGCCCGAAAAAAAAATAAAAAAAAATACATGTCCTATTCGTGTCCGTTTTGCAGACAAGAATAGGCATTTGTTATAGTACAGTAGTTGTGGAAGGGACAAATGTGAGACGCACATGGCCGGTATCTGTACTTTGCAGATCTGTGGTTTGCAGACCGCTAAAACGGATAGGCCCCTTAAGGGATGGGATAAGTTGCATGTGACATCAGGAAGCAAGAGCACAGCCTGTTATTGTCATCATCCCCCTCAACAGTGAGCGAAGGAGAGGACATATCAAACTCTGTTTGAGTCAGACATTTATGCGGTCTTACAAAATGTTACACTTTGATATAAAATTGCATAAACGTGCCCATAAATGTATTGGGTGGTGACCTACAGCTTCCCACTACAGCAATAAGGTATGTTACAGGTACGTCACACAACTATTGAATGAATGAACCTATGATCTTTGAATACACATACACTGTACGCCACAAAATATGAAAGAGTGAATATTATAATACATACATAAATTCTTTGCATGAACTGCCAGTCACACATTGTACTGGTCATTTAAAGCAGAAATTTTGTGAATAAAAACTGAAAATGATGCACTGAACATAAAGCTCAGGCAATGACTCTAAAGTAAATATATAAAGATACTAAATTCATAAGAAGTCGGGCTGACTTCTGCATTGTAAAGCCCTTCAAACATCTGGAAGAATGCTTATCCAATGAGATCAATATACATGACTCCCACATGCTACAGGATACATTTTTGGTACCCTGGATTTGCTGTTTAGGAGTCATGCCCAATCCTACTGTATAGGATTGATTTTCTGGGGTAAGCAGGTCATCGGTATGGTTTCATCTCCAAAGTGAATAGAAGTAAACAGCATCTTGGAATGCAGACATTTTTCTTCTAAGCACATCATAGGAATGGTCAAGCGAACAGATTGATCAAATCCAAATTAGCACAACCTTTTCCTTAAAGGGCTTAGGGTACTTTCACACTTGCGTTTTTCTTTTCCGGCATAGAGTTCCATCCTAGGGGCTCTATACCGGAAAA